>NC_053393.1:414568434-414884061 GCF_905171765.1 Bufo bufo | reverse complement strand
AAAACAGAGGTTCAACTGCTGTGAAGAAGGCTTCATAGAGCCCAAGAAATATCAGCAAGTGTCAGGACTGTCTCCTAAATAGGATTTAGCTACGGGATCGGGTCATTACCAGCGCAGAACTTGCTCAGAAATTGCAGCAGGCAGGTGTGACTGCATATGAGCGCACAGTGAGGTGAAGGCATTTAGTGGGTGGCCAGGCCTTATGTCAAAAGATGGCAGCAAAACAGCCACTTCTCACAAGTAGAACATCAAGGATAGAGTGACATTCTGCAGGAAGTACAGGGGATTTGACTGCAGAGGACTGGGGTAAATTTATGGTCTCTGGTAAAGCACCCTTCAGACTGTTTGTCCAGAAAAGCAAAGGTGCTTCTGTGAGTCCTGTGTCATGCGAACAGTAAAGTATCCTGAGACCATTGATGGATGGGGTTATTTCTCATTCAAGCCATTGGGCTCATTACAAATTTTGCCTAAGAACTCTGCCATGAACAAAGAATGGTATTAAAACATTTTCCAAGAGCAACTTCTCCGAACGATCCAGGAGCAATTTGGTGATGAACAATGCTTTTTCCAGCACGATGGAGCACCATGTCACAAGACAAAAGTGATAACTAAGTTGTTCAGTGAACAAAACATTGAATTTTTGAGTCCGGGAGACTGCACGGATCTCAAACCCATGGAGAACCTGTGTGTCCTGAGCCAGGGTTGCCTACACCATGCACAGCTATGCTGAGTACAATACATTGCACAGAAGAACATTACACTGCATAACATTACTTAAAAGACAAACCATTTGAAGATACGCTGGAGTATTACACTTAGGCCTCATGCACACGACCGTATGGCTTTTTCAGTGTTTTGCGGTCCGTTTTTCACGGATCCGTTGTTCCGTTTTTTGTTTCCGTTGTGTTTCCATTTTTGTTCCGTTTTTCCATTCCGTTTTTCCGTATGGCATATACAGTATACAGTAATTACTTAGATAAAATTGGGCTGGGCATAACATTTTCAATAGATGGTTCAGCAAAAAACGGAACGGAAACGGAAGACATACGGATGCCTTTCCGTATGTGTTCCGTTTTTTTTGCGGACCCATTGACTTGAATGGAGCCAAGCACCGTGATTTGCGGACAAGAATAGGACATGTTCTATCTTTTCACGGTACGGAAATACGGAAATACTGAAACGGAATGCACACGGAGACACTTCAGTTTTTTTTGCTGAACCATTGAAATGAATGGTTCAGTATATGTACCGCATACTGAACTACAAAAACGGCCAGTATACTGAACGCAAAATACTGTCGTGTGCATGAGCCCTTACTGATGTAAGGATGGCTAATTGTCCTGTTTCAATAAGTTACCTATAAAGCCACACAGATAATTACACAACAAACAAAAGCTTGGTTTCGAGAATGTCTACTGGAACATCAGCAGACACCTTATATGTGTAAATCTAGCTCGGCAGGCATAATATCTCAAACACATCTTACAAAGCAAAAGCAGTAAAGCCTCTATTCTGGCTGGTCGGGAGTCATTACAATGCTAACATTATACACTGAATTGCATATTTCTTAACCTTCATGTAAGAGTGACAACATTTTCTGCAGAGATGTTAGCTGGGGCAGTTGGAAATAACTTCCAGGGCAAATCGTGTCTAATATGGAACACAGCCTTGTCAACATTGCTGTACACATATCTTAAACTGAGTTGGAAAGAGCAAATCTGTAGGAATTCAATATTTACTGGAAATGCTGATTTTGACCTTGACTATAACACCTTTAAAATTGCCTCTTACTGATAATGAAAACATCTCCATGGCAACCTTACATATTCTTTAGCCTTTTCAGTCTCTACTTTAATTCCCTGCAGCTGCTGATTTTTTCAGACATGCAACAATTGGATCAGTGGACCATAATGCTAAAGGGATGAACAATCACAGCCAGATCCCAGTAACTGCAGGTGCAACAAAACATTATGCAAATGAAAACACCACATTATCCTATGTTTAAATCAGACAAATATACTCCGATCATGGTGTTTCCTGATAACCGACTTACAAAAGGACAAAAACAGAAAAGGAGCTACCATCTATGTAGCAGAACTATCTTAGGCTGCCTGCCGGATCCGCCGATCAGTGTGACAACTGACAGCATTTGTAGACGGATCCGGGTGTGGATCCGTCTACAAATGCATTGCAAGAACGGATCCGTCTCTCCGCTTGTCATGCGGACAGACGGATCTGTCTTGCAGTCTTTTTCACAGTTTTCCCGGTCTGCGCAGGACGGATACGTTTTTCAGTTGTCTTGCAATGCCGGATCCGGCACTAATGCAAGTCAATGGGAATTAATGCTGGATCCGGCCTTCCGGCGACTGATCAGGCATTTTGGACGGACATCTTACCATTTTGGCCGGACATAATACCGCAGCTGGCTGCGGTATTATGTCCGGCCAAAAGGCCTGGCAGTGACTGAACGGAAGGCATACTGATGCAAACTGAACGGATTTCTATCCATTCAGAATGCATTGGGATATGCCTGATCAGTTTTTTCCGGCATAGAGCCCTTTTTGACAGAACTCTATGCCGGAAAAGAATAACGCTAGTGTGAAAGTACCCTTATGCCAGCAGAGTTTACCCTTTTTTGGCGTATGACTTTAGTTGAGTGGGGGACTGTGCGTTTTAGGTCTTTTCAGGTGTAAATATGGAAATTAGACTCATATAAAGTATGTCAGATAATTCAAGATGATTATTCTGCTACCTGCACACGGGTGCAGCTTTACAATCAGAAAATTCACACAAATTTCCCTGTGGATTCTGTGCATTTGCTCACCAAAATCCATACTTTTTACTTGCAGATTCTGTTGTAGATTCGATGTGGTTTTGCTGCAGATCTCACCCTTGCATTGAAAAGGCTGAAAACTGCACAAAAGAATAACACAAATGCTATGGATTTCAAAATCAGGTCAGGTCCATTTCCGCATGCAATGAAAAAGCAAAGTGTCCATGAGATTTGTGAAATCTCATGCACTCTGCTGGTACTGTATCATGCTGTGATTTTTTCGCATGAGAATCTGCAAGGAAAAATGTGCATAATCCGCAGCATGTGCAGGTAACCTCCCCAGGAGTGGTCCAACAACAAAGATCACACCAACAGCAAATCTGTTCTCAAGAGAAAGTTGGTCATGTAGCAAGACAACGACATTCTACTAAAGAAGAAAGTTAAAGTTTTGAAATTGCCAAGTCAAAGTCCTGACCTTAATCCTAAAGAAATGATGTGGAAGGATCTGAAGTGAACTCCAGGAGGGAACTCACCAACATAAAATAGGTGAAGCTTTTTTGTATGGCGAAATTCCTCCAAGGCAATGTGCGGGACTAATTAATTATTGGAAGCGTTTATTTGCAGTTATTGCTGCACAAGGGGGTCAAAAAAGATGCTGAAAGCAAAGGTTCACATACTTTTGCCACTTACAGACATGATATTGGATCATTTTCCTTAATAAATAAATAAATCAATCACCAGGTCTAATATTTTTTATTCGATTGTTTGAGTCGGTTATCTTTATTTTTGGGACCTGTGTGAAAATCTGATGTCATTTTTGTTCAAATTTATTCAGAACTATATAAAATTTTGAAGGATTCACAAACACCATTGTAGGATTCGTCTCGCACAAATTGCTCAAAATGGTGTCCATCAATTTACATATTAGAATACAAGAAAGATGAAAAGATAAAGAAGGAGGATCACATGATCTCATCCGGCGTTATTACCCATAATGCCTTGCAGTCAGCCTCAGCCAATCATAGGCGCTACGGAAGATCCCAGCCAGGATCTGCCATGTGTTTTCTGTGCTTACACAATGGAGGCATAGGGCGTCTGTTAGATACAGTAGAGGAAAGAGTTCTGAAAACACAGAATACAGCTAGTTTAGCGCCAGAGAGGTTAAATAGTGAGACGTCAATAGCTAGTTAGATTTATAATTATTTCACTGAGAGATATGAGACAGGAGTCAGTGCGTCATTGTGTAACTTATTCAGGCTGCCTCAGGAAGCCTGGTGGTAGCAGCTGTTTAAGACTGCTAAACTACTCAATTTATTGTTAATCTGAATCATCCCAATTTTCATTACATAATTCCCAATCACAACAAATCTTTCACAAAATTATTTATTCCTGGTGCTGATAGTGTGCCGCCTGACCTATTTGTGTGCATCACAGCTACCAACCATATATTCTAGTGAACTCTGTGCCGTTGACTATTTAAAAAAATGTATTTCGAAGTTTATTAAAATAATTCAGTTCATTACAGAATAGTGTACTTGACATTCTGGGGTGCTAAAACTCACATTACCCTTAGGCTACATGCACACGAACGTTGTTTGTTTCCGTGTCCGTTCTGTTTTTTTTGCGGATAGGATGCAGACCCATTCATTTCAATGGGTCTGCAAAAAACACGGACAGCACACGACCGCAAAACACATACGGTCGTGTGCGTGTAGCCTTATTGTGTGGGTCAGTATTATTACAATGATAAAAAATGTATGTAGTTTTCCTTATGCTTTAGGCCTCATGCACATGACCATGTCCATTTTGCAGTCTGCAAACCGTGGACCCGCAAAATACAGATGTGGTCTGTGTGGGGTCTGCTTTGATTTCAATGGGTCCGTGGTCTGCATTCTGCGGACATATTCTATCTTTTTAAAGAATGGACATACGGCTGTGGTATGCCTGTTCCGCAAAAAGATGAAAAATGTCCTATACTTGGCCACAAAATAGGGACTGCGGATCCACTGAAGTCAATGGGTCTGCAAAAATGCAGATACAACACAAGCAGCATCTATATTTTGTGGACAATTGTGGACTACAAAATACATACAGTCAAGGCATTGGCCTTGGGTTGCCACATTCTGACACCCAGACCAAAACCTTTTTCTTTCCCTCTCCAGAGCTGAGCGGGGGGCTTGTTTTTGTGGGACAAGATGTAGTTATTTTTGGGTGCATATGACTTTTTTTTATCATCTGTTCAATTTTGCCAATTCAGGTATTTTGTTTTTGTGCCTTTTTTGTATATTATTTGGCAGCTTAGTTTAGTACCAGAGCACAGGCACATTTAGTTATTTGCAAGGGTTGTACTATCAAGGCGTAGACAAAGCAAGGAGACATGTGGAATGGCTGTCCTGAATACTGAGGATGTACACTTCTTGATGAATACTGAAGATGTACTGTCATATTAACATGATGGAGAATAAATACATATTTTTATCACGATGAGTGCTGTGAGTTTGTCTCATGATATATTTACCTGTTAAATACTATGTACTTATGTCTTCTATTTACCACTGAGGATTGCCAAGCAGGACCTATTTTATACAAAATGGGGCGAAAAACAACTATTTTTCTGGTGCACTTTCTGGTTGAATACATAACACTTCACTTCTGCATGGAATTTCGAAGTGCTGTCTCTTATTAGAGCATAACTACCATCTAGTGTTAACATAAAACTGTTTTAAATTTACAACTAGCTGAAGGACCCGGCTTCACACGGGAATATTTATTCTATTTCATTTAATGTTTGTGTGTTTCGTTAAAAGATATCAACACTATCCACTATAACAGTGCCCTCCACAGCCCTCCACCCCTTAACACTGCCCCCCCACCCACAGTGCACCGTCACTTAAAATTGGAATACCACAGCAGCCCACCCCCTTAACTTTGACCTGTACAGCAGCCTTTCTCTTTAACAGTGACTTTCACAGCATACCACCCCCTTGACAGTGACCTTTACAGGGGCCCGCCCGCTTAACAGTGGCCTTTACTAGATCAGGGGCGTGTCCTTTTGAATAGCTCACTCTAAGACAGCAGCACTGTACTGTGTGAGCTGCAGGGAGAAAGTCACCCTCCCTCCCACCCCTGCAGCTGACAGAAGTTGATTTTTACCTTAATTTTTTCAATCCCCGTCGGCTCAGAAGTGGTAGGGGGCGTGGCCCAACCAGATCTTCGTGGGACCTGGGACGGTGTTTTAAGTCTTTTGAGGGTGGACACATTGTGGGAGGGGGCATGTCTGGGCTTCTTCCTGCATTAATGACGCCCCTCTGGGCACCTTACTGGCTCATTTGCATACCAAATAAACTGGATTTTCTGAGGATAAAAACATCTATTGCTGGAACAAAGGCATATCTTGAAATAAGGTACTAAGTGCTATTAGGCTATGGCTTTACTGCAATAGAAATTATCCTTGTGACAGATTTCCTTTAAAGCTCTCCTACAGCAGTGAATATAAATGGCTGGGTTGTTATGGAAACCTGGAGTTAAACTGTGTATGTGGAGGCTGGAGGACCTGCGAGCTTATATTGGCTGATAAGGGTCATGTGACCAAGCTTCTATTGGCTAATGTATTTTTTGGGAATATCTCAGGGATGGTACGTCCTAGAGATATTCGCTGAGACTTGGTCTAAAACATAGAAACATAGAATGTGTCGGCAGATAAGAACCATTTGGCCCATCTAATCTGCCCAATATATTGAATACTATGGATAGCCCCTGGCCCTATCTTAGATGAAGGATGGTCTTAAGCCTAACCCATGCATGCTTAAACTCCTTCACTGTATTTGCAGCTACCACTTCTGCAGGAAGGCTATTCCATGCATCCACTACTCTCTCAGTAAAGTAATACTTCCTGATATTACTTTTAAACCTTTGCCCCTTTAATTTAAAACTATGTCCTCTTCTTTTACCTTGTTGATTCCCTTTATGTATTTAAAAGTTTCTATCATATCCCCTCTGTCTCGTCTTTCTTCCAAGCTATACATGTTAAGGTCCTTTAATCTTTCCTGGTAAGTTTTATCCTGCAATCCATGTACCAGTTTAGTAGCTCTTCTCTGACCTCTCTCCAAAGTATCAATATCCTTCTGGAGATATGGTCTCCAGTACTGAGCACAATACTCCAAATGAGGTCTCACTAGTGCTCTGTAGAGCGGCCTGAGCACCTCCCTCTTTCTACTGGTAATTCCTCTCCCTATACACCCAAGCATTCTGCTAGCATTTCCTGCTGCTCTATGACATTGTCTGCCTACCCTTAAGTCTTCTGAAATAATGATCCCTAAATCCCTTTCCTCAGATACTGAGGTTAGGACTGTATCACTGATTTTATATTCTGCTCTTGGGTTTTTACGCCCCAGGTGCATTATCTTGCACTTATCAACATAAAACTTTAGTTGACAGATTTTTGACCATTCCTCTAGTTTTCCTAAATCCTTTTCCATTTGGTGTATCCCTCCAGGAACATCAACCCTGTTACAAATCTTTGTGTCATCAGCAAAAAGACACACCTTACCATCGAGGCCTTCTGCAATTTCGCTGATAAAGATATTAAACAATATGGGTCCCAGAACAGATCCCTGAGGTACCCCACTGGTAACAAGACCTTGGTCTGAATATACTCCATTGACTACAACCCTCTGTTGCCTGTCCCTCAGCCACTGCCTAATCCATTCAACAATATGGGAGTCCAAGCCCAAAGACTGCAATTTATTGATAAGCCTTCTATGTGGGACAGTATCAAAAGCCTTACTAAAGTCTAGATAAGCGATGTCTACTGCACCTCCTCCATCTATTATTTTAGTCACCCAATCAAAAAAATCAATAAGATTAGTTTGACATGATCTCCCTGAAGTAAACCCATGCTGTTTTTCATCTTTCAATCCATGGGATTTTAGATGTTCCACAATCCTCTCCTTAAGTATGGTTTCCATTAATTTCCCCACTATTGATGTCAGGCTTGCTGGCCGATAGTTGCCCGATTCCTCCCTACTATCTTTTTTGTGAATGGGCACAACATTTGCTAATTTCCAATCTTCTGGGACGACTCCTGTTGCCAGTGATTGGTTAAATAAATCTGTAAATGGTTTTGCTAGTTCACCGCTGAGCTCTTTTAATAGCTTTGGGTGTATCCCATCAGGCCCCTGTGACTTATTTGTATTAATTTTAGACAGCTGACTTAGAACCTCTTCCTCTGTAAAGACACATGCATCAAAAGATTCATTAGTCTTCTTTCCTAACTGAGGTCCTTTTCCTTCATTTTCCTTTGTAAAAACTGAACAGAAGTATTCATTGAGGCAGTCAGCTAGTTCTTTATCTTCTTCCATATACCTTCCTTCTTTTGTTTTTAATTTGGTAATTCCTTGTTTTAGTTTCCTATTTTCATTTATGTATCTGAAGAATGCCTTATCGCCTTTTTTCCCTGACTGAGCTGATTTTTCTTCTGCCTGTGCTTTAGAAGCTCTTATAACTTGTTTGGCCTCTCTCTGCCTAATCTTATAAATTTGCCTGTCATTCTCGTTTTTTTTTATTTTTATAATTCCTAAATGCTATCTTTTTGTTTTTAATGATTTTGACCACTTCTGCTGAGTACCACAGTGGTCTCTTCCTTTTTTTTGCTTTTACTGACAAGCCCAATGCATTTCTCCTGGACTCCAATGAAAAGTCAGTTTTTCTAAAATCTAAAACTTTTGTTTTTCTGTGGTGTGACTCAGTCACTGTACTTATAGTAAACCACACTGACTGGTGATCACTAGATCCCAAGCTTTCCCCTACAGTAATATCATATACCAAATTCCCATTTGTGAATACTAAATCTAAAATGGCCTCCTTCCGGGTTGGCTCCTCAACTACTTGCTGTAGAGATAATCCCAGTAGGGAATTTAGAATATCTGTACTCCTGGCAGAACTAGCTATTTTGGTTTTCCAGTTTACATCTGGAAGATTGAAGTCTCCCATAATGATAACTTCCCCTTTCAATGTCATTTTAGCTATTTCCTCAACTAGTAGATCATCTAATTCTTTGACTTGGCTAGGTGGTCTATATATCACACCTGCATGAGTTACCTTATGATTATCAAGCTGCAAGGTAACCCAAACTGACTCTAAATTGTTCTCCCTAACTTGTATCAAATTAGATTTTATGCTATCTTTCACATACAGGGCCACCCCTCCCCCTTCTTGCCTTCTCTGTCTTTTCTGTTCAGAGAGAACCCTGGTATTGATATATCCCAGTCATTACTCCCCTTGAACCACATCTCAGTAACAGCCACTACATCTATATTTTCAGATGCCATTATAGCCTCAAGTTCATTGATCTTATTCCCTAAACTGCGAGCATTTGTAGACAAGAATCTGAGCTTGTCATTTCTTAACCTTTGTGCTACTGGCATCTTCAGGCATTGTTCCGGGGGGGCAGTTGGACTGCTGGATTATCACTCTTTTGCCCCCCTTTCCTAGTTTAAATGCTCCTTAGCAAATACTTGGAACTGTTCACCGAGGACATTCGTTCCCTTGAGAGAAAGATGCAAACCATCTTTTTTGTACAGTTCTTTTCCATTCCAACAAGCGCTAACATGAGACACAAAGCCAAACCCTTGGTTCAGACACCATTTACCAAGCCATACATTGAATTCCTTAATGCGCATCTTCCTGTCATGCTGAAGGTTATGCACAGGCAAAACTGCAGAAAATGAAAAAGTTGATGCAACCTCCCGTATATCCTTTCCAAGTGTGTGAACCTTCCCGGACACCTGATGTACCTGTGTGCCAAATTTCGTGATTGATTCCTTTAGCAGACATACACACACACACACATACACTCAGCTTTATATATTAGATACAATACTACAAAAAGAATGCACCAATAAAACTGTATTTCACTGACCAAATAACACCGCCATACAATGTCTATACAGCGAAGTCCATTTTAATGTTCTTGATGGTTTAAGGCAGTAAAAGTGTTAAAGGCAAGGTGCTAGGTTGTCCATAGCAGTGAAGGTTAATATGTTCATTCCAGACCTTGGGGAACCACTAGGAAATGGGAATCCTGGGCTACGCTTTCCACCCTCTAACTCTGGCCTTGCTGTCGGGTGTGTCATTTCTTATGCTTTCTCTTGCATATTAAAATTAGTAATGTCAAACATCCTTTAGTGACTCTCCTTGCTATGGTAAGTCAAGTGATAGGAAAAAAAATACCTGCAGCAATATAATAGTTTATAAATGCTCTTGGTCAAAAGAATTCAAATCACAAAAATATATAAGGCATTTCTACAACATCCATCGAACTGTATTCTTTATTCTGTAAACCTTCATATCTATTATGTGAATGTGCATGGCCGATAATAGTATTTTGTTATTTTACAACATTAATTCAAACAGTTCCAAAGCATTGTGAGTCACTTTATTTCTACACTTTATGTTGGTTTGCAGACTGTTTCAAAGCTTTTTTGTGATTGTTCCAGTTCAAATAGATGCCTAATCCCCTGTATTGTAGTTGCCACTGTTAACTTTAAAAATAGTTGTGATTATGTTAAGGCATCTCTCACAGATCTAAAATTACACATGACATCAGGGTTGGGAATGCCGCTACTTGTGACTGAATTAATTAACAGAATGTTATAAACATTCATGAACCTTTGTTCTGTACAGAAAAAAATTATATTCAGAATATACTCTCACCTAAAGAATTATTAGGAACACCATACTAATACGGTGTTGGACCTCCTTTTGCCTTCAGAACTGCCTTAATTCTACGTGGCATTGATTCAACAAGGTGCTGATAGCATTCTTTAGAAATGTTGGCCCATATTGATAGGATAGCATCTTGCAGTTGATGGAGATTTGAGGGATGCACATCCAGGGCACGAAGCTCCCGTTCCACCACATCCCAAAGATGCTCTATTGGGTTGAGATCTGGTGATTGTGGGGGCCATTTTAGTACAGTGAACTCATTGTCATGTTCAAGAAACCAATTTGAAATGATTCGAGCTTTGTGACATGGTGCATTATCCTGCTGGAAGTAGCCATCAGAGGATGGATACATGTTCTCATTCTGTTTACGCCAAATTCGGACTCTACCATTTGAATGTCTCAACAGAAATCGAGACTCATCAGACCAGGCAACATTTTTCCAGTCTTCAACAGTCCAATTTTGGTGAGCTCGTGCAAATTGTAGCCTCTTTTTCCTATTTGTAGTGGAGATGAGTGGTACCCGGTGGGGTCTTCTGCTGTTGTAGCCCATCCGCCTCAAGGTTGTGCGTGTTGTGGCTTCACAAATGCTTTGCTGCATACCTCAGTTGTAACGAGTGGTTATTTCAGTCAACGTTGCTCTTCTATCAGCTTGAATCAGTCGGCCCATTCTCCTCTAACCTCTAGCATCCACAAGGCATTTTTGTCCACAGGACTGCCGCATACTGGATGTTTTTCCCTTTTCACACCATTCTTTGTAAACCCTAGAAATGGTTGTGCGTGAAAATCCCAGTAACTGAGCAGATTGTGAAATACTCAGACCGGCCCGTCTGGCACCAACAACCATGCCACTCTCAAAATTGCTTAAATCACCTTTCTTTCCCATTCTGACATTCAGTTTGGAGTTCAGGAGATTGTCTTGACCAGGACCACACCCCTAAATGCATTGAAGCAACTGCCATGTGATTGGTTGACTAGATAATTGCATTAATGAGAAATAGAACAGGTGTTCCTAATAATTCTTTAGGTGAGTGTATAGCCAGACGGGTTACTTGCTCATAGATTTGAGACTAGGGCAGAGGTTCACCTTCCAGCAGGACAACGATCCTAAGCATACAGCCAAAGCTACAATGGAATGGTTAAGATCAAAGAATCATGTGTTAGAATGTCCCGGTCAAAGTCTAACCCTAAATCCTATTGAGAATCTGTGTCAAGACTTAAAAATTGCTGTTTACAGATGCTCTCCATCCAATCTAACTGAGCTTCAGCTATTTTGCAAAGAAGAATTGGCAAAAATTTCAGCCTCTAGATTTGCAAAGCTGGTAGACACATACCCAAAAAGACTTGCATCTGTAATTGCAGCAAAAGGTGGTCCTACAAACTATTGACTCAGGCGCTGAATACAAATGCTTGCCACACTTTCCAGATTTTTATTTATTACAAATTTTGAAAACCATGTATAATTTTTTTACATCACACACAATTGCTAATTTGTGTTGGTCTATCAAATAAAATCCTAATAAAATATATTTAAGTTTGTGGTTGTGACATGAAAAAAATGCGGAAACATTCAAGGGGGTATAAATATATATATATATATATATATATATATATATATACACTGCTCAAAAAAATAAAGGGAACACTTAAACAACACAATGTAACTCCAAGTCAATCACACTTCTGTGAAATCAAACTGTCCACTTAGGAAGCAACACTGAGTGACAATCAATTTCACATGCTGTTGTGCAAATGGGATAGACAACAGGTGGAAATTATAGGCAATTAGCTAGACACCCCCAATAAAGGAGTGGTTCTGCAGGTGGTGACCAGAGACCACTTCTCAGTTCCTATGCATCCTGGCTGATATTTTGGTCACTTTTGAATGCTGGCGGTGCTTTCACTCTAGTGGTAGCATGAGACAGAGTCTACAACCCACACAAGTGGTTCAGGTAGTGCAGCTTATCCAGGATGGCACATCAATGCGAGCTGTGGCAAGAAGGTTTGCTGTGTCTGTCAGCGTAGTGTCCAGAGCATGGAGGCGCTACCAGGAGACAGGCCAGTACATCAGGAGACGTGGAGGAGGCCGTAGGAGGGCAACAACCCAGCAGCAGGACCGCTACCTCTGCTTTTGTGCAAGGAGGAACAGGAGGAGAACTGCCAGAGCCCTGCAAAATGACCTCCAGCAGGCCACAAATGTGCATGTGTCTGCTCAAACGGTCAGAAACAGACTCCATGAGGGTGATATGAGGGCCCGACGTCCACAGGTGGGGGTTGTGCTTACAGCCCAACACCGTGCAGGACGTTTGGCATTTGCCAGAGAACACCAAGATTGGCAAATTCGCCACTGGCGCCCTGTGCTCTTCACAGATGAAAGCAGGTTCACACTGAGCACATGTGACAGACGTGACAGAGTCTTGAGATGCCGTGGAGAACGTTCTGCTGCCTGCAACATCCTCCAGCATGACCGGTTTGGCATTGGGTCAGTAATGGTGTGGCGTGGCATTTCTTTGGAGGGCCGCACAGCCCTCCATGTGCTCGCCAGAGGTAGCCTGACTGCCATTAGGTACCGAGATGAGATCCTCAGACCCCTTGTGAGACCATATGCTGGTGCGGTTGGCCCTGGGTTCCTCCTAATGCAAGACAATGCTAGACCTCATGTGGCTGGAGTGTGTCAGCAGTTCCTGCAAGACGAAGGCATTGATGCTATGGACTGGCCCGCCCGTTCCCCAGACCTGAATCCAATTGAGCACATCTGGGACATCATGTCTCGCTCTATCCACCAACGTCATGTTGCATCCCAGACTGTCCAGGAGTTGGCAGATGCTTTAGTCCAGGTCTGGGAGGAGATCCCTCAGGAGACCGTCCGCCACCTTATCAGGAGCATGCACAGGCGTTGTAGGGAGATTATACAGGCATGTGGAGGCCACACACACAACTGAGCCTCATTTTGACTTATAAGGACATTACATCAAAGTTGGATCAGCCTGTAGTGTGTTTTTCCACTTTAATTTTGAGTGTGACTCCAAATCCAGAGTCACGCAACCCCATTCATTTCTATGGGGCCTGCGTTACGTGAAAAACGCACAAAGAAAAGCATGCTGCGATTTTCACGCAACACACAAGTGATGCGTGAAAATCACCGCTCATGTGCACAGCCCCATAGAAATGAATGGGTCCGGATTCAATGCCTCACGCATCGCACCCGCGCGGAAATCTCGCCCGTGTGAAAGGGGCCTAAGGCCTCTTTCCCATGCGCGTGTGCACCCCGTGGTCGTGCTGCGGTCCGTAGGACATGTTCTATCTTTTTGCAGAACGGAAGTACAGGAAGAAACCCCACGGAAGCACTCCGTAGTGCTTCCGTAGGGTTCCGTTCCGCACCATTCCGCACCTCCGGGTTTGCGGACCCATTGAATCGAATGGGTCCACATCCGTGATGTGGAATGCCCATGGAACAGTGCCCTTGTATTGCGGATCCGCAAATGCGGTCCGCAATACGGCAACGGGGCGCACACGCCCGTGGGAGCGAGGCCTTAGAAGGAGGATCACATGACCACACGCAGTGTCATTCATGTGTTTCGCCAAAATGTTAAAATTTACTGGACTATTTGGCTAATGCATACAGTGTAGTTTTTTTTAAAGCGGGTTTTTGTTACCACCAGCAGACAACTATTTGCCCATAGCTATATGTCACTTTAAGACTGCTAATGCTGGCCTAGTGTTAAAGAGCTTGACATGAGTTGCATATGGTCCTAAGAGACCCCATAATTTCACTCACAACTATTTTGGGAAATTTGAGCACATTCGATCTTGGGTTGAGTAAGGCTACTTTCACACTAGCGTTAATATTTTCCAGTATTGAGATCCGTCATATGGTCTCAATACCGGAAAAAAACGCTTCCGTTTTGTTCTAATTCATTGTCAATAGGGACAAAACATTACAGAACAGAACAAAATGCTCCAAAATGCATTCCGTTCCAATCTCATACCGAAGAGCAAACCACAGCATGCTGCGGTTTGCTTTCCGTCCTGGGATGTGGAGCAAGACGTCATGACCCACAATGCAAATCAATGGGGATGGATCCGTTTTATCTGACACAATAGAAAACGGATCCGTCCCCCATTGACTTTTAATGGAGTTCATGACGGATCCGTCTTGGTTATGTTAAAGATAATACAACCGGATACGTTCATAACGGATGCAGATGGATGTATTATCAATAACGTTAGCGTTTTTGCTGAACTAGGGCTGCAGTAAATGAATATTTTAGTAATCGAGTATTCTATCGATTATTTTTCACGATTAATCAAGTAATCTAATAAGAAAAACTTTCTTAAAATAGCATATTGCTCTATAAAAACAATATTTTATTTCTTACAGTGGTATAGCAAATAATCAGCAAATAATTGCACTCACATAAGGCTTCTTTCACAGCTGCGATATACATTCTGGTTCTGTCAGAAGAACAGCCAGCCAGAGTGTACCATATCGGGTATAGCTGGATACTGCCGGCTGCTGCAGCAATTGACTGTAATGGTGTAATGGGGTCTGGCCATGTTGCAGCATTCAAGCTGGGTTTTGGTCAGACAAAAAGAGCTAAGTTTGGACGATATCCAGCATGAATGCTGGAACATGGCCAGATGGCCTTGGACCACATTATAGTTAATGAGAGCATATAGCTGGTTGTATCTGGCTATACCCAATACGGTATACTCCAGCAGGCTGTTCTTCTGCCAGAATGTGTATCTAAGGTTATGTTGTGAACTCCGTCAGTCTATTCCGGTGGAGGATCAGACTGCCGGAGTACACTGGCTCCATCTGTCATAGCTGGATGGATGCCCATTGACTGTAATGGGGATCAGGACAAAAAATGCTGCACAGCGACATAGCATTTTTTGGCTGGACTCCGGCCAGTCGCCAGATGATCAGAGTTCCAGTGTTCACATTGCAATGTGAACCTGGCCTAAGCTGTTAAAGAAAACTAAATAAGATGATCAAATTACTTTTAAAAGCAGACTTCAAATAAGGCCTCATGCACACGAACGTTTTTTTTCACGGTCCGCAAAAACAGGGTCCGTAGGTCCGTGATCCGTGACCGTTTTTTCGTCCGTGGGTCTTCCTTGATTTTTGGCGGATCCACGGACATAAAAAAAAAGTCATTTTGGTGTCCGCCTGGCCGTGCGGAGCCAAACGGATCCATCCTGAATTACAATGCAAGTCAATGGGGACGGATCCGTTTGACGTTGACACAATATGGTGCCATTTCAAACGGATCCGTCCCCATTGACTTTCAATGTAAAGTCCGGAGTCCCTTTTATACCATCAGATCGGAGTTTTCTCCAATCCGATGGTATATTTTAACTTGAAGCGTCCCCATCACCATGGGAACGCCTCTATGTTAGAATATACTGTCGGATATGAGTTAGATCGTGAAACCTCATTTCCGACAGTATATTCTAACACAGAGGCGTTCCCATGGTGATGGGGACGCTTCTAGTTAGAATATACTACAAACTGTGTACATGACTGCCCCCTGCTGCCTAGCAGCATCCGATCTCTTACAGGGGGCCATGATCAGCACAATTAACCCCTCAGGTGCCGCACCTGAAGGGGTTAATTGTACTATCATATCCCCCTGTAAGAGATCAGGGCTGCCAGGCAGCAGGGGGCAGACCCCCCCCCCTCCCCAGTTTGAATATCATTGGTGGCCAGTGCGGCCCCCCCCCTTCCTCCATTGTAATAAATCGTTGGTGGCACAGTGTGCGCCCCCCCCCTTCCTCCCTCTATTGTAATAATTCGTTGGTGGCACAGTGTGCGCCCCCCCCCCCCTTCCTCCCTCTATTGTAATAAATCGTTGGTGGCAATCATTGGCCCCCCTCCCTCTATAGCATTTTCAACATTGGTGGCCAGTGTGCGGCCTCCCATCTTGCGCCCCCCCCCCCCGATCATTGGTGGCAGCGGGTTACTAGCAATAGTACAAGATTCATACTTACCTGGGAGCTGTGATGTTCGTGTCCGGCCGGGAGCTCCTCCTACTGGTAAGTGACGGTTCATTTAGCAATGCGCCGCACAGACCTGTCACTGTCACTTACCAGTAGGTGGAGCTCCCGGCCGGACACGAACATCGCAGCAGCAGGTAAGTATTAATCTTCTACTATTGTACTATTGCTAAGTAACCATGGCAACGAGGACTGTAGTAGCGTCCTGGTTGCCATGGTTACCGATCGGAGCCCCAGCGAATAAACTGGGACTCCGATCGGAACTCCGCTGCCACCAATGATGATGGGGGGGGAGGGGGTGGGGAGATGGGAGGCTGCACACTGGCCACCAACGTTGTTAATGCTATAGAGGGGGGGGCAATGGGGGGGCGCACACTGTGCCACCAACGATTTATTACAATAGAGGGAGGAAGGGGGGGGGGCGCACACTGTGCCACCAACGAATTATTACAATAGAGGGAGGGGGGGGGCCGCACTGGCCACCAATGATATTCAAACTGGGGAGGGGGGGGGGGGAGGGTCTGCCCCCTGCTGCCTGGCAGCCCTGATCTCTTACAGGGGGATATGATAGTACAATTAACCCTTTCAGGTGCCGCACCTGAAGGGGTTAATTGTGCTGATCACGGCCCCCTGTAAGAGATCGGGTGCTGCCAGGCAGCAGGGGGCAGTCTTGTACACAGTTTGTAGTGTATTCTAACTAGAAGCGTCCCCATCACCATGGGAACGCTACTGTGTTAGAATATACTGTCGGTTCTGAGTTTTCACGAAGTGAAAACTCAGCTTTGAAAAAGCTTTTATGCAGACGGATCTTCGGATCCGTCTGTATAAAAACTAAACTACGGCCACGGATCACAGACACGGATGCCAATCTTGTGTGCATCCGTGTTCTTTCACGGACCCATTGACTTGAATGGGTCCGTGAACCGTTGGCCGTGAAAAAAATAGGACAGGTCATATTTTTTTCACGGCCAGGAAACACGGATCACGGATGCGGCTGCAAAACGGTGCATTTTCCGATTTTTCCACGGACCCATTGAAAGTCAATGGGTCCGCGAAAAAAAACGGGAAACGGCACAACGGCCACGGGTGCACACAACGGTCGTGTGCATGAGGCCTAAAAATGCTAAATTACAAAAAAAAAGTAATCAAAGTAGTAAGACATAAACATTGCCTTACCCTTTGTTGTTCAACTCTAAAGACTTTCAGGCAACTTTAGTTCTGTCTGTCTTGCACACATCTGTACTGTTTTCTTCTAAGGCTTTCGAAGGCAAAAACAAAAACTAGGGGGGAGAATAGATTTATCAAAAGTGGTGTAAAGGAAAACTGGCTTAGTTTCCCAATAGCAACCAAAGGAGTTCTGAATAATGAAAAGTGGAATCTGATTGGTTGCTAAACCAGTTGATCTTTACACCAGTTTGGATAAAGCTATCTCCTGAATAAGGTACATATGGTAAAGTGCATGTAAGCTTGCATGAACCAGCTTACCCTAAAGCAGCGATCAGCAACCTCCGGCACTCCAGCTGTCCAGGAACTACAACTCCCAGAATGCTTCAATCACTTCTATAGGAACCACCCGCCGTCGCCGCCAATATCTTTATACATGATGCCATTAATTCACAGGTGCCCCCGTATCCCCCCAATGGTGCTGCAAACTTAATTTATACTTACCTAATGGCAGTGCGGCATGCGCGGACACATGGAGTCCGCAGGAGACGCGTCTTCATCCCAGCATGCACTGGGATCTTACGTCACACACATCGTCAGCCAGTGCGCTGACCATGTGTGTACGCATTCTGCAAGGCCCTGCAGCGCGGTGACTCGGGAGGCCACTGAGTGGTGAATAAGAAGCTTAATTTCACTCCCGCTCAGTGGTCATGTCATTTAAACGATTCCTCGATACAGGGAAACAGCATCAAGGATTTTTTTGCCTCGATTTCATCGATGATTCGTTTCAGCCCTATGCTGAACCGTGCCTGATCCAGCAAAAACACTAGAGTGAAAGTAGCCTTATTCATACCAAAATCAAATCATCTAAAGGGCCCTTTACACAGGCCGAGAATCTGCCACATAGGAAAGCTCGTTAGTGATTATCTTGCGATGTAAAGGTGCCACCGATTACCCAATAAACAAGCGAAACACACGTTTGTCAAATAATTGAATCATTTGTGCAGGCACCTAAATCATCATTTGCCTGTAGCAGATCATGCTGTCTAAACACGCTCTGCTGCCGGCAAACAATGACTCTGTATGGGGACGAGCAATAGCATTGTACTGTGGAGGAGATTGCTGTATGTAAATGCAGCAGTCTCCTCCACTGAAAACAGGCGATTGCCAGGAAGGAACTCTTCTTTCCTGACAATCACTTGCTAAATTGTCCCATCTAAAGGGACCTTAACTGATTTGGCCAAATTAAATCCAAATCAATATTTCAGAAATTCACTCAACACTAGTTGTTATACTTCCCCAAAAAAGCTGCTTATTTAAAACAAAAAAGTTATAAGAGCTATAACATTTTTTTTTTTTTTTTGACAACGCTGTGTGGGGTATTTGTTTTTGCAGAGCAGGCTATAGTTGTAATTGGTACCAAATCATATTTTTATCACCTTTTATTCTATTTATTAGTAGTTAGTATGATCAAAAATCTGCAATTCTGGAATTGTTTTTTTATTTTTTGTACTTGATATTATGTGGGTTGATGCAATTACCGCAATACAAAATGTATAGCTTCTTTATCTTTTATTACTTTTGTACAAAAAATGTGTTTGACAGACATAACTTTTATTGCTTTGTTAAAGTGCTGTGTAAGGGTTTGGATTTTTCTGGGCAAGCAGTTTTTTATGTCATTCAGGCCTCATGCACACGACCGTATTTTGCCGTGATCCGTGACCGTTTTTTCGTCCGTGGGTCTTACTTGATTTTTGGAGGATCCACGGACATGAAAAAAAAGTCATTTTGGTGTCCGCCTGGCCGTGCGGAGCCAAACGGATCCGTCCTGAATTACAATGCAAGTCAATGGGGACGGATCCATTTGACGTTGACACAATATGGTGCAATTTCAAACGGATCCATCCCCCATTGACTTTCAATGTAAAGTCAGGAATTAATATACCATAGGATCGGAGTTTTCTCCAATCCGATGGTATATTTTAACTTGAAGCGTCCCCATCACCATCGGAACGCCTCTATGTTAGAATATACCGTCGGATTTGAGTTACATCGTGAAACTCAAATCCGACAGTATATTCTAACGCAGAGGCGTTCCCATGGTGATGGGGACGCTTCAGGTTAGAATATACTAAAAGAACTGTGTACAGTCGTGGCCAAAAGTTTTGAGAATTACATAAATATTGGAAATTGGAAAAGTTGCTGCTTAAGTTTTTATAATAGCAATTTGCATATACTCCAGAATGTTATGAAGAGTGATCAGTTGAATTGCATAGTCCTTCTTTGCCATGAAAATTAACCTAATCCCAAAAAAAACCTTTCCACTGCATTTCATTGCTGTCATTAAAGGACCTGCTGAGATCATTTCAGTAATCGTCTTGTTAACTCAGGTGAGAATGTTGACGAGCACAAGGCTGGAGATCATTATGTCAGGCTGATTGGGTTAAAATGGCAGACTTGACATGTTAAAAGGAGGGTGATGCTTGAAATCATTGTTCTTCCATTGTTAACCATGGTGACCTGCAAAGAAACGCGTGCAGCCATCATTGCGTTGCATAAAAATGGCTTCACAGGCAAGGATATTGTGGCTACTAAGATTGCACCTCAATCAACAATTTATAGGATCATCAAGAACTTCAAGGAAAGAGGTTCAATTCTTGTTAAGAAGGCTTCAGGGCGTCCAAGAAAGTCCAGCAAGCGCCAGGATCGTCTCCTAAAGAGGATTCAGCTGCGGGATCGGAGTGCCACCAGTGCAGAGCTTGCTCAGGAATAGCAGCAGGCAGGTGTGAGCGCATCTGCACGCACAGTGAGGCGAAGACTTTTGGAAGATGGCCTGGTGTCAAGAAGGGCAGCAAAGAAGCCACTTCTCTCCAAAAAAAACATCAGGGACAGATTGATCTTCTGCAGAAAGTATGGTGAATGGACTGCTGAGGACTGGGGCAAAGTCATATTCTCCGATGAAGCCTCTTTCCGATTGTTTGGGGCATCTGGAAAAAGGCTTGTCCGGAGAAGAAAAGGTGAGCGCTACCATCAGTCCTGTGTCATGCAAACAGTAAAGCATTCTGAGACCATTCATGTGTGGGGTTGCTTCTCATCCAAGGGAGTGGGCTCACTCACAATTTTGCCCAAAAACACAGCCATGAATAAAGAATGGTACCAAAACACCCTCCAACAGCAACTTCTTCCAACAATCCAACAACAGTTTGGTGAAGAACAATGCATTTTCCAGCACGATGGAGCACCATGCCATAAGGCAAAAGTGATAACTAAGTGGCTCGGGGACCAAAACGTTGACATTTTGGGTCCATGGCCTGGAAACTCCCCAGATCTTAATCCCATTGAGAACTTATGGTCAATCCTCAAGAGGCGGGTGGACAAACAAAAACCCACTAATTCTTACAAACTCCAAGAAGTGATTATGAAAGAATGGGTTGCTAGAAGTCAGGAATTGGCCCAGAAGTTGATTGAGAGCATGCCCAGTCGAATTGCAGAGGTCCTGAAAAAGAAGGGCCAACACTGCAAATACTGACTCTTTGTATAAATGTCATGTAAATGTCGATAAAAGGCTTTGAAACGTATGAAGTGTGTGTAATTTTATTTCACTACATCACAGAAACAACTGAAACAAAGATCTAAAAGCAGTTTAGCAGCAAACTTTGTGAAAACTAATATTTGTGTCATTCAAAACTTTTGGCCACGACTGTACATGACAGCCCCCTGCTGCCTGGCAGGTGCTGCCAGGCAGCAGCCCCCCCCCTGTAGTTAACACATTGGGGGCCAGTGCGGCCGCCCCCCCCCCTCCCCTGTAGTTAACTCATTGGTGGCCAGTGGGCCCCCCTCCCTCCCCTGTAGTTAACTCATTGGTGGCCAGTGTGGCCGTTCCCCCTCCCTCCCCTGTAGTTAACTCGTTGGTGGCCAGTGGGCCCCCCCTCCCTCCCCTGTAGTTAACTCGTTGGTGGCCAGTGGGCCTTCTCCCCTCCCTCCCCCTCCTAATTAAAATCTCCCCCCTATCATTGGTGGCAGCGGAGTGTACCGATCGGAGTCCCAGTTTAATCGCTGGGGCTCCGATCGGTAACCATGGCAACCAGGACGCTACTGCAGTCCCGGTTGCCATGGTTACTTAGCAATTTGTAGAACCATTATACTTACCTGCGAGCTGCGATGTCTGCGTCGGGCCGGGAGCTCCTTCTACTGGTAAGTGACATGTCATGTCACTTACCAGTGGGAGGAGCTCCCGGCCGGACGCAGACATCAATTTGTAGAACCATTATACTTACCTGCGAGCTGCGATGTCTGCGTCCGGCCGGGAGCTCCTCCTACTGGTAAGTGACAGGTCATGTCACTTACCAGTAGGAGGAGCTCCCGGCCGGACGCAGACATCGCAGCTCGCAGGTAAGTATAATGGTTCTACAAATTGCTAAGTAACCATGGCAACCGGGACTGCAGTTGCCATGGTTACCGATCGGAGCCCCAGCGATTAAACTGGGACTCCGATCGGTACACTCCGCTGCCACCAATGATAGGGGGGAGATTTTAATTAGGAGGGGGAGGGAGGGGAGAAGGCCCACTGGCCACCAACGAGTTAACTACAGGGGAGGGAGGGGGGGCCCACTGGCCACCAACGAGTTAACTACAGGGGAGGGGGGGGCGGCCGCACTGGCCACCAATGTGTTAACTACAGGGGGGGGGGGGAACTGCCCCCTGCTGCCTGGCAGCACCTGCCAGGCAGCAGGGGGCAGTCATGTACACAGTTCTTTTAGTATATTCTAACCTGAAGCGTCCCCATCACCATGGGAACGCCTCTGTGTTAGAATATACTGTCGGTTCTGAGTTTTCACGAAGTGAAAACTCAGCTATGAGAAAGCTTTTATGCAGACGGATCTTCGGATCCGTCTGTATAAAAACTAACCTACGGCCACGGATCACGGACACGGATGCCAATCTTGTGTGCATCCGTGTTCTTTCACGGACCCATTGACTTAAATGGGTCCGTGAACCATTGTCCGTCAAAAAAATAGGACAGGTCATATTATTTTGACGGACAGGATACACGGATCACGGTCTCGGCTGCAAAACGGTGCATTTTCCGATTTTTCCACGGACCCATTGAAAGTCAATGGGTCCGCGAAAAAAAAACTGAAAACGGCACAACGGCGAAGGATGCACACAACGGTCGTGTGCATGAGGCCTCACTGTGTGAGGGCAGTTATGTGCTAAGTTTTATAGTATAGGTTGTTACAATCACAATAATACTGAATATGTGTAGGTGGGGTTCAAGTTCCTGAACCCCTCCTGGCAATATCAAAAGGGGTTTCTCATCTTGGAGAAACCCTCTTAAGGGGTTCTTCAGGAATGATTTAAGTTGGCAGCAAGCAACTTGTCCTAGAATGTGAGCAGAGCTGGTCACCCATTTGCAGAGCTACCTAGGGCATGGGTGTAACTACCAGGGTAGCAGGCATTGCAGCTGCTATGGGGCCCCAAATACATATGGGGGCCCATCTCCACTCAGACATGTGTACAGTTAGTGATGTATATGGATGAGTGCATTACATTTTGCATTATTTCTGTGATATCACTATGTGCCTAATTGCTGTACTGTGACATCACTATGTACATTATTCCGGTGCATTTAAAAAACTAACATAATCATAAACATCTTATATTTATGCTACTGAAGGTGGTTATGATGGTGTGCGGACCCACTCCAAGTTTTGCTATGGGACCCCTTGGGTCCTTTTTACACCCCTGCCTGGAGGGTAAGAGGAGGAGGCCTCATTACACACACCACCACAATAGATAGTAATGGTGCGATCATGCCTTTGATATTCCATTTTGGCTGAGCAGCCTGACAGGAACGTTAACCAATGTGTAGTATATTCAAGTGTGTATATTCAGGAGTGTAATAAGTCCCTGTCCCCTCAACCCCCCCTCCCCAGGCAGCTCTGCAAGTGAAGGCAACCAGTCCTTCTCATACTATAGGACAGGTTGGTGATGGCAATTTTAAATAATTCCCGGAGATCCCTCTGGTTACCATAGCAATCTAGCAGTACCCTGAACAGTAATCTAGCAGTACCCTGCTATCACTCTGTGTAATGGCTTTTATGTCATGGAAGCTATTGGATGCAACATCTGAAGGGTTAAATGGCAGGCTTTTGCATGTTCTCCAATCCCAGCTGTTACAGTAGACGCACATCTGTTTATAACATGCCGCTTTATCTATGGATGGCACAGGCACAGCTGGGTGCTCGCATCATCACTGCGAGGTATATTTATGACATAGTGCGGAAATACATAAAAGTGTGTCATGGTGCAGGTCATCAGCATAAAATGTATTCATTCATTAAATGGCTTGTTAGTTCTGTAGTGTGGGACATGCTGTCACCAGTCACCCCTGGTACCCTAAACTTTGGGAAAACAATCAAACTTGAATCTACCTGTTATATCTCTCTAGTTCCCAATCACGGATGGTAGGGGAAGATCTGCTAGGTGTTATAGACTCGCAAGGTTTTGCCATAAGTCTTATGTTATATTGTCAGGTTACAAGACCTAGTACCTGGACCCTGAAAAATCTATGTGAATCTTTAACTATGAGCAAAAGAGTCATGTTTTTCACATCTCGCTTATGATCCCAATACTTTTATGCAAAAGAATATCACAAGTAGGATGTCAAAAACATTGTTGCCCACAGACATATTAGACCGGCACTCACTTTCTTGATGATATGAAGATCTTCATATCATCAAGAAAGTGAGTGCCGGTCCTTCTTCACTATAGTGTGATGCCTTCCCTGGACGCTTGCACCACGTGCAAACCGCAGTGCCGACCCATGTTCTTCAAGACATATTAGGGCTCTTTCACACTTGCGTTGTTCTGTCGTCGGGGCTCTATGCCGGAAGAATCCTGATCAGTTTTATCCTAATGCATTCTGAATAGAGAGAAATCCGTTCAGGATGCATCAGGATGTCTTCAGTTCCGGAACGGAACGTTTTTTGGCCGGAGAAAATACCGCAGCATGCTGTGCTTTTTGCTCCGGTCAAAAATCCTGAACACTTGCCGCAAGGCCGGATCCGGAATTAATGCCCATTGAAAGGCATTAATCCGGATCCGGCCTTAAGCTAAACGTTGTTTCGGCGCATTACCGGATCCGACGTTTAGCTTTTTCTGAATGGTTACCATGGCTGCCAGGACGCTAAAGTCCTGTTTGCCATGGTAAAGTGTAGTGGGGAGCGGGGGAGCAGTATACTTACCGTCCGTGCGGCTCCCGGGGCGCTTCAGAGTGATGTCAGGGCGCCCCACGTGCATGGATGACGTGATCGCATGGATCACGTCATCCATGCGCATGGGGCGCTCTGATGTCATTCTGGAGCGACCCGGGAGCCGCACGGACGGTAAGTATACTGCTCCCCACTACTACTATGGCAGCCAGGACTTTAATAGCGTCCTGGCTGCCATAGTAACACTGAACGCATTTTGAAGACGGATCAGTCTTCAAATGCTTTCAGTTCACTTGCGGTGTTACGGATCCGGCGGGCACCTCCGGCAAATGGAGTACACGACGGATCCGGACAACGCAAGTGTGAAAGAGGCCTAAGACAGGGATCATGTGTGTTAGGTTCTCGCTTTTTATCAACTATGACTTGAAGCATAAACTGAACATAACAAACATTGCCACTTCAGTTTTGCTATTACAGCATCATAACTCCCAAAAACCAAAGCTACAACATTAAAAATGTATCCTAAATCCATTATGTATCAATAATAAAAGCTTTCTGCAGTATGGATTTGTATTACAATATTGTTTTCTGGAAAAATTGACAAGCAAGTGACAGCTAGTAAGACATAATGATTTAGAAGGTTGTCTGTGTAACTTGCTCAGTAAGGAACCATGTCAATCTTCAATGCATTCAGATGACATCAACAGCAAATTTTTAAATAATAAAATAAATCAGGATTTACTTTTAAATTGTATTTCTATTAAACGTGATATGTATGTGATTCATTTTGACTGGTAAAATTGGCAGATTAGAAACAAGTCATGACATATTAAAATGGCCTTGGGGCAATTTGCATGTCAAGTGTGATGTCCATGATAATCCCTGCTCTCATCTACATTTACCAACCCACGCAAGCTCTTACACAGACAATGACCTACAACTGTCATATGTCTTTAATACATCCTCTCACTTTTGTCTACAGGGCTTCTCCGATGCTTTACCTATTCTCTGGAACTCACTCACCATTTAGACCTGCTCCTAACAAAACCAGATGTAAGCATGCATTGAAAATTCACATCTTCAAGGCCACCTAGGTCACATAACCATAGTCTATGGCCCATATCATGGCACGCTAGCAGATTCTTATACAGGTTGTAATACACAAAACAACCACTGGGTGGCTGCATATTGGGCATATAGAAAAGATACCTTGCGATCCAATATCGCAAAATCATGTTGTTTTGAAAATCTGGTTCAAAACACATTCATTACATATAAAGTATATTAGCATATGTCTTGTCAAGTTGTCAAGAGGAAAGGTACACGAAAGGAAACATCTATGTATATATATATATATATATATATATATATATACATATATATATATATATATATATATATATATACAGTTGCAAGAAAAAGTATGTGAACCCTTTGGAATGATATGGATTTCTGCACAAATTGGTCATAAAATGTGATCTGATCTTCATCTAAGTCACAACAATAGACAATCACAGTCTGCTTAAACTAATAACACACAAAGAATTATATGTTACCATGTTTTTTATTGAACACACCATGTAAACATTCACAGTGCAGGTGGAAAAAGTATATGAACCCCTAGACTAATGACATCTCCAAGAGCTAATTGGAGTGAGGAGTCAGCCAACTGGAGTCCAATCAATGAGATGAGATTGGAGGTGTTGGTTACAACTGCCCTGCCCTATAAAAAACACACACCAGTTCTGGGTTTGCTTTTCCCAAGAAGCATTGCCTGATGTGAATGATGCCTCACACAAAAGAGCTCTCAGAAGACCTACGATTAAGAATTGTTGACTTGCATAAAGCTGGAAAGTATTTACACCAGACATCCCAAGAATATTGCTGAACAGTTCTGTAAAGAGGAATGGTCAAGAATTACTCCTGACCGTTGTGCACGTCTGATCTGCAACTACAGGAAACGTTTAGTTATTGCTGCCAAAGGAGGTTCAACCAGTTATTAAATCCAAGGGTCCACATACTTTTTCCACCTGCACTGTGAATGTTTACATGGTGTGTTCAATAAAAACATGGTAACATTTAATTATTTGTGTGTTATTAGTTTAAGCAGACTGTGATTGTCTATTGTTGTGACTTAGATGAAGATCAGATCACATTTTATGACCAATTTGTGCAGAAATCCATATCATTCCAAAGGGTTCACATACTTTTTCTTGCAACTGTATATTACACCAGAGGAGAACTGAACACGATGGCAGGATATATGTGAAGGGGCCTTTTATAAGACACAGTAAAATGTAAAAAATAGGATCTCCTCAACAATTCCTGAACTATAGTACACAACAGGCCATAAGATACACCAATAACTAAAAGGATAAAAAAAGGAAAATATTTTTACTGTACATTTCTATGGGCAATATTTGATTCATATGTTACATACATACTTTCTCTTATTATTCATTTTAGTTATTAATGATATAGAGTAGCGATGAGCTTCGGGTCCTAGATTAGAAGTCGCTAAGCTCAAAACTTTGTTTAATGCTGTACGGAGATTCGTCTCCGTACAGCATTAAAATGAATGTGCTTCGGCAAGGCAAACTTGTTATCACCAAAGTCTTGCGGGACTTCGGGATTCGATTTTTCAACTTGAAAACCATTTTAAAACTTGCTGCAGAAACCGACTTCAGATAGCTGTATTTCAAGTTTAATAATGACCTCGCCGGAGCCCAAATACTTTTTAATGATGTAAGGAGACAGATCTCCGTACAGCATTAAAACTAAGTTTTGAGCAAATCGACTTCAGATCTATGATCCGAAGCTCGCTTCACTCATCCCTAATATAGAGGATGGCATTCATAGTACTGTTACTGTTTTTACAGATGACACCAAGTATTGTAGTACTGTGAAGTCTATGGAAGATGTCCATTAACTACAAGTTGTCTTGGACTTGAAGTGTTTGAGAATCCACTTGGTAAATGAGATTCGATATAGACAAATGCAAAAAGTTATTCATCTGTGCACTAATAATTTACATGCATCATATGTCATAGGGGGAGTAAAATGAGGAGAGCTACTTACAGAGAAATGTGTACTTTAGTTCAGGGTCTAAACAGGCAATGTCAATCAGCTGCTTCTATGACAAGCTGGAAATTTGTATGTATTAAAAGAGGGATGGACTTGGAGGGTTGTAACATGCAGTTCAGTTCTAAGCATCCGTTTATAAAAAAGATGCCCTGGAGCTGGAAAAGGTACAAAGAAGAGAAACGAAATCGATAATAGGCATGTAGGGTCTTAGTTATGAGGATAGATTAAAGAAATTAAATTTATTTATTCTTCAGAAGAGGTGTATATTTGGCAGCAAGATTAATTTACAGTAAATAATTATATAAATAGCCCGTAGAAAAATATGGTGAAAAGCTGTTCTTTATAAAATATCCCCAAATTAAAAAGTGACACTGCCTCCGTCTGGAGAAGAAAAAGTGCAGTCTCCAAAGTCTAAAAGGCTCCTTTACCATGAGAACTGTGAATCTTTGGAATAGTGTACCTCAGGACGTGGTAAATGGCAGGAACGGTTGACAGTTTAAAAAAATACTTAAATACTTTCGTAGAACAAAATAACATAAATGTTTATGTAAATGTGTGGGATTCTAGTTTCCCACTTCCTTTCACTTTATCAACATCCCCATTAATCTCTTGGTTGAACTCTTTTTTTAATCTTAATTTTTTATTAGTCAAAAAAGAAAAAAACAAAAACAAAAAACAAACAGCTGACATTACATGTACTATAACTAATACAAAACCGAAACGAATAAAACAAAAAATATTACATTACAATACAGGTTGGTGCCTTCTTGGGCTTCTCCACTGAACTAAAGAGCTTATATATTCTAGTGACATATACTGTAACTGATAAAATGAGAAAAATAAAACAGATTACATTACAATAAAGGGTGGAGCCTGCTTAGGGCTTTCCACCAAACTCAAGAGCTTATATATTCCAGCGACTAAACCTTTTTTATTCTTATATGCTACAATGCACAGTTATCAATCATGACATGTTAAACACCCTTTATTCCCTGTGAGAGCATTTTTATTTTACGCATAACTATACTACCCTCCATCTAACATCCCACATTTAAACTGTGGTTCTTGAAAAGGCCTAAATGACACTAACAAATACCTGTGAAACCTGTGTAATTACGGTAATTTCTGTCAAAAGTTAACATCCATGAATCTCCTAAATTCTATAATAGGATAAATGTGCCACATCCTACAGAAGTATAAAATTTCCTCAAACTGTCTAGGTGCTAACTATAACTTTAAGGGTTTGTCTCACTACAGTAAATGGCATTTATCATATAGAGAAAGTTAATACAAGGCACTTACTAATGTATTGTTATTATCCATTTTGGCCACTTTGCTGTCTCAATCCATTTCTCAGTTGCATTATACTTGCTTGTTTCCAAGGGTAACAGCCACCACTCTGGTGTCTGGGACAGAGGGAGCATACATAAGCTGTGCTGCAGCAGTACCCATAACCCCTGGTTATGAGAAGTGTATAATGTGATGGAAAAATAAATTAAGCCAGAAAAGGAAGCAATATGGAAAATCATGATACCCTAGTAAGTGGTTTGTATTAACTTTGTCTATATTATAAACGCCAATTGAGACAACCCCTATCCTCAGGATAGGTCATCAATATCTGATCAGTGGGGGTCCGACACCCAGGACCCACGCCGATCAGCTGTTTGTGAAGGTAAAGGCACTAGCACTCCTGTGAGCGCCACGGCCTTCCATCACCTTACCAATCACAGCGTCATACATTGTATTGCGGCTGTGCTGGGTATCATGCTCAGCCCCATTCACTTCTGTGGGGCTAAGCTGTGCCTAGGCCAAGTGACCAATGAAGATTGTTGTCACTTGACCTAGGAAAAGCTGAGAGAAGGCCGTGGCACTACATAGTGATGACCTCAGAAAACCCCTTTTACAGTAATTTTGACCAGGGGTGCCCAAACTTTTGCATGCCACTGTATATATATATATATATATATATATATATATACACTCACCTAAAGAATTATTAGGAACACCTGTTCTATTTCTCATTAATGCAATTAACATGGCAGTTGCTTCAAAGCATTTAGGGGTGTGGTCCTGGTCAAGACAATCTCCTGAACTCCAAACTGAATGTCAGAATGGGAAAGAAAGGTGATTTAAGCAATTTTGAGCGTGGCATGGTTGTTGGTGCCAGACGGGCTGGTCTGAGTATTTCACAATCTGCTCAGTTACTGGGATTTTCACACACAACCATTTCTAGGGTTTACAAAGAATGGTGTGAAAAGGGAAAAACATCCAGTATGCGGCAGTCCTGTGGGCAAAAATGCCTTGTGGATGCTAGAGGTCAGAGGAGAATGGGCCGACTGATTCAAGCTGATAGAAGAGCAACGTTGACTGAAATAACCACTTGTTACAACCGAGGTATGCAGCAAAGCATTTGTGAAGCCACAACACGCACAACCTTGAGGCGGATGGGCTACAACAGCAGAAGACCCCACCGGGTACCACTCATCTCCACTACAAATAGGAAAAAGAGGCTACAATTTGCACGAGCTCACCAAAATTGGACTGTTGAAGACTGGAAAAATGTTGCCTGGTCTGATGAGTCTCGATTTCTGTTGAGACATTCAAATGGTAGAGTCCGAATTTGGCGTAAACAGAATGAGAACATGTATCCATCCTCTGATGGCTACTTCCAGCAGGATAATGCACCATGTCACAAAGCTCGAATCATTTCAAATTGGTTTCTTGAACATGACAATGAGTTCACTGTACTAAAATGGCCCCCACAGTCACCAGATCTTTGGGATGTGGTGAAACGGGAGCTTCGTGCCCTGGATGTGCATCCCTCAAATCTCCATCAACTGCAAGATGCTATCCTATCAATATGGGCCAACATTTCTAAAGAATGCTATCAGCACCTTGTTGAATCAATGCCAAGTAGAATTAAGGCAGTTCTGAAGGCAAAAGGGGGTCCAACACCGTATTAGTATGGTGTTCCTAATAATTCTTTAGGTGAGTGTGTGTATATATATATATATATATATATATATATACACATACAAAGTATATATAGACAGTACACCCCAATAGATTTGTCAGAAAACCTTTAGTTTCCTTTTGGAATCAACATTTTTGATGGGACACCATACTACATAATACTGCCACAAATGTGGACCATTGATTGCAAACAAGATTTGCTAATTTGCACACACAAATAAGTAATTTTCCTAACACATTCATTCAAGACCACGTTGCTAAATTGAGTAGACCCCAATGAAAGTTCTAGTAGCAAAGCTTAGACTACAAAATTCTAATTAACAAGTATTCAACTGCAGGTGAGTCTAATTCCTCATTAAACAGGTGTCCAGCAGACAGTAGACTATATAAGGGTGTTACTTAAAGAAAATTCCTTCCCATTTCATGCTGTCAGCAATTGCATCACATGAAAGAGAAATATCACAAGACCTGAGAAAGAACATAATTTCGTTACACAAAAAAGGTGAAGGCTTCAAGACGATAACCAAAGCTTTACTTATCAGTCAGAGTACTATAGCAAAAGTAATACAAAAATATAAAAAAAAGATGGAACTGCACCCATCTCACAGAGACGTCCAGGCTGTCCACCGAAGTTAACATGTAAACAGGAGCGTCTTCTGGTGAGAAGGGTTGAAGAAAATCATTATGCAAGTTCACTGTAGGTAGTTAAAGAAGTAGAAAGCCAAACTGGTGTGTTTCTCGTGAATGTGGCGTACACTGTAGAGGAATGGCATGTATGGGTTCGTCCAAGAAGGATAAGCATCCCACACAATGTATAAAAATACTGCAGGCCATAACAGCAAAAAACTTAAACAATAAACGGTACGGCTACTAATGGTAGAGATCTAAAACTAAAGATCTAAGTGTATCCTATGAAACATATTCTGTACAGGGCTGAGATGCTCTAATAGAGGGATCTGGATTTTCTCTCTGCTCCATCAGCCAGCTAATCTAACTGGCTCCTTATTTCTAATCTCTAATATTATAAACACTCATTATAGCTCAGTTCTTATCTTACTGATAAGAATGTGGCTTATGTAAGTGTTTATGACCTCTTAGTAAGGCTACTTTAACACTCACGTTTGGTGCGGACCTGTCATGGATCTGCACAAACGCATCCGTTCAGATAATACAACCGCTTGCATCCGTTCAGAACGGATCCGTTTGTATTATCTTTAACATAGCCAAAACGGATCCGTCTTGAACACCATTGAAACTCAATAGGGGACAGATCAGTTTTCTATCGTGCCATATTGTGTCAGTGAAAACGGATCTGTCCCAATTGATTTACATTGTGTGTCAGGACGGATCCGTTTGGCTCAGTTTCGTCAGATGGACACCAAAACTCTGCAAGCAGCGTTTTGGTGTCCGCCTCCAAAGCGGAATGGAGGCGGAACGGAGGCAAACTGATGCATTCTGAGCGGATCCTTTTCTATTCAGTATGCATTAAAGGCAAAACTGATCCATTTTGGACCGCTTGTGAGAGCCTTGAACGGATCTCACAAACGGAAACCAAAACGCCAGTGTTAAAGTAGCCTAAATTAGAGAGGCACAAAGTGAAAATTAAAGTGCATACACACAACTAGATAAACAGTTAACCCTTTGTGACAGAATGGCTGAATATTTCTAATAAAGACCAATTGAAAAAAAAATATTTTAGTCCAAAATGAGTAAAATGCAATCAGAAACAAATTTGCCTTTGAAGATGTACATAGCCATTAAGAGTCACTTAAGCTAAATATAATCCAAGCACAGAAAGTCAATGAGCAGTCACTATATTATAAACTATATTGTATGCCATATGAAATATTAAAGGGCTTCTGTCAGCCCACTAAACCGTTTTTTTTTTTTGTTTATTAATAATCCCTACACTGCGATCTCTGCATACATAAGTTAAATAATCATTTTTGTTAGGTAGAATTTGATAAAAAGCGATTTTTAAAATATGCAAATTACCTTGCTACCAGCAAGTAGGGCGGCTACTTGCTGGTAGCAGCCGCATCCTCCGACTCTAATGACGCCCCCTCCGCATTGTGATTGACAGGGCCAGGGAACGGAATCGTTCTCTGCTGGCCCTGCCTGTTAGCATTCAAAATCTATCTTCAATCGTACCTATCTTCAATCTGCGCAGGCGCACTGAGAGGCGGCCGCTCGCTCCTCAATGCGCCTGCGCCGGGTGTAGATGTGACGTCATCGGCGCAGGCGCATTGAGGATGGAGCGGCCGAGCGAGTGGCCGTCTCTCAGTGCGCCTGCGCAGATTGAAGATAGGTACGGCCGCGGCGCAGGCGCCAGATTTTGAATGCTAACAGGCAGGGCCAGCAGAGAACGATTCCGTTCCCTGGCCCTGTCAATCACAATGCGGAGGGGGCGTCATTTGGGTCGGAGGATGCGGCTGCGTCCAGCAAGTAGCCGCCCTACTTGCTGGTAGCAAGGTAATTTGCATATTTTAAAAATAGCTTTTTATCAAATTCTACTGAACAAAAATGATTATTTAACTTATGTATGTAGAGCTCGCAGTGTGGGGATTATTAATAAACAAAAAAAACAAAAAAAAACGGTTTAGTGGGCTGACAGAAGCCCTTTAAGAGCAAAAAATACAAGAACTATGCAAGGAGTCCAGATAATCAGGTTATACACGTCTGCCCAGATACCCTCATTGAGGAGCTCATGAAGATTATGTTTAAGAGGTCTAAAAGTTCATAATACAATAATTGACATCATTTTTTATACGACCCGAGCCAAAGATGAATCTATGTATTGCTTCCCACGAAAAAGGCTCTTGCTTGAACTTGGTGGACATATATTCTTTTTTTCAACCGAACTATATGTAATGTATGAATACATAATCACAATGCCAGGTACAGAGCCCCATCATTATGTGAGCTACAGGGCTGAGAGTTTGCTATTCAGACTCTTTGGCCCCTCACTTTTCCAGCACCCACCCTACTTTCTCCTATCCAGAATAAACTCCCTATTGTGCTGCTACACTTAATTCTGTACCTGTTCCTGCCCCATTTGCCCCTATTACTGTACCTAATATGTGGCACTGATCCACCAAACACTGTGTTTCAGATATAATGCTGTTGAAACTACAGTTACCACCCAAATAGTAATACAAAGTTACCCTGAAAAACATATGCTAGATAGTGCACCCAAAAACAACAGTGCAAAACATATAGTTTCAAATATTGTGCTGAAGAAATTGGTTGTGCCCCAGTCAGTGAGAGTGATCTGCACAGTAAAGGTGATTCCCTTTGTACTCCACACTGTCATACAGACTGGTTTTATGCTTCCCACTTTCACACAGACTCTTCCCCATCCTACCTTCTGTAACACAGACTATTTTTTAATGTTAGCATCTCTCTTATAGTGCTCCCCATGCCCTAGTCTTTTACACAGACTGCTCTCCATGCCCCCATCTTTAAGACTGCTTATCATGTCCCTTTTCTCACAGACTGCTCCCCATGCCCGCTGTTACACAGATTGCTCCCCCTTCACACAGACTGCTCCCCATGTCCACTTCTCATATATACTATTATTACTCATTTTAGACAAGTGTTAGATAAGGCAAACCATTCCTAATACAGTAATCTCACCGCTTTGTCATGTGTACATCCAGTGCTCTTAGATCCTCACGTACAGAACCTTCTTTTTTCTTAGGCTACTTTGACACTTAACGCTCTCCCTTTCCACTATTAAGATCCGTCATAGGATCTCAATAGCGGGGAAAAACGATTAAAATTTGTCCCCATTCATTGTCAATGAGGACAAAACTGAACTGAACGGAATGGACCAGAATGCATTCCGTTACGTTTGGTTGCGTCCCCATCGCGGACAGAATAACACTGCAAGCAGCGTGTTTCTGTCCGCGATCTGGTGCGGAGCAAGACGGATCCGTCCTGACTCACAATGTAAGTCAATGGGGATGGATCCGTTTTGTCAGACAATAGAAAAAGAATCTGTCCCCCATTGATTTTCAATGGTGTTCATGACAGATTCGTCATTGTTATGTTAAAGATAATACAGTTTATTTTTATCTAATATGAGCTAAACAGCAGGGTTTTGTCAGTAAATTATGACATTCAACAAAAAGAAAACAATAACAAAAATGTCCCGAGTCTGAGGCAAAAGTCGCAATCTACTGTACCAGTGGAAATGTGCAAATATGCTTCAAAAGTCGCAAATATGTTTCAAATTTTAGTGCTACTGGTATTAAAATGTCGCAAATCGAGAGGTGCTCAGGACCACTTTCTCAAGTCTGGTATACTCCAAAAAATGAATGCTCACACAGCTCCATACATATAACAAGTTATAGGGGTCAAAATATGGCAATGAAAAAATAAAACTGATATTTTCCAAGGTTTCCAACACAAGAAAAACTATACATATAAGGTATTGCCAGATTAGTACTGGCCTGTAGAATGCAATCAACTCGTCAGTTTTATCACACATTGAACGTTGTAAATAAAAGACCCGTAAAACTATGTCGTAATTGGTGTAATTTTTTTCAATTACACCGCATTTGGACCTTTTTCCTGCTTCTTACTGCATCATTTGCAATATTAAATGGTGGCGTTAGAAAGTACAACTTGTCCCGCAAAAAACAAGCCCCATACGGCTATGTGAACGGAAAAATAAAAAAGTTATGGCTCTGGGAAGGGCAGTGAACGCATAACAAAAAAAGCAAAAACATCCAGGATAGAAAGGGTTCAATTCCCAGTCTGCCCCTGGGGCCTGGAGTCTGGAGTTGACTCATTTGGGAAGATTTATCCAGACTGGCATTCCCATATTGCCAGTTTTGCTCCCCCTGTGCAGGAGTAAGATGCGCCTAATTTATTAAGAGGCGAAAGGTAATTTTGCAGGGAGATGCCAGAGGTGAGCTGTGTTAAAGTGTAACTGTCTTTTAGAAAACAAATTTTGACATTTCAAAAGTGTTGATCGTGGGGGTCCTGGCGCTGAGATCCCCACTGATCGCTAAAATGAGGCAAAAATACTCAACTGATTGCTGTCTCCCTAGCGGAACATGGGCTCATGGAGTTTCTACTGAGCTCATCTTCAGCTAGCGACGAGATAATGCTCAGCTGAGTACTTCTGCTTCCTCGTTTGAGTGATCAGTCAATGTCTCCTCATTTGGACCCCACTGATCAAAAATGTTGACAACTCACTATGACGTCAGAAGTTTTTTAAATGACAGTTACACTTTAATGGTGGATCTTATGTTTTCCATATATACAGGATACCTTTCATTATAATCTTCCTGTGATGATTATATGATGACTACTAGATAATTAGAGGGATATCTACAGAACGGCGAGTTTCAGCCCATTACAAGGCTCAGTGCCAAGATTGAAAACTACAACATTTCTGGATTTTTGCTTAATATATATAGTACATGTTAAATAAATAAAAAATACCCAAATGTTTAACATAACGATTTAAACAATTGGTTAATTTCTAATGGTACATCCCCTTTAAATCAAGCCCTAAACATTAGATAGCTGTCAGACAAAAAATATTGACCCACCTCTCCTTTCTCGGCACCGTGTCTAAATTTATTACCATTAACTATTTTAAATACTTTTTCCAAATAGTGAAAAGAAAAAAAAAAATTTTTATAAAACTGTTTAATAGGTCTCTAAAGCAGAGAGAAATCTCAACTGTCAAAAATCGTTTTAAAACACGTTGCATAGAAGTGCCAAAGTCATATCAATTCTACCAAACCAAATTTATCTTGCACAGAAGGGATAAGGTCAGACTGAAGGAAAACAGGGGCAACAGGTCACTGAAAACTAAGAAAGTGAAAAGCCTTGCTTTCAATGCTGTAGCTGTCTATAGTTCTTTTAAGATTGAACCACAGAAGTCATCATCCAAAGTCTCTAAACCGCAAACTTAATAAATCTTATGCGGTAGGCACAAAGTGCATTAGTATAAGGGTCAATTCAAATGTCCGCAAATGTTTTGCGGTCAGCAAATTGCGGATCCGCAAAACACAGACACCGGCCATGTGTGCGTTCCGCATTTTGCGGACCGCACATGGCCGGAACTATAATAGAAATGCCTTTTCTTGTCCGTGGCTGCAGACAAGAATAAGACATGTTCTATTTTATTTTGGGGCTGCAGAACGGGAAGTGCGGGATGCGGACAGCACACGGTGTGCTGTCAGCATCTTTTGCAGCCCCATTGAAAATGAATTGGTCCGGATGCGGACCCATTTTGCAGACGTGTGAATGGACCCTAAAGGAAACAAGGCAGAAGTGTTTGCCTAAAACCAAAAATGATACATTAGCTACACTGTAGATAAGCATTTTATGAAAACAATTATTTATTACATAAACAAAAGATTTAATAAGTGAAAAAAATCTACCATTTTATATCTGTCTATCCTTGTTTTTCAATGTCTTTTGTTGTGTGTAGTGTCAATTTACCCTTTCAGTCCAGAAGTTTTTTCTTTTTCATTTTTCACTTTTCATTTTTTATTTTTCTGTTCACATAGTCTTTTGAGGGCTTGCTTTTTGTGGGACAAGTTTGCAGTTTCTAATGCCACATTTAATATTGCATACGATGTAGTGGTGATTGGAAAAAAGGGATGAAATTGGAAAAAAAAACAAAAACAATTCCGCAACAGTTTATGTTTTGTTTTACGGTGTTCCCTTATGAGGCTAAAAATTACCTGTTACTTTCCAGTCTCCGTGATACCAACAAATGTATAGTTTTTTTTGTGTTTTAATACTGAAAAAAATAAAATCCTTAAAAACCATTTTTATTTTTTTTTCCTGTCATATTCAGAGCCCTATAAATTTTTTTAAGTTATGTATACAGAGTTGTGTAAGGGCTCATTTTTTGTGGGCAATCTGTACTTTTCAGTTATACTATTTTGGGGAGTGTATGACTTTTTGATCACTTTTTATAAAAAAATTTATGGGAGGTGAGTCAACCCACAAAATGAAAATCGGCCATTTAGTTTTTTTTTCCATTTTGCCATTTTGCTATGAGAACAAAAATTTTATATTTTAATAGTACTGACATTTTCACACATGGCGATGCCTCGTGATGTTTATTTTTTATTTTTATCTATTTGATTTTGGGGAAAGGGAAGTGATTAGAATTTTTTTGATTTTTTTTTTTGACTTTTTAAAGCATTCATTTTTTTTTTACACTTAGGGAACTATAACAAGCAATCATCAAGGACTCCATAAGAACTTGTGCGTCAGCCCCAGATCATTCAGGAGTGCCAAGGCTGCCGCAACTCACCATCCGGCTCCCCTGATCCCTGCTAGGGGGCCGATGCTCACCCAGAAGCGCGCGCTTTGGGATTTTTGCACTCCCAGAGGCATCTGAGAGGTCAAAAGAGCAGGCGGCTGGTGGCCATCTTTGAAGGGGGTCAAGAAGGGGTTAAAAGTAAGCTGCAACTTTTAATCTAACAAGTCAAGTGTTTACGTTTCCATATAAGAAATATATATATATATATATATAATATACAGTATACACAATCATTGACAAAAAATAATGCACCAAGAAGGAGAATGTGATAATGTAGTAATGGCAGGGGAAAATATATATGCACAGCTACCTCTGTAGGCAGTCCTATTGACATTCCTTGGGCTGTGAAGGAGGAATGGTATTCATCTCTTCTTGAATAAACACTCATTGACAAAAAATAAGTGCACCAAGGAGAAATTGTTGGAATCAAATGACACTTTAAATGAGTGAATGTAATGATGATATATGGAAGTGATTCCAGTATTAGAGCAAAAGCATAAGGTTTACTGGGGGAAACGGGACAACTGAAAGGAGGCTCTAGTTGGGCTGCCTGGATACAAGATGAGATATAGTTGGCATGGCGGCATGCAGGTTATGTATGATATCCTGTGCACATTTCTCCACAGATTTTGAAAGCTGGGTCTGTATATCCTGCACACTTGTAGGCTGCTGAAGCTGGTGTCCCGAGCTGGTCCCCTAAAAATAGCTTGATGTCCCTACTCAAACCTGATCATTGTGGAGCACAAACAGAACCTGGGTTTGTTGCGAAAGACGATATGATTCCAGCCCATAGCAGTCCATGTTTCTTGTTCACAACACCACTGCAAACAAAGGTGAAGGGGGCTGTCAATGGCATGGGATTTGCTAGGGTCTCAAAATACTAACCCCAACAGTACCCCAACAGTACCACATACCAAATGACATCACAATAGTGAAAATCACATTACCCTATAAATATCAACCAGAGTTCTCCTGTATGCTCCTGTATACTGTGCTATTATACATGTCCTGCTATAATACATCCACAGTATATACACAGCTTCTACATTCACATATATACTGTACACAGCTCCTCCACTCACAATATATAAACTGTATGGGATGACTATACATCCTCTTTTTCCCAAACCTTATATACTGGCACTAGAGTGTAAAGCATTATATACTAGCTCTACAGGGGGAATTATACAGGAGGTACTACAGAGGGGCATTCAAAATACTGGCACTACAGGGGGTATTATAATTTATATAAGGAGTCCAGATCAATATGTTTTATTTTCTTATTGCCCCAATTCCCTCACTGTCAGCATTTGAAGCTACTGTATGTTGAAATGCAGTGTCAAGACTGCTGTACATGCACATAGGAGTTCTCGCAAGACACAGCAGTCTGTATACTTCAGCGCAGCCTTGACAGTAGGAAGACGGAGGCAGAGAAGGAAAATAAAACTGGCAATCTGGATCCTTGTGTGCAGTAGTACTAATGTATTACAGCAGATTGCACTACAAGATCATGGTGACAGATTTTCTTAACATTGTTTTTTTTACTGTATTGCTGGTATGAAAGTAATGATTCCAATGTCCATCACGTTCCACCCACAAACTTAAATGTATTTTATGTACACTGCTCAAAAAAATAAAGGGGAACACAAAAATAACACATCCTAGATCTGAATTAATTAAATAATTTCTTCTGAAATACTTTGTTCTTTACATAGTTGAATGTGCTGACAACAAATCACACAAAAATAAAAAAATGGAAATCAAATTTTTCAACCATGGAGGTCTGGATTTGGAGCCCCCCTCAAAATTAAAGTGGAAAAAACACACTACAGGCTGATCCAACTTTGATGTAATGTCCTTAAAACAAATCTAAATGAGGCTCAGTAGTGTGTGTGGCCTCCACGTGCCTGTATGACCCCCTACAACGCCTGTGCATGCTCCTGATGAGGTGGCGGACGGTCTCCTGAGGGATCTCCTCCCAGACCTGGACTAAAGCATCTGCCAACTCCTGGACAGTCTGTGGTGCAACGTGACGTTGGTGGATAGAGCGAGACATGATGTCCCAGATGTGCTCAATTGGATTCAGGTCTGGGGAACGGGCGGGCCAGTCCATAGCATCAATGCCTTCGTCTTGCAGGAACTGCTGACACACTCCAGCCACATGAGGTCTAGCATTGTCTTGCATAAGGAGGAAACCCAGGGCCAACCGCACCAGCATATGGTCTCACAAGGGGTCTGAGGATCGTCATCTCGGTACCTAATGGCAGTCAGGCTACCTCTGGCGAGCACATGGAGGGCTAGTGCGGCCCTCCAAAGAAATGCCACCCCACACCATTACTGACCCAATGCCAAACCGGTCATGCTGGAGGACCGTTGCAGGCAGCAGATCGTTCTCCACAAGCATCTCAAGACTCTGTCACGTCTGTCACATGTGCTCAGTGTGAACCTGCTTTCATCTGTGAAGAGCACAGGGCGCCAGTGGCGAATTTGCAATCTTGGTGTTCTCTGGCAAATGCCAAACGTCCTGCACGGGTTGGGCTGTAAGCACAACCCCACCTGTGGAACGTCGGGCCCTCATATCACCCTCATGAGTCTGGTTTCTGACCGTTTGAGCAGACACATGCACATTTGTGGCCTGCTGGAGGTCATTTTGCAGGGCTCTGGCAGTGCTCCTCCTGTTCCTCCTTGCACAAAGGCGGAGGTAGCGGTCCTGCTGCTGGGTTGTTGCCCTCCTACGGCCTCCTCACAGCAAACCTTCTTGCCACAGCTCGCATTGATGTGCCATCCTGGATAAGCTGCACTATCTGAACCACTTGTGTGGGTTGTAGACTCCGTCTCATGCTACCACTAGAGTGAAAGCACCGCCAGCCATTCAAAGTGACCAAAACACAGCCAGGAAGCATAGGAACTGAGAATTGGTCTGTGGTCACCACCTGCAGAACCACTCCTTTATTGGGGGTGTCTTGCTAATTGCCTATAATTTCCACCTGTTGTCTATCCCATTTGCACAACAGCATGTGAAATCGATTGTCACTCAGTGTTGCTTCCTAAGTGGACAGTTTGATTTCACAGAAGTGTGATTGACTTGGAGTTACATTGTGTTGTTTAAGTGTTCCCTTTATTTTTTTGAGCAGTGTATTTTATTGGGATTTTTGCGGTAGACTGTAGAGGGAAGTGCACATATTGGGTATAATATATATATAAATATATATATATATATACCACCTAGTTATTATGCTCCCCTATTTAATAGTGTTCCCTGTAAATGGAAATGCTGTTTATGAAGTGTGCATAGGTGTGTTTGTGTTTATTGGTACTTTGAGGGAGGATCTCTCATTTACACATTGGACAGCAATTCTTTTGTACATTTGGCTGTACAGATCCTGATACCCTTTGTCCAAGCCACAGGGGGTATTTTGGCAGTTATCTGTTACAGTCTGGGACATGCATTTCATCACATGCACAAGATGATGTCATATCCCTGGCTGGGGAAGAGGGGGTGCTTTGACTGGCTTAAATAGCCCAACACAGGGAAAAAGGGGGGAGACTGCACACGGAAGACTAGATACCAGAGACTGAGCATACACCACCAGCATCAAGCTTCCCTGCATTGACAGACGGCAGCTTCACGCACTCTGGACGGCTGAGTGTTCCCCACCCCCTGCCTAGCAACTTCCTGCCTCTCCCTGAAATAAGCCCTGCATCATTTGCCTCATTGCCTCCCTGCTGCTTTAGGCTTCATCCCATAGAACCCTTTCACTGCCACCCTGTATTTCTGCCCTGCGGCACCCCTGCATTGGGCCCTATATATTTCCTGCAGATTAATCCTTTCACTGCCGAAGGTTAATATGTATCCTTGTCACATTGCAATTAACCCTTTGTTTCCCTTCTCTAGGGAAAGTTTAGTGATAGGTGGGGAGGGGATGATATTGTATGTGTGTGTGTATGTATGTATGTATGTGTGTGTGTATTAGTAATATTTAGAGGGATTGTGTATTTTTCATAGTGTTGCTATACAATATATATATATATATATATATATATATATATATATAAAAAGAAGGACGTATATATGTGTGTGTGTATGCATAAATGTTCCGTGATCACTCAAAAACGCAACTTGGTATACACATCCCTTGCTACCTGGAAAGAAATCTTGTGGGTGGTCATACGCCACTACACAGCAGCTGCATGGAGTTTGTATGATCCAACAGTTTTTGCTACACACATATTGCTCTGTAACTCAAAAACTCATCGATCAATTTCTACTAAACTTGGTACACATATCACTTACTATCTGGGAAAGAATACTGTGGAGGTAACATGCTGGTACACAATGAGTTTCTGTCTGTCGCAACGTCTGTCTGTCTATCTGTTCTTTATGCGTGACCAAACGACTGGACCGATCGTCACCAAATTTGGAACACAGGTGCATCAGGTGTCTGGGAAGGTTTTAGACCTCTCTAGGACATACCGTTCCTGAGATATTCCCAAAAAATGACCTGCATTAGCTAATACAAGCCTGCAAGTCTTTCTCTTCATATCCCAACTGCCATACACATGGTCACATGTAGTGATGGACGAACATCGGCCGGGACGATCAAATATTTGCAAACCGCAAGTTTGCGGCGGGCACCATTCACTTTATTGGCAGGCGAACCTGAAAAACCATCAGGTCATTATTGCAGCCACCAAATACTTACAAGAAGTGCACAAATCGTCCCACAACATGGACAGTGACATACCAAAGGGGGCATCAATGGCAAAAATTCCCACAAATGAATATGCATTTTAATCAGGGGCCCTTTTTATGCGTCTTAAAAGGAAACTGTCAAAAAGTGACCTGCTGGGGCCTAGAAAAATTTATTTTTAGGCCACGGGAGTACAGGCCCCAAACATTAGGCATTCACCGGACAAAAAACATCAAGTGATTATGTGGCTGGAGGTATATTAGACGGTCATTGGATAACAATTTTACTTCAGGCCAGTGGAGTACAGGCCCCAAAAATTATTCATTCAATGTACAGAAAAGAACAAGTGATTATGTGGCTGGAGGTATAGTAGACGGTCGTTGGATATCAATTTTACTGCAGGCCAGTACAAATAGATAGTGAATAGGAAATTACAGAGGCTCTACTGTCAACAATTCACGGATAGGTGCTCTCTCCAGATGGCAGCACCTACTGCCAAAGTAATAAATTAAAAATTGTGAATTTATAAGGTGGATGGCACTCAAATGTCTGGGTATATATATAAGTAGATACAGGTTATATGTAATAGGTTATTTATTGAGATCAATAAAAATATGTACCACAAATGGTTAATAAAGATTATACCATGAGTGGTTCCAGAAATGTGACGTCAAGGTATTCAAGTCTACAGTACTCAAGTAAATATACCACAAAGTAGTAACAACGCGGTGTTCTGGTATATAATAATAAGTACTAATACAGGTGATCAGTCTGTATAGTATGTCTCTAATATTTACGTCAATGTCCACAGTACAATTGGTGATGATGTAGATATTCGGATATCCAATTAAAAATAAAATAAAATTGTAGGTAAAATTAGATCAGATAGCTCATCTTAATGTGGGTATTAGTATCCCTCATTATGTCCGAATGTAGTTGAGTCAGCCGTATATTGAGACTGGAACAATCTTACCCCATTTGTAGTGGGTCCCAAGTGGCGGCTATCGGCGTTGTATGCTGATGATCTCTTGGTCAGTAGGGGCGATAGTCCGGTCCTGAGGGGCGTTGATGCGCACGTGTCCTGCTGCTTCCTCGGCGTCTCTCTCCGTTGCGGCGTCTCTTGGCCCCGGCGTCTCTAGTTTCGTCCCACATGATACAGAGGATGGCGTCCCACGTGACTCGAGAGGTATCTGCGTCACTGCGGTCAGCTGACCAAGAACGTCATCTATTGCGGCCGGCTCTGTTGTGTGACTTCGGATTGCGGTCTCTGTAGAGATCTTTGGTTACTAAACCATTTGATAAATGGATCGGAATACTGTCTGAAATAGGACCAAACGGGTTTCGGTGCACACTTGCACCTTCATCAGTCTCAATATACGGCTGACTCAACTACATTCGGACATAATAAGGGATACTAACCCACATTAAGATGAGCTATCTGATCAAATTTTACCTACAATTTTATTTTATTTTATTTTAAATTGGATATCCGAATATCTACGTCATCACCAATTGCACTGTGGACATTGACGTAAATATTACAGACATAATGTACAGACTGATCACCTGTATTAGTACTTATTATTATATACCAGAACACCGCGTTGTTACTACTTTGTGGTATATTTACTTGAGTACAAATAGATGTCAAATACATATGTTTAAATTAACAAAAAATATAAAATTGGATTAAAAACATGGCTAACGAAATCCCCCTCTTGAAAAAAACCCAAATGATAATAGTTAAAATTCGATAACACGTGGTCGTCGCCAACAGGTCCCAAAGATTAGGCATTCACCGGAGAGAAAAGAACAAGTAATTATGTGGCTGGAGGTATATTAGAAGGTCATTCAATATCAATTTACTCGGCAGGCCAGTGGTAGTACAGGCCCAAACATTAGGCATTGACCGGACAGAAGGGGGGAGAGACAATTGTAATGTGGCTGGACGTACATTAGGGCGGTATTAGCATTTTACCTGTTGGCCAGTTAGATTACAATCCCCCAAAAATTATGCATTTTGGCGTCATAAATGATCAGTGATTGGTGGCAGGAGGTATAATAGACAGTCAATAGATATCAACTTTAGCGCAGGCCAGTGGACTACAGGCCCAAAAAAGTGATTCATTCGACAGTACAGAAAGAACAATTGATAATGTGGCTGGAGGTACATTAGGCGGTCTCACTTGAAGGAAGCTGTTGTACCCTCGTTACATACCCTATGAGGCGCCTTCTCACCCTTTGGCCGTGTACCTTACACTTTCTCTGCCTGCATTTCAAAATGATCACTGTGACAAAAGTCCCTGTAGAAGAGGAGTATTTGTGGAAGCAAGATATAGACCCCTTAATCAGTTTTTTTTGGGGGAGCAACTGGTATATCACACCAGTTGCATTTAGTTGTTCTAATGACGTTTTCCCCTCTGCATAGCCGCGGTATCTCAGCAGAACCGCACACAAATGCTGCTCAATACAAATGCACTATATAGAAATTATATTATAGGTATATCGCACCCCTGCCTCAATCAGATTTTTTGGGGGGCAACTAGTATTTCACACCAGTTGCAATTAGTAGTTCGAATGTAATTTGTCCCTCTGTATAGCTACGGTATCTCAGCAGAACCGCACACAAATGCTGCACCATACAAATGCACTATATAGAAATGATATTATAGGTCTATCACACCACTGCCTCAATCAGATTTTTTTGGGGGCAACTGGTATATCACACCAGTTGCAATTAGTTGCTCCAATGGCGCTTGTGCCTCTGTATAGCTGCGGTATCTCAGAAGAACCGCACACAAATGCTGCACTATACAAATGCACCATATAGAAATTATATTCTAGGTATATTACACCCCTGCCTCAATCATATTTTTTGGGGGGCAACTAGTATATCACACCAGTTGCAATTAGTTGTTCCAAAGTCGTTTGTCCCTCTGTATAGCTACGGTATCTCAGCAGAACTGCGCATAAATTCTGCACAATACAAATGCAATATATAGAAAGTATAATATAGGTATATCGCACCCCTGCCTCAATCAGATTTTTTGGGGGGCAACTGGTATATCACACCAGTTGCAAATAGTTGTTCCAATGGCGTTTGTCCCTCTGTATAGCTACGGAATCTCAGCAGAACAGCAAACAAATGCTGCACAATACAAATGCACTATATAGAAATTATATTAAAGGAATATTACACCCCTGCCTCAATCAGATTTTTTGGGGGGCAACTGGTATATCACACCAGCTGCAACTAGTTGTTCTAATGACGTTTTCCCCTCTGTATAGCTGCGCTATTTCAGCAGAACCGCACACAAATGCTGCACAATACAAATTCACTATATAGAAATTATATTCTAGGTATATCGCACCCCTGCCTCAATCTGATTTTTTGGGGGGCAACTAGTATATCACACCAGTTGCAATTAGTTATTCCAATGTTGTTTGTCCCTCTGTATAACTGCGGTATCTCAGCAGAACTGCACACAAATGCTGCACAATACAAATGCACTATACAGAAGTTATATTATAGGTATATCGCACTCTTGCCTCAATAAGATTTTTTGGGGGGCAACTGGTATATCACACCAGTTGCAATTAGTTGTTCCAATGACGTTTGTCCCTCTGTATAGCTGCGGTATCTCAGCAGAACCGCACACAAATGCTGCACAATACAAATGCACTATATAGAAATTATATTAAAGGAATATTACACCACTGCCTCAATCAGATTTTTTGGGGGGCAACTGGTATATCACACCAGTTGCAATTAGTTGTTCTAATGACGTTTTTCCCTCTGTATAGCTGCGCTATTTCAGCAGAACCGCACACAAATGCTGCACAATACTAATTCACTATATAGAAATTATATTCTAGGTATATCGCACCCCTGCCTCAATCAGATTTTTTGGGGGGCAACTAGTATTTCACACCAGTTGCAATTAGTAGTTCGAATGTAATTTGTCCCTCTGTATAGCTACGGTATCTCAGCAGAACCGCACACAAATGCTGCACCATACAAATGCACTATATAGAAATGATATTATAGGTCTATCACACCACTGCCTCAATCAGATTTTTTTGGGGGCAACTGGTATATCACACCAGTTGCAATTAGTTGCTCCAATGGCGCTTGTGCCTCTGTATAGCTGCGGTATCTCAGAAGAACCGCACACAAATGCTGCACTATACAAATGCACCATATAGAAATTATATTCTAGGTATATTACACCCCTGCCTCAATCATATTTTTTGGGGGGCAACTAGTATATCACACCAGTTGCAATTAGTTGTTCCAATGTCGTTTGTCCCTCTGTATAGCTGCGGTATCTCAGCAGAACCGCACAGAAATGCTGCACAATACAAATGCACTATATACAAATTATATTAAAGGTATATCGCACCCCTGCCTCAATCAGATTTTTTGGAGGGCAACTGGTATATCACACCAGTTGCAATTAGTTGTTCCAAAGTCGTTTGTCCCTCTGTATAGCTACGGTATCTCAGCAGAACTGCGCATAAATGCTGCACAATACAAATGCAATATATAGAAAGTATAATATAGGTATATCGCACCCCTGCCTCAATCAGATTTTTTGGGGGGCAACTGGTATATCACACCAGTTGCAAATAGTTGTTCCAATGGCGTTTGTCCCTCTGTATAGCTACGGAATCTCAGCAGAACAGCAAACAAATGCTGCACAATACAAATGCACTATATAGAAATTATATTAAAGGAATATTACACCCCTGCCTCAATCAGATTTTTTGGGGGGCAACTGGTATATCACACCAGCTGCAATTAGTTGTTCTAATGACGTTTTCCCCTCTGTATAGCTGCGCTATTTCAGCAGAACCGCACACAAATGCTGCACAATACAAATTCACTATATAGAAATTATATTCTAGGTATATCGCACCCCTGCCTCAATCTGATTTTTTGGGGGGCAACTAGTATATCACACCAGTTGCAATTAGTTATTCCAAAGTCGTTTGTCCCTCTGTATAACTGCGGTATCTCAGCAGAACTGCACACAAATGCTGCACAATACAAATGCACTATACAGAAGTTATATTATAGGTATATCGCACTCTTGCCTCAATAAGATTTTTTGGGGGGCAACTGGTATATCACACCAGTTGCAATTAGTTGTTCCAATGACGTTTGTCCCTCTGTATAGCTGCGGTATCTCAGCAGAACCGCACACAAATGCTGCACAATACAAATGCACTATATAGAAATTATATTAAAGGAATATTACACCACTGCCTCAATCAGATTTTTTGGGGGGCAACTGGTATATCACACCAGTTGCAATTAGTTGTTCTAATGACGTTTTTCCCTCTGTATAGCTGCGCTATTTCAGCAGAACCTCACACAAATGCTGCACAATACAAATTCACTATATAGAAATTATATTCTAGGTATATCGCACCCCTGCCTCAATCAGATTTTTTGGGGGGCAACTGGTATATCACACCAGTTGCAATTAGTTGTTCCAAATTCGTTTGTCCCTCTGTATAGCTACGGTATCTCAGCAGAACTAGACACAAATGCTGCACAATACAAATGCACTATACAGAAATTATATTATAGGTATATCGCACCCTTGCCTCAATCAGATTTTTTGGGGGGCATCTGGTATATCACACCAGTTGCAAGTTGCTCCAATGACGTTTGTTCCTCTGTATAGCTGCTGTATCTCAGCAGAACCACACACAAATGCAGCACAATACAAATGCACTATATAGAAATTATATTATAGGTATATCGCACCCCTGCCTCAATCAGATTTTTTGAGGGGCAACTGTTATATCACACCAGTTGCAATTAGTTGTTCCAATAACGTTTGTCCCTCTGTATAACTGCGCTATCTAAGCAGAACCGCACACAAATGCTGCACTATACAAATGCACTATATACTAATTATATTCTAGGTATATCACACCCTTGCCTCAATCAGATTTTTTGGATAGAAACTGTTATATCACACCAGTTGCAATTAGTTGTTCCAATGATGTTTGTCCCTCTGTATAGCTGCGGTATCTCATCAGAACCTCACACAAATGCTGCACTATACAAATGCACTAAATAGAAATTATATTCTAGGTATATCGCACCCCTGCCTCAATCAGATTTTTTGGGGGGCAACTGATATAGCACACCATTTGCAATTAGTTGTTACAATAGCATTTGTCCCTCTGTGTAGCTGCAGTATCACAGCAGAACCGCACACAACTGCTGCACAATACAAAGGCACTATAATCTACTTTCTATGTTAGAAAGTATAGTATAAGTATATTACACTCCTCAGTATGTCACACCTATTGATAGCACATCTATACCAGTCCTTAAAAGGACTTTTGTGGCCCAAATAGCTAGCGTTTGGTGTCTTTCTACTCTCTAACAGTCTGTCTCTGCTCCACACAGCAACCTCTCCCTACACTGACAAAAGACTGAATGTAAAATGGCGGCCAGATCAGGTTTATTTATAGGGTAGGGGTGTGTCCATGTGCTGAAATGTCTCAATTGGCTGTCCTGTCTCACCTGATCGATGTGTCATGGGTCAAAGTTCTGCACAATGCAAAGAATATGGCGCCGGCGGACATCGCCATATGTTCGCCTGTTTGGCGAACAGCGAACAAGCAAAGTTCGCCGCAAAACGACCGCTGGGCAAACCGCAAGGCCATCTTTAGTCACATGTCCCTTATCAGCTAATAGAAGCTCGCAGGCCCTTAGTCTCCACATACACACAGTTTTACTCCAGGTTTCCATAACAACCCAGCCATTTTTCTTCACTGCTGTAGGTCAGCTTTAGGCTAGGGCTACACTAAGACATGTGTCATGCGTCAATAAGTCACACGACACATAGGGCACAACTACACTGCTACATGTGTCGCGCGACATTGATGTTGCAGCAATGTAGCGCAACAACTTTTATAATGCTAGTCTATGGTGTTGCACTGTGACATGTTGCAACTGCGACGCGACAGTCGCAGAAAAATCCATCTTCGATGGATATTTTGCGACTGTCGTGTCGCAGTCGCAGCATGTCACATGTCGCAGTGCGACACCATAGCATATCATTATAAAAATTGTTGAGACAAAATGTTGCACGCCACATGTCGTCGTGTAGCCCTAGCATTAAAGGGGCATCGCACTGTGGAGGTCACTGTTTAAGGGGCGTTCACTGTGAATGTTACTGTTAAAGGGGCAGGCCGCTGTGGAGGTCACTGTTAAAGGGGCAAACACTGTGGCGGTAACTGTTAAGGGGGCAGGGGCCACTATTAAAGAGGCGACTGCTGTGGAGGTCACTGTTAAGGCAGCAGGGTACTGTGAGGTCACTGTTAAGGGAGCGGGGTACTGTGAAAGTCACTGTTAAGGGGGCGGGCCCCTGAGGAGGCCACTGTCAAGGTAGTGGGGTGCTGTGAAACTCACTGTTGAAGGGGCAAGCTGCTGTGAAGGTCAAAGTTAAGGGGATGGGCTGCTGTGGAGGTCCCATTTTAAAGTGGCTGGACACAGTAGGGGGGTCAGTGTTAAGAAGTGGGGGACTGTGGAGTTAACCTCTTCAGGACACATGACGTACCTGTACGTCATGTTGTCCTGGTACTTAAGGACACATGACGTACAGGTTCGTCATGTGTTGCTCCGATCAGTGCCGCCCGGCCGGCTGTGATCGGAACAAGGTGCCTGCTCAAATCATTGAGCAGGCACCTCGGCTAAATGCGCGGGGGGGGTCCCGTGACCGATCGCATCAAACCGCAGGTCAATTCAGACCTGCCAATCAAACCGTCATCTCATCCCACAAAAAATTAGACCCTACTTAAGATAATCGCCCAAAAACTGAAAAAACTATGGCTCTTAGACTATGGACTTTTTAAAAAAAATGAAATCATTGTGTAAAACTTACATAAATAAAAAAAATTGTATACATATTAGGCATCGCCTCGTCCATGACAACCTGCTCTATAAAATTACCACATGATCTAACCTGTCAGATGAATGTTGTAAATAACAAAAAAAAAACGGTGCCAAAAAAGCTATTTCTTGTTACCTTGCCGCACAAAAAGTGTAATATAGAGCAACCAAAAATCATATGTACCCTAAACTAGTACCAACAAAACTGCCACCCTATCCCGTAGTTTCTAAAATGGGGTCACTTTTTTGGAGTTTCTACTCTAGGGGTGCATCAGGGAGGCTTCAAATGGGACATGGTGTCAAAAAAAACAGTCCAGCAAAATCTGCCTTCCAAAGACCGTATGGCATTCCTTTCCTTCTGCGCCCTGCCGTGTGCCCGTACAGCAGTTTACGACCGCATATGGGGTGTTTCTGTAAACTACAGAATCAGGGCCATAAATAATGAGCTTTGTTTGGCTGTTAACCCTTGCTTTGTAACTGGAAAAAAAATATTAAAATGGAAAATCTGCCAAAAAAGTGACATTTTGAAATTGTATCTCTATTTTCCATTAAATCTTGTGCAACACCTAAAGGGTTAACAAAGTTTGTAAAATCAGTTTTGAATACCTTGAGGGGTGTAGTTTCTTAGATGGTGTCACTTTTATGGAGTTTCTACTCTAAGGGTGCATCAGGGGGGCTTCAAATGGGACATGGTGTCAAAAAACCAGTCCAGCAAAATCTGGCTTCCAAAAACCATACGGCGCACCATTCCCTCTACGCCCTACTGTGTGCCCGTACAGTAGTTTACGGCCACATATGGTGTGTTTCTGCAAACTACAGAATCGGGGCAATAAATATAGCATTTTGTTTGGCTGTTAACCCTTGCTTTGTTACTGCAAAAAAATGGATTAAAATGGAAAATTTGCCAAAAAATCTAAATTCTGAAATTTTATCACCATTTGCCATTAATTCTTGTGGAACACCTAAAGGGTTAACGACGTTTGTAAAATCAGTTTTGAATACCTTGAGGGGTGTAGTTTCTAGAATGGGGTCATTTTTGGGTGGTTTCTATTATGTGAGCCTCACAAAGTGACTTCAGACCTGAACTGGTCCCTAAAAAGTGGGTTTTTGTAAATTTCTGAAAAATTTCAAGATTTGCTTCTAAACTTCTAAGGCTACTTTCACACTAGCGTTCGGGGCTCCGCTTGTGAGTTCCGTTTGAAGGGGCTCACAAGCGGCCCCGAACGGATCTGTCCAGCCCTAATGCATTCTGAATGGATGCGGATCCGCTCAGAATGCATCAGTCTGGCTCAGTTTGTCCTCCGCTCCGCTCACCAGGCGGACACCTGAACGCAGCTTGCAGCGTTCAGGTGTCCGCCTGGCCGTGAGGAGGCAAACGGATCCGTCCAGACTTACAATGTAAGTCAATGGGGACGGATCCGTTTGAAGTTGACACAGTATGGCTCAATTTTCAAACGGATCCATCTCCCATTGACTTTCAATGTAAAGTCAAAACGGATCCGTTTGTTCATGGTAATGCAAACGGATCGGTTCTGAACGGATCTAAGCGTTTGCATTATAGGTGCGGATCCGTCTGGGCACATACCAGACGGATCCGACCTAAACGCAGGTGTGAAAGTAGCCTTAGCCTTGTAACATTCCACAAAAATAAAATATCATTCCCAAATTGATCCAAACATGAAGTAGACATATGGGGAATGTAAAGTAATAACTATTTGTGTAGGTATTACTATGTATTATAGAAGTAGAGAAATTGAAACTTGGAAATTTAAAATTCTTTTACAAATTTTTGGTAAATTTGGTATTTTTTTATAAATAAAAATGAATTTTTTTTACTTTATTTTACCAGTGTCATGAAGTACAATATGTGACGAAAAAACTATCTCAGAATGGCCTGGATAAGTCAAAGCGTTTTAAAGTTATCACTGGTCAGATTTGCAAAAAATGGCCTGGTCCTTAAGGTGAAATAAGGCTGTGAAATAAGGGGTTAAAGAGGCGGGGTGCTGTAGAGGTCACTGTTATGGGGGATACTGTTGATATCATTTAACGACACACACAAACATTAAATGAAATAGATGAAATATACCCGTGCAAAGCCAGGTCCTTCTGCTAGTATATATATATACATATATAAAAAGACTGTAGAATAGAATACTGTGTATAGAGTCTTGGTAGCAGTCGTAGTCCAAGTATGCACCCACGTCAGGACATGTAAGGGTACAGAGCGTTATTAAAGGTGGCGGAGCTAGAGAAGAAGCCTCAACTTATTAATATTAATAATACTTCCTATAACATAGACCAATAAAGTAGCAAGCCTGTGTGAAGTGAAAGGAAAATGATAATATATAAAAATCTGAAAAGTGTGGCGTGCATTTGTATTCAGCCTCCTGTACTTTGATACACCTAAATAAAATCCAATGTGACCAATTGCCTTCAGAAGTCACATAATTAGTAAATAGAGTCCACGTGTGTAATTTATTCTTAGTATAACTACAGTTGTTCTGTGAAGGCCTCAGAGGTTTGTTAGAGAACATTAGTGATCAAACAGCATTCCAAAAACTAAGGAACACACCAGACAGGTCAGGGATAAAGTTGTGGAGAAATGGTTAGGTTCTAAAAATAATATCCCAACCTATAAATACCTCATCGAGCACTTTTCAATCCACCTCCTGAAAATGTAAGTTTGGCACAACTGCAAGCGTACCAAGACATGGCCGTCCACCTAAAGCCCAGGCAAGGAGAGCACTAATTAGAGAAGTTGCCAAGAGGCCCATGGTCACTCTGGAGAAGCTGCAGAGATCCACAACTCAAATGGGAAAATCTGTCCACAGGACAATTAGTCATGTATTCCACAGATCTGACCTTGAAGAGGTATGGTAAGAGGGAAGACACTTTTGAAAGCAAGCCATAAGAAGTCCCATTTGCAGTTTGCCACAAGCCAATGAGGGGAAACAGGCAAACATGTGGAAGAAGGTACTCTGGTCAGAGGAGAGCAAAGTTGCAATTTTTGGCCTAAATGCAAAATACTATGTGTGGCAGAAAACTAACACTGCACATCACCCTGAACACACTATCCCCCCGTGAAACATGGTGGTGGCAGCATCATGCTGTGAGAATACTTTTCTTCATCAGGGACAGGAAAGCTGGTTAGAGTTGATGGGAAGATGGATGGAACTAAATACAGGGCAACTCTGAAGAAAAACCTGGTAGAGGATGCAAAATACTTGAGACAAGAGCAGAGGTTCACCTTCCAGCAGGACAACAACCCTACACATACAGCCAAAGCATATTTATGTGTTAGAATGTCAAAAGTCAAACGTTTACACCTAAATCCCATTGAGAATCTGTGGCAAGACTTGAAAATTGCTGTTCACAGATGCACTCCATCCAACTTGACTGAGCTTATGCTATTTTGCAAAGAAGAATGGGCAAAAATTTCAACCTCAAAGCTGGTAGAGCCATACCTCAGAAGACTTGCAGCTGTAATTGCAGCTAAAGGTGGTCTTACAAAGTATTGACTCATGGGTGTGCAATACAAATACATGCCACACTTTCCAGATTTTTATTTATTAAACATTTTGAAAACCATGTATAATTTTCTTTTCACTTCACATATACTTGCTACTTTGTGTTGGTCTATCAGATAAAATCCAAATAAAATACATTTAAGTTTGTTAGTGTAATGTGAAAAAATTTGGAAAAGTTCAAGGGGTATGAATACCTTTTCAAGGCATTGAATGTTGAACACCACCCCAAGCGTTACGTCTCCAAAGGTCTATGATTCTGCTGATTCTGCTAATGCAAAATTTCTAATGTTTTAATTTCAGTAAATGTATTGGTATTTTAGCAGTATTCCTGTTAAATACTCCATTCATGAGATTTTAGTTAGGCCAACCTTTTCTCCATAGATGCTACAATTTAATTTTTCTACATTAAAAATAGTGTAAGTTATTTGCCAGTAAAACAGAGTTTATCATCAGTTTAGTTTTATAGAACTGTCAGAAATAATATTTTCAAGGGTTAGCAAACCTGACAGACCAAGCTGAAACCTGTCTCTTACTCTCTCAAAAATGTATGGTGTGTTGACAGATAAACACGCTCCACATGTACCATTTTGGCAAGATCAGTGCTTCATCTCAGGCTTGGAACCTGCTTTATTTTAATGCACTTTTTATGTTCTATCTTCTATTAGTTTCAATTAGATCTATCTAAAATAATTCCTGCATTCTGACTTTATGAAAATGCTCTTTAGACATTTATACGCTGACTGTATTCTTTAATTATTACGGTATGTACATATCCACTTAAAAAAAAAACTCATTTAACAGTGTAACTATACAAAAAATCACCCTGCCCCTTAGACATTACATTTTATTGTGTAACAACACAGCGCATTTAATTCAATGTATTTGGCACTGATCAATAGAAACCAAACTTGTTATTTAGAAGTCTGTACTAAGTTATGTCATATAATACAATTATCAAAGCACAACTGAATAAATAAAAACAATGTAATAACTGAATTTGACAGTCAGTATTCAGTAGAGTCAATCGATGCGATGAGCGAATCGAAGCTGACGAAGTGGAATTCGATCCGAATTTCAGAAATTCACTCCGAATCTTCTCATGCTTTGTGGTAACGAATCACATTTTTTTGATGGCTGCTAAAATGGCTGCTGCACCTGTTAGGACATGGAGCAAGGAACTCTGGGAACGAGGGATCACCCACAATGCCATGCATGCAGCCAATCAGTAGCCAGCCCTGTGATGTCACAGCCCTATAAATAGCCTCAGCCATCTTGGATTCAGCCATTTTCAGTTGAATCTACTAAATACTTCTTAAAATGCCTGATTGGTTACTGTATTAAGAAATAATTGGTGGAATTATTGTATCAGCATTATTTGGTCCTTCTACCTTTTCTTTGTTGTCTTTGTCCTCCAGTAGTAGCTGCCTATTTAACCTGCCTATTTTTTTCCTTTGTTCATTCAGGAGGGAACATGAGTATCCTTTAGTTTCAAATTTATTTTGCAGGTGTATGGCTTCTTTATTATAGTCCTCTTTTTTACTGCAGGTCCTAAATAAACACATGAATTGGCTTTTTGGTACATTTAATAGCCATTGAGGCATGTGGCAACTATTCATGGCAATAAAGCTGTTAGTATCTGTTGGTTTACTATGTTTTAGTGTGCAATTTACCGTCTTCTATAAAAATGGTTAGATCCACGAAGTTCACCTCTGTTCTACTATTTGTTGGTGTGAATTCCAAGCAAAAATCATTACTGTTTATTTCCTACAGGAAGCTTTTCAGTTTAGTCCCCCCCCCCTTTCCATATAATAGTGACATCATCAATAAAGCGCCTCCACAGGATGAGGTCCGCACTGAGCCCGCTTTGGGAGAATACTGTTGATTCCTCCTATTTGGCAACATATAAATTAGCGAAGCTCGGTTCTAATTTCGTCCCCATTGCGGTACCCCATGTCTGTAAATAATATTCCCCTTCATATAAAAAGTAATTTTTATTAAGTATAAATAAAATACATTCCCCAATAAAATCAACTTGGTCTGTTGGATAAAAACCTGACCTTTGTAAAAAGAACTTGGCAACATCGCAACCCTTCTTGCTCTCAATAACTGTATATAATGATTTAACGTCAAGTGTCCCTATTATATATTCCGGATCCCATTCTATTGTTACTATAATTTGTATTACATGCTTGGTATCCTTTAGGTATGCAACGTACACAGGGTTGGAGGTGGTAGTCCACATATTTAGACAAATTGATAGTCAAGCAGTCAATCCCTGATACTATGGGTCTACCCGGAGGTTCTGTGAGGGATTTGTGCATCTTTGGAAGATAATAGAATAAGGCAATTGAGGGCTGTAAATTTGTTTTTAAAGGCTATTTCATTTTTATTCAGGACTTGAGTATTTTTACCCATTTTAATGAATTTCTGTAGTTCTTTCTGGAAGGCTGCAGTGTAGTCCTGTTTTAGTTTTTTGTATGTTTGAGTGTCCCCCAGCAGTTTTAATGCCTCCTTATGATAGGATTCCTTATCTAAAATAACTATCCCTCTCCCTTTGTCTGCGAGGCGGATAACAATGTTATATTTGTCTTGCATGGCAATAATGGCCTTTTATTCTTTTTTGGTTAAGTTATTTTTACATTGTTTGGTTACATGATGTGGAATTGTTTGTATGTCCCAAATGACCATATTTTGAAATGTTTTTAGGGACTCCGAGTATTCTTGTAGGCGATGGAAGTGGGATTTAGCTTGCAAATCTGTTTGTATATATTTATTTCCTCCTGAGGATTCTGGAGGATTGTTATCCTTATCTTTTTGCTTCCGTTTTTGTTGTTTTATATGATATTTCTTTAGTGCTAGTTTCTGCTTAAAAAGGATTCATAAGGAGAAGCACAGGCATGAGGACTCTATCATTGAGAAAGAAAGGCGATCCTTTTGAAACCCGTCAGATTTTTGGTCCACAACAGCTCCTGTAGCTGTAAGCTAGTGTGAGGTCACTGGTGCTTTGATTAGGAGCGCAAGCTTTTTTGAATAGGAAACCTGCTGCCGGCTGGGGCACTTTTTCCAATTACACAGCCTGACTTCTTCTACCGGACTGGAGGATCAGGACAACTATCAATTATACACCACTACACATTCAACATCACGGGACTCTCCTCAACAAGTTCAGGTAGGCGTGACAGTGTCACATATAGATACTTATAACAACTTAGACAGCAGACGTGGTAGAACGCTGCTTCTAGTGGTACTTAGGTGCAGTCATAGAGTAAGTGCAGGAATTCTTCTTTCATCTTCCATTAAGTCCACGTTGGCTAAGACTGCAACGGATGGTGTAATCTGACACTGATGTATCTTGACCTTGAAGATCACCTCTGATCTTTATGAAAATTGTTCTGGCCTCTTTTGTTACCATTCGTATTATCTGTCTCTTCAATTTGTCATCAATTTTCCTCTTGCGGCCACTACACACCTATATCTTTAACATGTTTGTCTATAATTTTCTTTCGAATCTCCTGAGACAACTGTCTTGCTTTCTTTGGTCCATATTCAGTGTGGTACACACCATGATACTAAACAGCACAGTGTCTACTTTTCACCCTTTAAATAGGCAGACCGACTGATTACAGTTTTGAAAACACCTGTGATGCTAATTACAGGACACACCTGTTTAATGTCCCTATGGTCAAATTATTTTCAATCCTTTCTAGGAGCACCATCCTTTTTGTCCAGGCTAATTTCATTATTTTTTTTTATTTTTTTATTATTATTCTGTTGAACCACAGTAAATTGTTATTTATTATTACTTTTGTCAGTTTCAAGCTATTTCAGTGACCATTGTGTGGTATGGGGTCAAAACTATTAATCTCCCTAATGCATATACCATTTCCTGAATCTACCTCATATACACTCGCACGAGGGAGGGGTATAGTGTACAGAGATGAGAGCTGGCAGCAGATAAATTGTCTGCAGGAAAGAATGTCATATTTTTAGTAATGTACATTAAATACAAATATAGAAAGGCAAAGCTGGGGTAAAATAGTAGAGGCTTGGACAAGGGACATCAGAGGCAGGCCTTTCAGTCTACCTCTGAACCATACAGTTATCTGATGCCTTCAGTGTTCATTAGAATGCCGAAGAAGGGTTCTTCTTAGCAACCCCAGTTAGGCTACTTTCACACTGGCGTTTCTGGGTCCGCTTGTGAGATCCGTTTCAGGGCTCTCACAAGCGGCCCAAAATGGATCAGTTCAGCCCCAATGCATTATGAATGGATAAGGATCTGTTCAGAATGCATCAATTTGGCTGCGTTTTGGTGACCATCTGACTATGCGGAGCCAAACGGATACAATGTAAGTCAATGGGGACGGATCCGTTTTTCACTGACACAATATGGTTTTGACTTAGGCTACTTTCACACTGGCGTTTTGAATTCCGTTTCAGATCTGTTTCAGGGATCTCACAAATGGTTCAAAACGGATCAGTTCAGCCCCAATGCATTCTGAATGGATAAGGATCTGTTCAGAATGCATCAGATTGGCTCCGTTCCGCCTCCATTCTGCTCTGGATGCAGACACCGCCTGGCGATGTGGAGCCAAAACGGATCCGTCCTGACTTACAATGTAAGGTGCGTATCCGTCTGTGCAGATACCAGACGGATCCGCACCTAACGCAGGTGTGAAAGTAGCCTTAGACTTTTTTTTTTATGAATAATGCAAACGGATCTGTTATGAACGGATACAAGCGTTTGCATTATCGGTGCTGATCCGTCTGTGGAGATACAAGACGGATCCTCACCAAACGTGAGTGTGAAAGTAGTCTTAGAGTGTTGTTTAGGGGCGACTTTACATACAATTTTCTAATATGAATTAAAGGGGTTGGCCACTTTCTGGTTACTGATGACCAATGTGGTTGTGATAGAGAAAAACAGGGATCACAGCAGCATATCCGGTGCGTCTTTTTATTGGAATCCTTGAGTGCACACACAAGCAAAGTACGACGTTTCGGCTACGCAGTAGCCTTTATCAAGTAATGCTTGATAAAGGCTACTGCGTAGCCGAAACGTCGTACTTTGCTTGTGTGTGCACTCAAGGCTTCCAATAAAAAGACGTACCGGATATGCTGCTGTAATCCCTGTTTTTCTCTATTGTTCTCCGGACTGCTGTGGATCTGTGGCCCTATCGCGGCTGGTGCATTCCGGGATTGGTCGATGAGGTCCGTTTGTGCTGCTCTACAATTCTTTTTGCGCAATGTGGTTGTAATTGATTATGTCATTTACTTCTAAAGCCTTTGAACTTCTTCTGCATTTTATATACACTGCTCAAAAAAATAAAGGGAACACTTAAACAACACAATGTAACTCCAAGTCAATCACACTTCTGTGAAATCAAACTGTCCACTTAGGAAGCAACACTGAGTGACAATCAATTTCACATGCTGTTGTGCAAATGGGATAGACAACAGGTGGAAATTATAGGCAATTAGCAAGACACCCCCAATAAAGGAGTGGTTCTGCAGGTGGTAACCACAGACCACTTCTCAGTTCCTATGCTTCCTGGCTGATGTTTTGGTCACTTTTGAACTGCTGGCGGTGCTTTCACCCCTAGTGGTAGCATGAGGACGGAGTTACAAAACCCACACAAGTGGCTCAGGTAGTGCAGCTTATCCAGGATGGCCAATCAATGCGAGCTGTGGCAAGAAGGTTTGCTGTTGTCTGTCAGCGTAGTGTCCAGAGCATGGAGGCGCTACCAGGAGACAGGCCAGTACATCAGGAGACGTGGAGGAGGCCGTAGGAGGGCAACAACCCAGCAGCAGGACCGCTACCCTCCGCCTTTGTGCAAGGAGAGGAACAGGAGGAGCACTGCCAGAAGCCCTGCAAAATGACCTCCAGCAGGCCACAAATGTGCATGTGTCTGCTCAAACGGTCAGGAAACAGACTCCATGAGGGTGATATGAGGGCCCGATGTCCACAGGTGGGGGTTGTGCTTACAGCCCAACACTGTGCAGGACGTTTGGCATTTGCCAGAGAACACCAAGATTGGCAAATTCGCCACTGGCGCCCTGTGCTCTTCACAGATGAAAGCAGGTTCACACTGAGCACATGTGACAGACGTGACAGTCTTGAGATGCCGTGGAGAACGTTCTGCTGCCTGCAACACTCCTCCAGCAGGACCGGTTTGGCATTGGCGTCAGTAATGGTGTGGGGTCGGCATTTCTTTGGAGGGCCCGCACAGCCCCTCCATGTGCTCGCAGAGGTAGCCTGACTGCCATTAGGTACCGAGATGAGATCCTCAGACCCCCTTGTGAGGACCATATGCTGGTGCGGTTGGCCCTGGGTTCCTCCCTTATGCAAGAAAATGCTAGCCCTCTGTCACGGCTGAGGATGGGGAAAATCCTCAGCCGTGTAGCGCCAGGTCATGTTATGGCCTACTCGGCCAGCGAGAACAGGATAGGGAGCAGGTCACCTACCTAAGAGCGTCCCTACCCCTGACCCTAACTCATAACTGCATGGGCCGACCTTAAAGGTAGGAGGGCCCATGCGCAGGAACCTCGGATCCCCTAACTCACCCCTCCGTCCGGTCCCTGCGCTAGGAGTCAGAGTAAGACGCCCCACTCTCCTAGGCACGGAGGAGCAGGAGTCTCAACGGCCAAAGCTGTTGGGAAAATGGGGGGAACACAACAGTACTATGGATATGGCAGGTAATGTGAACAAGTCCACTTACCTGCACAGCCTTGCTGACTGGATCCCCTGTGCAGGCAAGCTGAAGTCCAGACAAGATTCAATGAACCCAGCAAACACACAACCACACAAAGGAACCCAGATCCATAGCTGCACAAATATACACAGGAAACAAATCAAACTGATCATAACATAACATAACATAGAGTATAACAATTTATGATCACAAGGGTGGCCCACACTGGCAGATGGAAAAGACCAGGAGAGTTCCTCCAGCTTACAATGCTGGAGTACCCCTCAGAAGTCTGTCTAAACTGAGGCTTTATAGCCCAAGGCAGCCAACACCCACAAACGGACACACACACAGGAAGGAGATTAACCCTTCCAACACCAGGAGGACAGGAAACACCACTAATAGGAGACGTGCACACAACAACATAACACCCCCACGGTGCACACAAACACAACACACCTAACAGAAGGTTGCTAGGTGTCGCCACCGGCATGCCAGAGGGCAGCAAGCTGGCCTAGCAACGCATCAGGCTGCTCCTGCCGCTAAACCCCAACACTGGTTGCCCGCGGCAACCACAAGTAAGGCACAAAACAAGCGGCCCTCACCCAGTGGTTGAAGACCCATACAAAACCAGCCGGCAACTGCATGCGGTAAGAAGTCACGGTCATGGGCCACGGCCGTGACACTCCCACCCCTCAAAGCCCCCCCACCAAAAAAAAGGAAACTGGTGAGGGACTCACACAAGGGGATGAGAGAAGGAGACGTCCACTCTCAGGACATGGTTCCCAGGGGTCACTGTCAGCTGCATCCTCTCCCAGCTCACACTAGCCAGTCCGACGAGGCCTGCAGCCCGCACCAGCGACAAGGGAATGGAACCACAGAGAGTGGACGAGGGGACTCTCCACTCACGTCCCCACTCTAGTCGTTGCCAGCAGACCCTCCTAACCAGCACGCAGCTGGACCACTTACGGAGAGCTGCCAGCAAACGACCAGAGATGGGAACATGGAGAGGGACGAGGGATCACCAATACGGACACGGATGGTAAGGTGGCGGGGAATAAGCCACCAACCGTGCCGTTAACGGAGAACCCCCAGGAACGCTCTCCCTCCGGAAAACGCGCATGCAGGCCACAAGAAGATGGCACTGCATGCTGCACCCTCTTCCGAAGGCATGCATACTGCATACCAAACACATACCACGTGTAATAAAATCAGGGGGACGCCAAACGAGGCAACGGTGAAGGGATGGCGGAGAAACGCCACTCACCGCGCCCTCAGAGGCGAAACCCCCAGAACGCTCTCCCTCCGAAGAGCGCGCATGTACCCCTTCCGCAGACGGCGGTACATGCTTCACCCTCTTTCGAGGGAGCATACTCCCACCCCTCAAAGCCCCTCCCAACAAAAAAGGGGAAGGTTGGTGAGGCATAGGAAACAATGGGAGGGGGGGAGGGGAAAGACAAACAAAAGGGGACACCAACACGGACACGGTGAGCAAGGAATGGCGGGGAATGCCACTCACCGCGCCGTAAATGGTGAAAGCCCCATAACGCTCTCCCTCCGGAGAACGCGCATGCACCCCATCCGTAGATAGCGGTGCATGCTTTACCCTCTTCCGAGGGCGCACCACGTGAGGAGCCATTGTGATTATACTGTCACGGCTGAGGATGGGGGAAATCCTCAGCCGTGTAGCGCCAGGTCATGTTATGGCCTACTCGGCCAGGAGAACAGGATAGGGAGCAGGTCACCTCCTAAGAGCGTCCCTACCCTGACCCTAACTCCTAACTGCATGGGCCGACCTTAAAGGTAGGAGGGCCCATGCGCAGGAACCTCGGATCCCTAACTCACCCTCCGTCCGGTCCCTGCGCTAGGAGTCAGAGTAAGACGCCCCACTCCTCCTAGGCACGGAGGAGCAGGAGTCTCAACGGCCAAGCTGTTGGGAAAATGGGGGAACACAAACAGTACTATGGATATGGCAGGTAATGTGAACAAGATCCACTTACCTGCCACAGCCTTGCTGACTGGATCCCTGTGCAGGCAAGCTGAAGTCCAGACAAGATTCAATGAACCCAGCAAACACACAACCACACACAGGAACCCAGATCCATAGCTGCACAAATATACACAGGAACAAATCAACTGATCATAACATAACATAACATAGAGTATAACAATTTATGATCACAAGGGTGGCCCACACTGGCAGATGGAAAAGACCAGGAGAGTTCCTCCAGCTTACAAGGCTGGAGTACCCCTCAGAAGTCTGTCTAAACTGAGGCTTTATAGCCCAGGCAGCCACACCCACAAACGGACACACACACTAGGAAGGAGATTAACCCTTCCAACACCAGGGAAGGGAAACCACCACTAATAGGAGACGTGCACACAACAACATAACACACGGTGCACACAACACACACACCTAACAGAAGGTTGCTAGGTGTGACCGCATGCCAGGGCAGCAAGCTGCCTAGCAACGCTCAGGCTGCTCCTGCCGCTAAACCCCAACACTGGTTGCCCGCGGCAACCACAAGTGAGGCCACAAACAAGCGGCCCTCACCCGTGGCTGAAGACCCATACAAAACCGCCGGCAACTGCATGCGGTAAGAAGTCACGGTCATGGGCCTGGCCGTGACACCCTCATGTGGCTGGAGTGTGTCAGCAGTTCCTGCAAGACGAAGGCATTGATGCTATGGACTGGCCCGCCCGTTCCCCAGACCTGAATCCAATTGAGCACATCTGGGACATCATGTCTCGCTCTATCCACCAACGTCACGTTGCACCACAGACTGTCCAGGAGTTGGCAGATGCTTTAGTCCAGGTCTGGGAGGAGATCCCTCAGGAGACCGTCCGCCACCTCATCAGGAGCATACACAGGCGTTGTAGGGAGGTCATACAGGCACGTGGAGGCCACTCACACTACTGAGCCTCATTTTGACTTGTTTTAAGGACATTACATCAAAGTTGGATCAGCCTGTAGTGTGTTTTTCCACTTTAATTTTGAGTGTGACTCCAAATCCAGACCTCCATGGGTTGAAAAAATTAGATTTCCATTTTATTATTTTTGTGTGATTTTGTTGTCAGCACATTCATCTATGTAAAGAACAAAGTATTTCAGAAGAATATTTAATTAATTCAGATCTAGGATGTGTTATTTTTGTGTTCCCTTTATTTTTTTGAGCAGTGTATTTCATAATGTATGCCTCCTTTGTTGGCTAAGTCTTTTGTGCTGTCCACATAGAGGAGGTCTTGTCCACAAAATGGCTGCTGATGGCGGGTGATGTGAGCAGGCATATCACCTCCATCCTGCAATGTACCTGCCATCTGCACTTGCACTGCTGTCTTTGAAGGTGCGCACATGACCCTCCATCAGAGGCCATCTAGTGGACAGGACCTCTATGTGGACAGCACAGAAGATCTGCCTAACAAGGAGGCATAGCTTATGAAATATAGCAAAGGACAATATCAAGGCTATCAAGAGGCTATATTAGCAAGTGCCATAAAGTCATCTTGCATACACATTGGTCACAAGTAGCCAGAAAGTGGCCTACCCCTTTAACATATTTCCCTAATAAAGTGTATTATAAAAACACATTCACTGTCCCTACACAATAAAAGATGAAATGACAGTTACACTTTAAAAATTTTAAGGGATCCTGTGGCCAATAGAGGGACCTATAAATAAAAATAACTGTATGGTCCAGATGCACAAATCAAAGTGAAACAACTATGTCAGTATGGCCAGGTTCACACTTCAGTTACTTGGTCAGTCATTTCTATCAGTTAGGCTCCATTCACATGTCCGCAAATGAGTCCGCATCCGTTCCGCAATTTTGCGGAACGGGTGCGGACCCATTCATTTTCTATGGGGACGGAATGGATGCGGACAGCACACAGTGTGCTGTCAGCATCCGCATTTGCGGAGCGCGGCCCCGATCTTCAGGTCCGTAGCTCCGCAAAAGATAGGACATGTCCTATTCTTGTCCGCAGCTTGCGGACAAGAATAGGCATTTCTATAGGGGTGCCGGGCGGGTGTGTTGCGGATTCGCAATTTGCGGGTCCGCAATGCACCACGGACGTGTGAATGGAGCCTTATTGTGAACCAAAACCAGTAGTGAAGGCTACTCTGAGACTAAACTAAAAAACTGACTAAATAACTGAAGTGCGAACTCAGTCTCAAAATAAAGAACAAATGTAGGCCAGCACTCATTTCATACATACTTCTCCCAACAACTTGAAAATACTATATACAGATAAAAAACACTTATTGCTTACACCTTCAAGGTGCAAAAATATGATGAAAGCGCAATTAGCTTCAATGCCTTAGAGATATTTCCTATACAAACGTATAGCCTCAAAATCAAATTGATCTGCAGTGAAGCATTTAATGAAACTGAAAAAGTCATAACATTTGAAGATATCAAATATTACTGCAATAGCTTGCAAAATAAAATTACTCTCTTATGATGATTATAATTTTAGAGTATAACATAAAAGGAATGAATGAGTTATCAACAATATGAAAACATGAAATTGTTATCCCATGATTAATGTAAAAAATAAAATCAGACATAATATAGCACATGACAATCTCCTTCTAACAAAGCTAGAACCAGCCCTGTATCTCACATGGATCCAGAGATCTCCCCATTCACTGCTCTGCTAGATTCATATCAAGCTGCAGCTCAAGGGGAGTGTCTTTTCTGCTGCAGCTAAGGGGGTGTGTCCATTCTGCTGGAGCTCTCCTCCTATCCTATCACAGCTCTGGAGGCAGTTAAAGGATGAAACTGAGCATGTGCGGCCTTCTCATTGAGGAGGTCAAAGAAATAAGAAAAAGAACAAACAGCAGGTGGCGCTGTACAGATACATTTTATTGAATAGCTCACTGGTTATACAAAATTTTTATTTACATGCAATTACAGAAGTATTCAGATCCAGGTGCTGGCTTGAAAACTGTAGAATATGTTTTGTGGGACAACCCCTTTAAGCGGAGTTTCTCAGCTATCATGCTGATTAAGTATTCTGTAAAAAGTATTATTATCAGCTAAGAAAGACAGCCTATTAAAGTTTATCTATTAACCCCTTGATGCCAACATTTCTCAATGGGCTTCTCCTTCTCCTTGGCTATGGGGAGCAATCACAACCAACTGTGTCGCAGCCATTGAGAAAAAAACAGCTCATCTCCCTGGCTGTGACGTGGTCCGCTGTGATTGGACAGCTCACAGCCAACGAGAAAGAGACGCCCACTGGGAAACGCGGCCATCTGCTCCTCCCTGTACTGATGCCATTGATTATCATACAGGGAGGCAAACAGAACACCGGGCACAGCGGCGAAGAAGACCAGCGGATCAGAAAAAATATGTGCCCTATCTAATATAAACATCGGCTATAGTGCCAGGTCCTGATTTTGAAAAGTCAAATCAGGTGAAAGGTCCTTTTTAAGTATACATGTGCAGTAGTTGTATTCAATTTGTTGTAACACCATCTAGTGGCCACTTATGAAAATAGTTTCTAGCTAGCCAGGACAAGCAGCGTCTGTTATCATCCTCTTCACCCAGGCCTATTGTGTCAAGGTTATCATTTAACATGCAGGATTATACACTCATGCACATTTATATGCTGTGTAGCTTGTATTTCATGCACATGTTTGTGTTTTGCATAGCTTTGTACATTGGTCAGTTGGTTCCTAGGTAGGAAGTTTAGCAACTTATGTCCCTCTCACACATAAGGAGGACAGAACACCTTCAATATTGTACTCCCAGAAAACCTCTTTGACTGGACACCATTGCAATCTTTACTAGTCTTATTCATTATCATAAGAAAGGCTGAATAGTGAATTTGCAAATTATAAGTCAAAGCAGCCGCAGTAAAGAAAATGATTACTTAATCTCACGTTTTACAGCATTAGGGCTCATGCACATGAATGTTTTTGCGTTTAGTATACTGGCCATTTTTTTAGTTCAGTATGCGTTACTTATACTGAACTATTCATTTCAATGGGTCAGCAAAAAAAAAACCTGAAGTGTCTCTGTACGCATTCCGTTTCCGTATTTCCGTTCCGTTGAAAGATAGAACATGTCCTATTTTTGCCCGCAAATCACGTTCCGTGGCTCCATTCAAGTCAATTGGCCCACCAAAAAAACGGAACACATACGGAATGTACTCCGTATGTCTTCTGTATCCGTTCCGTTTTTATGCCCAGACCAATTTTTCCTATGTAATTATTGTATACTGTGTATGCCATACAGAAAAACGGAACGGAAAAATGAAACTGAACCGGAAACACTACTGAAACAAAAAAGGGAAAAACGGATTTGTTAAAAACGGCCCACAAAACACTGAAAAACGCCTTACGGTCGTGTGCATGAGCCCTTAATGTGCATTCTTTTATACTTTCATACAATATTCAGAAATGCTACAGTCATGCGCTTAATTATTTTTCTAGGTCATCTTCTAGACCAAGCTGTTGTGAACACATCCACCACAATTTCATCACATTGCTGTCTCCACTGAATGGGCATCAGTTCTATCAAACTTACAACAAGATGTCCTTGCCGCTCTGAAGCTGTCAAAGAGAAATAATTGAAAGCACTCTGCAATGTCACCTTTTTATACTTATCTGTTTAATATTTTATTTCACAATTGTCTTACTGGAAAAAGCCCTTGAAATGCCTAAATGGATTCAAATGGAGGCACTTTTTATTATTTCAACCCTAGCAAAGATTGCAGGGTTCTATTAAATTATTCGTCTTCGTCTGAATTCTGTATAGACATTGGATCGGGGCAACATCTGTACACATGTTAATCGGCAGTCAAGCTGTTTTATTGAGAGAAGTTATGTTGTTTATTTTAATTTAGACACTTGTATTACAGCTAGTTCATCATATGTGCAGTCTTTCTAATACTAAGTAATGCTGTTATATTTGTCTTTATAACTAAGGTTATGTTTGCATTGCATTTGGATTGTACATTTGACGCCAGGTAAATACACTGAACATACCGTAAAGCCCTGGCACATGCATTGGTATGTTATACAGATATTTGTCATGCATGGGGCTCCATGTATACTGCTATTTTTTTTTTTTTTTTTTTTTTTTTTTTTGCTGAGCATTAGGCCATATCTTGATGTACAGTGTACCTTCATGGCAGATGTCAAAGGGACACTCTTTTGACATTCGTTGGGTCTAGAGGACCTTGTAGATACGTTCAGCGTGTGTTTAACAGTGTAATGGATGCTTCGTTATAGCACACAATAATATATCATATCAATTTTAATTATATGCACTTGTATCCAGAAACATAGGAATCTTTTTATTCGGTACAACAGACTTGACACATATGCCAAAATGCAATTTGCTCTGTTTGGATACTTTATTTTTAGAATTCTGCTTTTATCAGACTACTTTAGGTGGTAGATAAATGTATTATTATTTCCTTTCTTTAATTAAAGCAATGGACAACAAACTGAATTGAAGAATCAATAAAAAAAAAATTAAAATGGCTTGAAAACAACCATTATATCATTGTGTTTCAATTCCATCTGCCCTGTCTTTATTTTTAGCCTCAGCATTCAGAAATCTCTAAGTGTTAATTATTGGAATATCACTCTACCATCAGAATATTTAAAAATCAATTTGCAAGTTTCTTGGAATATGTGAATTTGTTTAATGCATTTATGGCTGGTTCCAGAGACTGCTTTTAGTTTTATTCTAATCCAATAAACATTTATTTTCTGGTTACATAATCTATATTTAATGCACAAATGTGAAAAAAATCTAAATATGAACAAGGCCATGAGGAACAGGCCATAGTATTGGAAGGAAGTCAAAACGGAAGCCTTTAAGAGGCATTCCGTTTTGATCCGTCATAATAGAAGGCTATGGGCAATGATAACGGATCCATCTGGTTTCCGTTATGCAAGACGGAAAACAAAGTCCTGTCGACAGGACTTTTTTCCGTTCTGCATAACGGAAACCAGACAGATCCGTTATGCTTGCCCATAGACTTTTATTATGAAGGAAAGCAAAATGGAATGCCTCTTACAGGCTTCCGTTTTGATTTCCGTCATAATACAGTACAGACCAAAAGTTTGGACACACCTTCTCTTTCAAAGAGTTTTCTTTATTTTTATGAATATGAAAATTGTAGATTCACACTGAAGGCATCAAAACTATGAATTAACACATGTGGAATTATATTCATAACAAACAAGTGTGAAACAACTGAAAATATGTCATACTCTAGGTTCTTCAAAGTAGCCACCTTTTGCTTTGATTACTGCTTTGCACACTCTTGGCATTCTCTTCATGAGCTTCAAGAGGTAGTCCCCTGAAATGGTTTTCACTTCACAGGTGTGCCCTGTCAGGTTTAATAAGTGGGATTTCTTGCCTTATAAATGGGGTTGGGACCATCAGTTGCGTTGAGGAGAAGTCAGGTGGATACACAGCTGATAGTCCTACTGAATAGACTGTTAGAATTTGTATTATGGCAAGAAAAAAGCAGCTAAGTAAAGAAAAACGAGTGGCCATCATTACTTTAAGAAATGAAGGTCAGTCAGTCAGCCGAAAAATTGGGAAAACTTTGAAAGTAAGGGCTATTTGACCATAAAGGAGAGTGATGGGGTGCTGCGCCAGATGACCTGGCCTCCACAGTCACCGGACCTGAACCCAATCGAGATGGTTTGGGGTGAGCTGGACCGCAGATTGAAGGCAAAAGGGCCAACAAGTGCTAAGCATCTCTGGGAACTCCTTCAAGACTGTTGGAAGACCATTTCAGGGGACTACCTCTTGAAGCTCATCAAGAGAATGCCAAGAGTGTGCAAAGCAGTAATCAAAGGAAAAGGTGGTTACTTTGAAGAACCTAGAATATGACATATTTTCAGTTGTTTCACACTTGTTTGTTATGTATATAATTCCACATGTGTTAATTCATAGTTTTGATGCCTTCATAGTCATGAAAATAAAGAAAACTCTTTGAATGAGAAGGTGTGTCCAAACTTTTGGTCTGTACTGTACATGTCTATGGCCAGCATAACGGATCTGTCCTGGTTTCCGTTATGCAGGACTGGACTCCTGCGTAATGGAAACCAGGACGGATCTGTTATTCTTCCCATAGATTTGCATTATGAAGGATCAAAACGGAATGCCTCTTAAAGGCTTCTATTTTGACTTCCGTCTTATGGATTCTGTTATTTTGCGTTATAACCATGTTATAACTGAAAGCCATAACGGAATCCATAATGGTGATGTAAACTCACCCTAGGAGGAGCTATACACTTAGTAATTAAAGGGAATGTGTCATCAGAAAATGACCTATTGTTTAAATCACATTTTTATGTTAAACATTTTTAAATAATTTCTGTTCATGCAACTTTTAATTTTCCATGTCAATATCTATATTTAAACAAAAACCATAAAATCCTGCAGTTTTCTTACTGGCCACTAAGACTGATAATAGCCGCCACTTCTGGGTCTGTACATATCACTTTCCTGCAGTTACCTGCTTATCTGTCATTTTAATCCTGCCTTTAATTATATCACCAGGATAACAGATTTACACTATTGTAATGTTGCATTTTTTATATTACATGATTCAGTGCCTCAATTTATTCTTTTCTCTCTGGGCTATATTGTTTGTTCTGTATTATTAAACAAGTGCTAGGCTTACCTGTACTGTTTTATATCTTTGCTTTTGATGTGCTTCCTATGTGTCAGGAATTTACCCTGAAACCATCCAGCACACAACGGTTCTAGAATAGTTGCCATGCTGATTAGCTAAGTCTCAGCTGGTCGACTTATCAGTGAGTCTGCACACCGTTCCCTGGCTCATGTCCAATCCTAGAGCTAGGCAGCAGATTTAAGACAGTGCCTGTGATTGGTATGTTTCCTGGTTCCTGATACTTCATTTGTGCTACCTTCAACTCCTGCTTAGAACTCCTGGTGATCTGACTTTCCCTTGTCTCTGGATTAACCACTTATCTATTGATTTGGTTCCTACTATCTTTCGTGGCTTTCACTCTGGGTTCTGCTTCACTCCTGCTACTTCTTGGCATCTTATAGGTCTGATACCTGTGAGCTCACACCTGTTTTGTGCTGCCTCACTCCACAGACATAAACTGGGTCCCTAGCAGCCAAATCCAACCTGCATTGCAGCGGTCTCTGGTGAACACCTAGGGGCTAGCTTTAGATCTACTAACCACAGTGGTGAAGGAAGATAGGTAGCAGATATAGAGTTTGCTGGTGATGGTCCTGAACAGTAACTTCTGTATTCTTTCTCGCCTCTGTCTCTTACTCTATAAAAAATATATAAAACTTATATAAAACTATTTATATAAAACTGTTCCTTTTGTTATGTGCAAAACTGGCTGCAGGATCCTAAAAAGAATTAGGTCTATATTCTCACAGTCAAATATCAAACGTTACTGAATCTGCACCGCAGGAACATTTAGGGAGTTCTTGGACAGATAAAAAAATTCTATAACAGACGCAATGCTAGGAACCTCCTAGAAATTCACCACTATAACTAACACCACTCCTCTGGTGTTAATTTCTTCCTGTGTGTCGGTGCCTGTAGCAGTATTCCTTGATCAAGAAAAATACCACATAGTGACATACGGTATCCACGGGTTTTGCAAAAAAACACTTGCAAACAGCATATAAAATAATCTTTGCGGACTTGCCCGACTTCGCTTTATATTTTGACCGTATACATCTTCACTATCCTCTTGCAGTTTGACAACTTTCATTGAAAAATTCCATTTAAAATCCAGGCTCTGAGCATGAATGGAGTCAAGTGACTATTCTATCCAATCAGTGAAAGGATTCCCTTTACTACTTATCATTCCTTAGTGATTTAAGTCACCGCATCCAACAGAATTGTGCTATTAGTTTTCATTCATTTTTTGCTTGATCTAACTAAGCTAACAGCCAGTCATCCCTTCTAAATGTCCTATGGAGGAAATAAAAATTAAAACTAGAGCTTTTTCTTTAAATATGCTACAAAGATGTATGAAACTAAAACTAGAGCTTCTTTACCTAAAATAATAAATACTAAAAATATTTATAGACCTAATGTCTATACACTTTTCAAAACCCTCCAGTTCTACTTCAATATTGGATTTCGGCATAATCTGCATTATATTGTGTCATGAACGTATATTTGAATTTCTCAAATTTTGTTCTTTTGCGTTTTTTTTAGTTTTATTTGCAGTCCCATTCATCTGGGAGCGGAATTTCTCCCCATACCAGAAATAGATTCAATACATTCTAGAATAAATTCCTGTTGTTCTTGTTTTAAATTTCCATCTTGGTTAAGGAAGAACTCCACTGCTTTTAGCCCTATATCCTTTCGGGATAACTGCATATAATGATGTAACATCGACAGTCACTAAAAACATATCTTTAGAAAAAACTATATCTTGCCCTATTATTTTTAGAACATATCAGCTATCTTTTAAATACAAAGGAGCCATTTGAACATATTTTTGGAGGAAGCAGTCTTATTCTAAGACCTTACTAGTAGGGATGTCCCGATACCGATACCAGTATAGGTATCGGGACCGATACCGGGCATTTGCACGAGTACATGTACTCGTGCAAATGTCCCCAATACCACTGCCGATACCTGTGCACCGCTTCTATGTGTCCGTCCGCAGCCCCTGCATCTCCCACAGCTAACAGCTTCACAGGCAGCAGCAGGCAGTGTAATTGGAGCCTAGAGTGGAAGCTAGCCCCGCCCCTCCCCGCCCTCCAACCAATCAGAGACTCACAGCACAGGGAGCGTAGTGCAGGGACTCAGAGAATCGTCTGAGAGTTTATTAGTTAAAAGAATCCAATGAGTCACAGACTGTCGCCGAGTCCCTGCCAGGCCTCCTGCTCTGCGGCTCCCTGTAAGTCCGTCCGGGGGGAAGGGGGGGCATTATTAGCATAGCATGTAGTGGAGCTGTGTGTGTACAGGGTGCATGTAGCAGAGCAGGAAGTCTGGCAGGGACTCGGTGACACAGTCTGTGACTCATTAGATTCGTTTTAACTAATAAACTCTCAGACGATTCTCTGAGTCCCTGCAATAACTATAATTACATCACAGTCTGCTCCACTGCATTCACTGCAGCAGAGCTGTGTTTGCCAGGAGCGAGTCCCTCTAAAGGTGATAGTGTCTGTCTTCTATGGCCCTGGTCCTTCCCTTCCTGCCTGCAAGCTGCACATTGATCTCTAAAAGCAGCCATTAGGGCAAGAAGAAATATACATTACTGTATGATGGCCACAAGACTATTATACTGAGGAGGGGGGCTTCAAAAATTGTTGTCCTGACTCCTTACAGTAGCGTCTCCTTGTGGCCGCCCCCATACAGTATAACGTCTCCTTGTGGCTGCCCCCATACAGTATAACGTCTCCTTGTGGCCGCCCCCATACAGTGTAACGTCTCCTTGTGGCTGCCCCCATACAGTATAACGTATCCTTGTGGCTGCCCCCATACAGTATAACGTCTCCTTGTTGCTGCCCCCATACAGTATAACGTCTCCTTGTGGCCGCCCCATGCAGTATAACGTCTCCTTGTGGCCGCCCCATACAGTATAACGTCTCCCTGTGGCTGCCCCCATACAGTATAACGTCTCCTTGTGGCTGCCCCCATACAGTATAACGTCTCCTTGTGGCTGCCCCCATACAGTATAACGTCTCCTTGTGGCTGCCCCCATACAGTATAACGTCTCCTTGTGGATGCCCCCATACAGTATAACGTCTCCTTGTGGCCGCCCCCATACAGTATAACGTCTCCTTGTGACTGCCCCCATACAGTGTAACGTCTCCTTGTGGCCGCCCCCATACAGTGTAACGTCTCCTTGTGGCTGCCCCCATACAGTTTATAACGTCTCCTTGTGGCTGCCCCCATACAATATAATGTCTCCTTGTGGCTGCCCCCATACAGTATAATGTCTCCTTGTGACTGCCCCCATACAGTATAACGTCTCCTTGTGGCTGCCCCCATACAGTATATAACGTCTCCTTGTGGCTGCCCCCATACAGTATAATGTCTCCTTGTGACTGCCCCCATACAGTATGTCTCCTTGTGGCTGCCCCCATACAGTATGTCTCCTTGTGGCCACCCCCATACAGTATAACATCTCCTTGTGGCTGCCCCCATACAGTATAACATCTCCTTGTGGCTGCCCCCATACAGTGTAACGTCTCCTTGTGGCTGCCCCCATACAGTATAACGTCTCCTTGTGGCTGCCCCCATACAGTGTAACGTCTCCTTGTGGCTGCCCCCATACAGTATAACGTCTCCTTGTGGCTGCCCCCATACAGTATAATGTCTCCTTGTGGCTGCCTCCATACAGTATGTCTCCTTGTGGCTGCCCCCATACAGTATAACGTCTCCTTGTGGCTGCCCCCATACAGTATATAACGTCTCCTTGTGGCTGCCCCCATACAGTATAACATCTCCTTGTGGCTGCCTCCATACAGTATGTCTCCTTGTGACTGCCCCCATACAGTATAACGTCTCCTTGTAGCTGCCCCCATACAGTATGTCTCCTTGTGGCCGCCCCCATACAGTATAACATCTCCTTGTGGCTGCCCCCATACAGTATAACATCTCCTTGTGGCTGCCCCCATACAGTATAACGTCTCCTTGTGGCTGCCCCCATACAGTATAACGTCTCCTTGTGGCTGCCCCCATACAGTATAACATCTCCTTGTGGCTGCCCCCATACAGTGTAACGTCTCCTTGTGGCTGCCCCCATACAGTATAACGTCTCCTTGTGGCTGCCCCCATACAGTATAACATCTCCTTGTGGCTGCCCCATACAGTGTAACGTCTCCTTGTGGCCGCCCCCATACAGTATAATGTCTCCTTGTGGCTGCCCCCATACAGTATAACATCTCCTTGTGGCTGCCCCATACAGTATAACGTCTCCTTGTGGCTGCCCCCATACAGTATAATGTCTCCTTGTGGCCGCCCCCATACAGTATAATGTCTCCTTGTGGCCGCCCCCATACAGTATAACGTCTCCTTGTGGCTGCCCCATACAGTGTAACGTCTCCTTGTGGCCGCCCCCATACAGTGTAACGTCTCCTTGTGGCTGCCCCCATACAGTATAACGTCTCCTTGTGGCTGCCCCCATACAGTATAACGTCTCCTTGTGGCTGCCCCCATACAGTATAACGTCTCCTTGGAATGTTATAGTTCTGTTTTTGGGCCTTTTGGTTGGTCAGTGGTCAGAAAATACATGTGTGTGTATTTTATTGTTAAAATTAGTATCGGTAATTGGTATCGGTGAGTACTTAAATAAAAGTATCGGTACTCGTACTCAGTCTTAAAAAAATGGTATCGGGACATCCCTACTTACTAGCAAGGGAATCGATACCTGAGATTATTAATCTTCCTTGTAATTTCAAGGGGTTTTTGTGCACTTTTGGGAAACAATAAATAACAGGAGTTATTGAGTAGTCAAATTCCTTTTTGTTCAGTATTTTCTCCTCATATCATCTTTTTAGAAGTATTTGTAATTCTTTCTTATACTGTATACCCATCTATAGTTTTTTAAATTTTTTATGTGTATTTCCATCTGACAAAATTCGATCCATTCCTTTCTCACACTGATTACTATGTAAAATAACCCCCCGAATCCCCTCCCCCCCCCCTTCCTTATCCGCTGGTTTAATAACGATACTTTTATTCTCTTCTAAACCCCATAGCAGTTCCTTCTTACTTCTGGTAAGGTTAATTTTTCTTTTCTTTTTCATATCAATTTCCTCCAGATCCTTCAAGACCCAATTTTAAAAGCCTCTATACATTCATTATCTTCATTTTCTGGGCAAAACGTTGACTTATTTTTCAGACTATATTTGTGAGTTATCCCCTCCCTTCTGACCCTCAGCTGTGTCATGTGACCAACTCTCTGATCTCCAACTGACACAGGACAGGAAGTCAGTTAATGCTCTATTCATTCCTATGAGACTAACATTGAGGTTCCCAAAGGAATCCATAGGGTAACTGACTTCTTGTCCACACATAAGATGTTGTGTTATTTGAAAAGTCTGATTGCTGGTCACCTGACACAGCCGAGAAGCAGAAAGGAGGGGTAACTCACGAATACAGACACTGGTAAGAAGATTACATTCACTACAGATTACATAATTTATAGCAGGTCCAAGAATAACATTTTTTGCGGGAGTTCTTCTTTAACTGATTTTGGGCAGGTGTATTAGATGCTACATATTTGCAAAAATTCAGTGCCTTGGATTTTTCCTCCGTTAACACGTATGAGATTAAAAATACCTACTGCTTCTCCTTCACTTTTCTCGGTTCTTTATTTCTATTTGTATTCCCTCTGTGATCTGATGAGGAAAATGTTCTTCCTCTATCTCTTCATATCTGAGTATTTCAGACTTTTTGGAGACCTCTGTCTTTTAATTCTCCTCCTTAAATTTCTTTTTATCTCCCTTTGTTTTAATCTTTTCCTTTTTATTCCTTGGTTCGTTTCTAAAATAAACTCCTGATGTTGATTTCTATAGTGACTGCTTCTACCTTGATAGTTTCTATTTTTATAGTTTCTCTCATATCCTCTATCATTCTTGGTCCTCCAGTTTTGATACCTAGAGCTATCAAGATGCCTCTAGTTCCCTATATAGCGGTCCCTATCCGGCCTTCCATACCGATATCCTCCTCTTCTGAGGGGGAAAGACTCCAAGTTCTTCTGTTTTATCATTTTCATCTCTATTATAATAAGGGGGATATCTATTATTTCCTCTGTTTCTTCCTTGTCTGTTCTGTTACTACCATAAGTAGCTTTTGTGTGTCATTTTTGCAGCCATCGAATCTCTCTTGGTCAGATAAGACTGCATGCACTTCCTTCGCTCTATGTTTGTCCTACAACTGTTACGCCTGTAATGTCTATTTTTTCTTTCAAAATGACAATAAAAATGTATTGTTTAAAATGTCAAGAAGTCTCATAAATACTGCAAAACAGATGATCTTATGGGGTGTCAGACCCCTGCCAATCGAAAAGCAATGGCCTATCCAGAGGATAACTTACTTGCAAAGGGTTGGACAACCTCTTTAAATCAGTCCATCAGGCTAAGGCTACTTTTACGTATGCATTTTGCATTCCGGTTTTGAGATCCAGAAGAGGATCTCAAAACTGGGGGCAAAACGCTTCTGTTTTGTCCCCATTCATTGTCAATGGGGACACAACAGAACAAACCAGATCAGGATGCATTCTGTTCTGGTTTCTTCAATTTTTTTGACTGGACACAAAACTGCTTCAAGCTACGGTTTTGTGTCCAGTCTGCAAAACTGAACAAACCAGATCCGGCATGAAAATCAATGTAAGTAAATGGTGTCAGATCAGTTTTTTCGGTAACGAAAAAACAGATCCAGCACCCATTGACTTACAATGATTTTAATGCCGGATCCGGTTTGTTCAGTTTTTATTTAATACAACCAGATCCAGAGAAAAATGATGCATCCGGATGTATTAAATGAAAAGGAAGCCTAACATGCCCATTTTCCCGCCCATTTTGCAAAACTGGAGTGTTGTAAAAGTCATAAAAGTCTAAAGTCTTATTCTGAGAGGTTTTGAAATCAGAAATTCTGGCGTGCAGGGCTTGATAAGTTTCCCCCTAAGGTTTTACAACCTAGTAGGTAAATAACCTTGTATCAGAAGTATCTGTGGAATTCCAAACAAAATAACTGCTGTCAAAATCCTTGTCAATTACCTACAATTTGCTAGCATTGGTAGAAACAATATCAGCAGTAGGTAGGGACCTGTATAGATTGAGTGCCTTAACATCAAGTAAGTATAAGTCATAAATAATTCTCTGGTTTGAAAATCAAGTGCTTAAAAGCCAGAAAGCCGCTGAGAGATTCACTGGCATCAGTGACAGGTGCAAAGAATTAGCTATTAAATAATTCCAAGTGAATTATCTATTTAATTATTGTAATACACAAAAAGTGTTGGATTTTAAAAGCAAGGACATATGTTCCCTAAAGAGCCTTTGGATCATGTACATATTCTTCTAGCAGTTATACACTTATTTCTGGTGTTTATTATACAATGCCTCACTAACTGTATTGTAGATCAAAACAGATGTGACTTTAAAGTTTGCAGCTTAAATATATATAATACATTCAAGATGCAAGCACATTATTCTTCACTTGACAACTTTAATTCACTGTATATTATAAAAATAATCATTGGACTGAACCTACTAGTGTTTTTGTTCTTCTGAAAAAATACTACTTGATGAAAACAGCATGTATGGCCTTCATTCATTACTCAAATTCTGTGTTTTAAGACCATACATGTTTTTCATTGGACCTCAGATCAGAACCCCAATATTCATCAGACCTCAGATCAGACCCTCAATATTCATCAGACCACTAAATCAGTCCCCCAATCTTCATCAGACCTGTTTAGACTCCACAAACTTTATCAATAAAATCAGGCTGCCAATTAGATTCCAAATCTTCATCAGACCTCAGTTTAGACCCTTTAATCTTCATTGAACCCCTAAACTTAATGAGACCCCCAAATCAGACCCCTCAATCTTTATTAGACATCAGACATCCTATTCAGACACTCCACTAATCTTTATCAAATATCAAACCTCAGACCAGACTCCCAATCATTATAAAGACCACAGATCAGACCACCCTATCTTTATCAGACCTCAGATTAGAGCCCCCAATCAGACCTTCAATCTTTATCAGACCTCACTTCAGACCAGCCAATCATAACCCCAATCTTTATCAGACCTCAGATCAGACCAATAAAACAACTTACCTCTCCTGCTTGGGACAGTGCACTCAGCCTGCACTCACTAATTCCTGGTCTTCGGCGCAGCACTGCACTGTGACTTGACGTCGGATGCACGGAAGAAGACCAGTGAGTGGTGAGTTCAGCCAACACTAGCAACACTACACTCACTTCTCCCTGCACATCCTGCATACAAATTAGCACTTCCATAATGTAAGTGCTTATTAGTATTCGCTTTATAGGATGCAGCACCATTTTCTCCCATATTTGAGGGGAAAAATATCTATGTTATGCATGTAGCCATGAAAGGACAGTGAGGCAGTATCAGGGAAAGCGATACCTTACCCCTAGAATACACTCATAAGTCTCTTAGATTCCAGGGAATGTTTGGTCTGTAAAGGAAAGCCAAAAAAGTACCTAGAATCAGACTGTGAAAGAATGGATTGGGTTTCCTAATTCCTGATCCATCTTGGCTATTAGGTTGGATTTGGCTACTTTCACACTAGCGTTTCTATTTTCCGGTATTGAGATCCGTCATAGGGTCTCAATACCGGGAAAAAATGTTTCAGTTTTGTCCCGATTCATTGTCAATAGGGACACAACTGAACTGAACAAAACAGAATGCTCCAAAATGCATTCTGTTCTCATACCAGAGAGCATACCAGGTTTGCTTTCCATCCTGGGATGTGGAGCAAGACAGATCCGTCATGACCCACAATGCAAGTCAATGGGAACAGATCCGTTTTCTCTGACACAATCTGACACAATCTAAAACGGATCCGTTCCCCCATTGACTTTCAAAGGAGGTTTATGACGGATCCGTCTTGGGTATGTTAAAGATAATACAACCGGATGCGTTCATAACGTATGCAGATGGTTGTATTATCAGTAACGGAAGGGTTTTTGCTGAACCCTGCCGGATCAAGCAAAAACGCTAGTGTGAAAGTAGCCTTACACATTTAGATTTTATCTGTCAAATTACATATGCTGCACAAAGCTTGACATGCCCCATTACATGCCATATGTACTCAGGTATTGTCCCCTAGAAGCGCTGCTTCTTGAGGAGACTGCCTATATACACATGGAGTTCGATAGCGCATGTCCAGCATTGCATTAAGAATGTGTGAGTGTGGCTCTGTACTAAATAACTGAATCATGCAATACCATATGGAGACCATGCACAGCCCTAAATCTCATGTTGACAGGAACTGGAATTTTAAAAGGTGACAACTTCCCTAGCCAGGGCTGTATTTTTCCATGAGTTTTGTCTATCGTGCTAGAATTACTCACAACAAAGACCATAAAAGAATAGTGCTGTCACCAAGGGGAAATATGCTTTCCGTTCATTGCAGTTTGCAAGTGAACAGATGACCTATGAAAAAAGCCCTATTAGGTTACCATCAGTACATGAAATCTAGGTTCTGAAATATTGATGAATAACACAAAAGTCAGGAATGGCAAACAAAGTGGTCAATTTACTAAGTTTTCCAAGAAGCCAAGCACTTCTCCACTTCTTGGCTACTGTCAGTTTGTTAAAGATCGAGCACTCGAGGGAGACAACTAAATGTCTACAATGTCTAAAGGCGCTACAAGCAAAACTCAGTGGGAAGTAAAACTGAAATTGCTTTAAATGTGTTTATATCTTTGTTCTGAAAACAAGTTGTTACTGTGAAAACATTTCTCCAGACTTACAACAGACTCACACAACATTTGTTTTATTAATCTAGTCCTCCTCACTTTGGTGTAAATTCCTGGCTTACCCAAAGGTGTGATTCTATCATTATAATGGTTTAGAGCAGCAGTCTTTAACCCCTTCCCAACCACCTACCATAAATATAAGGCGGAAGTTGGGTATTTAAATATGGTGCCTGCTCGCAAGCACAGCAGCCACTACAGTCACCGGGTGTCTGCTGTTTAAAACAGCAGACACTCGGGACTAATGTATGCAATCAACGATTGCACACATTTAACTCCTCACATGGCATGGTCAAATGTGATTATGGTATCTGGGAGCTCAAAACCTGGAAGCATGTGCTCCCATCCGTGCAACGGCTCCCCCTAGCGGGGATAAGAGGAGCCAGATAGTGTGTGCAGCAGCCTCGGTCCTGCTGAAAGATCCGAAGCTGCTGCAGATAGTGAAATGCTAATGCACTGGAGTCTGAGAGAAGCAATCTAATGAACTTTTAAAAAGTGTAAAAGAAGGAAAAAAGTTTTTAATAATATAAAAAAATATATGAATATTGAAATCACCCCTAAACAAATTAACATCATAAGCATCGCTGTGTGTGAAAATGACCATACTATTAAAATATAAAACTATTTATCCCATATAGCAAATTTTTTGTCACGTCATCTCCCCCGAAAAAATGAATAAAAAGTGATCAAAAAGACATTTTTTTTATATATAATTCCACCCTAAACATCTTTTCCAGCTTCCGACTATATTATATGCAGTAGTAAATTGTGACACTAGAAAGTACAACTTGTCCCATGAAAAAAAACAAGCCCTCATATGGCTAAGTGAATGGGAAACAAAAAAGTGGCTCTGGGAAGGCTGGGAGTAAAAAATAAATAAAAAATGAAAATGGCTTGGTCCTGAAGGGGGTATAGACCTTCAGAGCAATTTGTTTTAGGATTGCTTTTACTAAATTGGTATAAAAATCTTTTTTTGAATTGGTCTTTATTAAAAATCTTCAGCAGTTGTTGTAATACATGCGGTTAAAAATCTGTCTACTTGCAGACTGTACCTCCTTAGTTCCATCAGCTGACAGCTCATGTGAAGCCTTATCTCTTATAGCCATTAACCTCTAGCTTTTCGAAATCTAAAATTCTCATCATGGCCAGACAGCCAGTAACTACCCAGACAAGGCCAGAGTTGTAGTTCAGCCAGAACTTAGGGACCACTGCATCTGACTAATGGATGTCAAAAATGATGAAAGTTAAATGCAGTAAGCCCAGTGGAAGGGAAAGAATAACTCACTCTGATGCTCCCCTGGGCCATTCTCGGCTGGAAGTTCTTATACATTTTAGCACTTTCCACAGATATTACAGTTTTCACAGCTGCAAAGTACTCAGGCCCAGTTCTTTCTGTAAAACATTTTCCCTCTCTCGCTTTAGCCTCTAGAAATAGGGATACAATCTCTCTATTGCAGTTTTCTGTTCTACACACTTTGTCTGTACAACCATGGTAACACATGTTTCCTCTGATTGGTGTAGTCCTTAGGAGATCCACAGTCTGCCTCTAAAGTACGTCCAGACTCCCAAAGTCTTTCATCTCCTGGACATGTGAGCTGAGGAGTCCATAAATCTCTCAGACAGATTATCTCCACAGAACTTCTGGACGCACCACATTTCAACACTGGGATGCTCCACAATATGCTATTTTCTCAATTTCTTTCTTCCTTAGTTAAAAACTGGTTTTAAAGCATTCTCTTTACATCTTTGCCTCCCTTGCAGTGCTAATCTCTGCTTCTGCACACTTCAATGTCTCAGCTCTAACTCACTGCATCATCCAATGTAAGCCACTTCCTATGGGGAAGGTGGAACAGCCTGTATTAGCTATAGTTACTGTGACCTGTTAACTCCAAGTGCAAGTTACATACAGAAATTGCATAATACACATTTTTAACCCTTTTAGCAGTGCAGCACTGTTGTAGCAGTTAGACGTTGCAAGTACTGTAGGCTTCATCAATATTTTTGGTAAGCTTTTATTGTAAGTGAGCATAATAAATAAATAAATTGTAAGCTAATTTAAAAGTTGCTGGACCTTTTTAATTCATCATCTGCCTCACCTCCTGTCTTGGAAACTATTCTTTACTATATATGCAGCACTAAATGCAATTAATTATCAAACCCTCTCAGATACAATTTTAAACTGATGGTATGTAATATAATTTTAATAGCACATTTTGTATTCAAGGTCTACAAAATTCAGCACTCAACTTTCTAAAACTATCATTTAAAGGAACACATCCATCAAATATTTTTTATCACATATTAACAACCTATATGTGAATATTTTATGCAATTTTTAATAATAAAAACAGGTAGATGATTTTCTGGATATGATTTTTTTTAAGTCATTCCATGCATTCTTCTTCCTGTTCTGGCTTTTTAACTTCCTCGTTGTTGGGACTTTTAGCACAGCAGACAGCCACGCTTAACTTTTCCAGTAAGACCATCACTGTGCAGAAAGGGCCTCCCTGTAGTGGCTCAATTAGAGCATCACATATTACACTAAGTGCAATCCTCTTCTGTGGGCATCTCTATCTTGGCCTATCAAGAGAACAATAGAGCTGTCATACTGTTATCCCAATTCTAGACCTACTATTATACTGAGGAATTACCTTAACCCCTTCCCGACCTTTGACATACTGTTACGTCATAGGAACCACTGAGTTCCCGCAATTTGACGTAATAGTACATCATAGTGATCGCGCGGGCACCGGAGCGGTGTGCGCGCGATCACTGCAGGGGCCCAGCAGTACGTGGTAGCCGGGCACCTGCTGTAAAAGCCGATGTCGGAGGATTAACCCCTTCTATGCCACAGTCCACGCTGACCGCGACATAGAAGAGGTTTGTGTCAGGTGAGGGAGAGCATTGAGTCCCCGCGCTGCTGTGGCGGGGACCCGATGCGACACAAGGCAGCCTGATGCCGTGCAGAGACTGCCCAATGCCTTGCACGGCATCGGGAACTGCCTTCTACGGGAGCCGAGGAGATCCAGCCTCAGGCTGGTTCTCCTAGGCAACCTGTTAGTGTATGACTCAGTGTCATACACTGACAGGCAATGCATTACAATACAGATGTATTGTAATGCATTGCAGAGGGGATCAGACCCCCAAAAGGAACGCCATATGGTTTCCCCCACCCATTGCCTTCAGCTCTCCCCCACCCAGTGCAATCAGCTCTACCCCCTTGTGCTAGCAGCTCTCCCCCCTTGTGCCATCAGCTCTCTCCCCTTGTGCCATCAGCTCTCCCCCTTATGCCATCAGCTCTCCTCCTTGGGCCAGCAGCTCTCCTCACTTGTGCCATCAGCTCTGCCCCCTGCTCCTCCTGACACCCGGAGTGCACAGCGTCATTGGTTGCTATGAAGCTGTGTACTCCGGGCGCCCGGCCTTAGTCGCACCAACTTACCTTTCCAGCAGGCCGCCTGATGGAAAGGTGAGTATTCCGAGCGCAGTGGGAGACCACAGAGAGGGAGTAATAGCAAGCGCTTTACTCCCGTTCCATGGTCACGTGGCATTACCGCTACTGGGAGCACTTACGGGGACATTATACCTACTAGGGACAATTAAGAGGGCATTATACCTACCTTGGGCACTTAAAAGAGGCATTATAACTACCAGGGGCACTTAATGGAGTATTAAATCTAGTGGGGGCACTATAACTACTGAGGGCACTACAGGGAGCATTATACCTAGTGAGGTAACCACAAGGGGTGTTATACCTACTGAGGGCACTACAGGGGGCAGTATACCTACTGAGTCACTACAAGGGTCATTATACCTACTGGAGGAACTACAGGAGGCATTATACCTATTGGGGCACTAAAGGGGCCATTATAACTACTGGGTACACTACAAGGGGCCAATATAACTATTGAAGCACTATAGGGGGCATTATAACTACTTTGGACACTACAGGGGGAATCTGGATTTTAAGTCATGAAAATACTGAAGTCTAAAAATATATGCATGCATATAGCTGTCAATAATTATAATCCAGACACTGAAAGATTAGCAGAGAACATGCAGTGCCAGGTCTCACACTGATTCATTGTTTTCTGGAACCATTTCCAGCTGTTTCCTGTTGGTTATATGACTTCTACAATCTTTTTGCGTCAAGTGTGGCTCGTGACCACATGTAATCCGCTGTGTTTACTCTAAATATGATCATAACCCTATACTGCAATGCAACCCTACAAACCCTGCAATGCATACTCAAAGCCACGTAGCTTTTTCCTGTTATTTAAACTCATTTCACAAGGTCACACTCCATATATCCCCCACCACAAATGTTTAGATTGTGTCATTCAAATATCCATTTATTTCAAGGTGGCTGAGAATCCTACACGAGTAATCATAATTAGATGTCTAAGGTTTTTTTTTTTAGCACGTTGAGCATCCTTTCTTTAAATTATTTTAATTTATCTCCTGAAAAGGAGGCTGAATAAATAATCATTTCATTAGATAAATCTCCACATTAATTAACAGATCTTCTCTCTGGTATTCCCAAATGCAAATGAGCAGTTACACTTTCTCATGCTCCGTTCACACATACGTGCTCTTCTGTTATATAACCTAGCCTCTACCTGATAAAGTGGATCAGTCGCCACAAATTAAAGGCACACTAATCCTATTTTACTGGGATGTTTTTGTTGTAATTTTCTAATTGGGATATTAAGAGAGGAATGTCTTCTGTATACATTATGAATACGTCAATAAGCTTGCATGGTTTATCTTGCCTTAGCGTTGTATTCTTTCTTGTTGTAAAGACCTCTTGTATATTTTGAAGTCTTTATGTCACACTCTATCACATGATAGACTTTTGACTTTGGGCATGATATAAAATAACTCGATGCCACTCTGCTTTAATCATACACTGTACAATATACAAACAACTACATTTTCCTTGGCATTAATGTACAAAGTTTATCCATGATGTCGCCCCGAGCAACATGTCCTGGCTTTATATCTAACTAAAGTGCTTACAGGATTAAAGGATCAAGGGAAAAAACACATACAACTATTGCATGCATCTCAGACAGCTTTACTGGATATCTTAATTTCCTTATGAGAAAATGGATATACTGGTGTGCCACAAAGATAAATCGTAAGATAAGGAAATATAAATAATTTTATAAAACCTCAACTTCAACTAAAGTTCTAATGAAGTTTGCCCCAATGTATTTGTGAATATATCATCACTGAAAATACTCCTTTTACTAAAGACAAATATGGAAATTAACTGGCAGATGTCGACGTGCAGTACAAAAGTAGACAGACGTGTCTGTTCCTGTCTCTACTTTTGGGTTCTGCTGTCTGTATAAAAATTTGTGTTGTTTCTGTATTCAATTTTGAGGTCTAAATTCTGGGGTATTAATTTTTGGCGTTAAGGTCTATGTATTCATTTTTGGTGTGTGAAATCTGGGGTCCGCATTTATTTTGGAGGCTATGTTAATTCATTATTGCATCTGGGCTCTGTAATTTGTAATTAATGTTATAGGCTGAACTGATTAATTTTGGAGTCAGAGGTCCGTATTCATTGAAGGCGTTGAACAGCATCTGGGGTCTTAACTGGTCCCTCTAAACAAAGAAAAACCCACTCACCAGTTTTTATCAGCATAATAATAAATTAAGAACACCGGAGCTCATTCACCAAATACCAGCGTTTAACAGTCTTGGTAAAAAACCTGGCGAACACAATAGAGAGACACAGCCTCTTTTTTACATGTGTTACATTTAGGATGATTGTGCTGTAAAAACTGAAACCTATGCCAGCTTGGAGCTGCTGTAGATTGCAACTATATTTATGCCAGTTTTCTGGGGGTACATGCAATTGAGCCTCTAGGAGCAATGGGGGTGTTGCTGTTAGACCTGCAGGCTCCCCTTTCTCTGCATGATGATGTTTTCACTGCCTGGCCTCCCCAGTCAAAGTGCTGAGAGAGCAGAGCCTCTAGGTGTAAAAGCAACGCCCACATTGCTCATTTGCATATATTAAAACACATATTTACAGAAATGCCTTCAAGTGCACATGTAACAGGTCAGGTAGTTTCATAGGTACAAATCTGCTGACAGATGCCCTTTAAGGAATGTAAAATTCCATATACAGTGATCCCTCAAGATACAATATCCTCAGGATACAATATTTTCAGCCTACAATGGTCTTTTCTGACCCATCGTAAGTTGAAATTAGTCTCAACATACAAGCCTCAGACTCAGATCCAACCAATCAAGGTCATTTTTCTGGTATTAGTTGCTAGTTAGCAGCTATTGCTGAATGACAAAGGTAAGGACTTCTGGCCTATCTATCTTAGTTATCTGCTTATTTTTCTTACATCTTCATTTTCTCTTATCTTGGATGACATTTTGGGGCTTTGGAACTGATTACTCAACTTACAATGGCTTCAACATACAATAGTCGTCCTGGAACCAATTAATATTGTAACTTGAGGGACCAATGTATATTTAGGTGCCATAATATTAATAACAAATAGAAAATATACAAATGCTAATTTTGCTTTCATAACTGATCTCAGAAGTTTCTGAGCACATTTGAATGACAACATAATAGAAGTTCTGAAACTATACTGGAGATACTAAGCTCATTTGCAATTTAATATTTTACTAAGGTCAATTACATACATTATGGAATGAAATCCAGTACTACACACTGTAAAAGTAATTAAACATAGACCTATTCAAACTAAATCAATATGTACAGAGCGTATTCTAATTTAAAGGGTTTCTGTCACCAGAATTAACCCTATTAAACTGGCTGACATTAGCGATGTGCTAATGTCAGCAGACCCTAACTAACCTATTCTTATGCTTATGGGTGCCCCGTTACTGAACAATTTGAATTTTTATTATATGCTAATTAGCCTCTAGGAGCAGGGAAGGTGTTGCACCTGTTCCTAGAGGCTCTATTCGCCCACCGCTTTCAACGCCCATGTAAACTTGATTGACAGGGCCAGGCCTGCATTGGTTTCCTCCTGTCGGCGAAATCTCGAGCCTGCGCTGCCCTGTTCTGTATTCGGCGCAGGCTCAGTGAGTGAAGGATACTCTGCTGCCTGCGCTGAATATGTCACAGACAGCCGGCATCGCAGAGAAGAGGGAGGAGCGAGCTGTGACGTCGCTGGATCCTCCTGGATCTACACACGGATAGGGGTGGTTTGAAGAAATAACAATAATAATATATATTCCTTTTATTTGTATAAACAGTAATATGGAGTGGCAATGGATCACCTTTTCTCATCTTTATTGAGAATTGAGGTAGAGGTTGGTGGCTGAGAAGCAGGGGAGGGGTGACGTTTTCGATCTCCCTCTCCTCTGTTCTGCATGGGGGAGCACGTTCTGGTAATCCTGGGACGGGCGTACCTGTGTGGAACATCTGCGACCCTGCGCTATTCCCCAATATAGTCTGTGGGGTATCGGGGGTGTAGTGGCTAGGGACGGGGACAATGACTTGCCCCTGATCCCTTATCACGATGGGACTTATATGCACCTGAGTTGACGCTTGGTGCATGTCCCTTTTTTGCGCATGCGCAGGATGTGAGGAATTCTCGCAGTTGCGGGACACGTGCCGGCGCCTGCGCTGTCTTCAACATGGGACGCTGAAGCTGTTTGACACATGTGAGGATTCATGACGTGGGTTGGTATTCTTTTTAATTAACACATGATTATCACAGATGCACTTTATTTATATATTACTAGTAATTATGGATTTACACAGAATTATGGATAAAATGAAATTATTTATTGTAATCACGGTCACTATATAATAGCGCTGTATTTCATGTACATGTATTATATTAAAATAATATTTAAGATCAGGTTTTACACAGTATTATTATGTTTATTTATTTATGATCAATTATGTAACACTGATGAGGTTTACCTGATTTAAATATGTGGGGGGGCACTATGTTCACTAGCTTGACAAAGGCTCCATTGAGAGAACTAAAATGCTGCATTGCTGTTGGGTGTAATAAAATCCACCTTTTTCACTTGAAGACCGGAGAGCTGCCTTTATTTTGCTGCTTTACTTTACTGTTCCTGGTCCAGGAATCATTGTGGGAATTGCACCTGGCATACCTATAGAGTGCTGCTGTTTTCTTTCTTTATCTATAGATAGATAGATAGATAGATAGATAGATAGATAGATAGATAGATAGATAGATAGATAGATATATTGTGACACAGTGAAGGGTATGGTCTGGGAGGACAGGTATTTTCCTCCCAGTGTGTGCTGCTGGGCTGATTTGCAGCCAGGTGGGGTCAAACACCGGACTGGATTTTAAGTGCCGGTCCAGGTTTTGACAACACCTAGCTGTCCTTAAAAGACAGCTGGGCTCAGCAGCAACGTGTCTCTGTTTTGGGATATAAAGCATGGTGCCGTGCTAGAGGGCTGAGACCAGCATGCGGGGAAACAGGCCCCCAAAAGCCTGTTTTGGCCGCTGGTGAAAAACTGCTAACAATAAGACTGAAATATGTCGCTTTGTTTTTGCTTTGTGTGTGAATAAACACTGAAGTTTTGCTTTACAAACAGTTTTTTTGCCTCTGTTCTGCGTCCGCCCACCCTGCCTACCAGAGCAAATACCCACAATTGGTGGCTTGGAGTAGGAACACGCAGTGATGCTGGCCTGAAGGCCGAAAAGTTTTAGGGCCAGATTTATCATTAGCTCAAGTCAGAATAATGGAGTGAAAAAGTCGCAAATTTTTGCGCAATCGCTTAAACTGCGCTAAAATTTTTAGACTTTTAATGGCTCTGCACTATGCTCGCCAGTTTTCTGAAAGTGGGCGTGTTTTCTTATGTAAATGAATCTCTAGACAGATTTACTATTGCGACTATTTAAAAAGTCGCAAAAAAATGCGCAATTTCACTCCAGTGAGGACCATGCTTATCTTATGCGACTTTTTAATAGAACATGCGACTTTTTCGTAAAGACGTGCGACTTTTGTAAAGCTGCTTACTGACGGATAACCTGCTACCGTCAAACCACATTTATTACAGTCTTAAAGGGCGATCATAAATCTGACTTGGCTAAAACTGACTTTAGCCATATGTGAAAGTGGAGTGAGCTGTCAGAGTAATGATAAATCTGGCCCTTAGTTTTTCCAGGCACGGGTGTATGTCTTATATCAAGCCGGCAAGGTTATGACCCGTGTCCCATGACAAAATGGAGGTGGTTGTGAAAGCCCTCATGGAGGCTAACTTGCAACAGCGGGAGGCTAACAAGCAGCAGCAGGAAACCAACCAGCTGCTCTTACAGCATGTGATGGCGTTACAAGCAGCAGAACGTCCCAGAACGTTCACGATGCCCGGAAAGCTGTCCGTGCTGCGATCCCTAAGATTAACCCCTCGGATGACGTTGAGACCTATCTGGCGGTATTCGAAAAGGTGGCCGTGAGGGAGAAGCTACTCCGAGACCAATGGGCTGAGGTCGTCGCTCCGTTCCTGGCGTTTGGACCCCAGCAGGTGTTTTTCGACCTACCAGATGATCAATCGGCTGACTACCCGACCGTAAAGAGAGAGATTCTGGCAAGACTGGGGTGAATGTATTGGTCCGGGCCCAGTGGGTGGATCAATGGAATTTAACCCGCCAGACTGCAGTATTATGATCTGCTACACGAGTTTCAAAAATGGCTGCAGCCTGACGTACTGAGTCCCACTGCTATGCTGAACTGTCTGTTGGCTGGATCGGTCACGTGTCCCCTTGTAATGCCCTAGAGATGGTCAACCTGGTGGAGCACTATGAGGCCACCTGAAAACTACAGGGGGTTCTTTTGGGGCGGCCAGTTAAAACCCGGAAATATCCACCCTAGACCAGGCGGCTAAGGCCAGCAAAACCCATTCGGTATATACTCCCTACAGCCCCAGCTCCGATGGTCTGTTGGCAGTGACAAGAGCCTGGTCACATAAGGGCCGACTGTCCCCATCGGGGGGAACCCATGGACACTAACTATGGCTACCGTCCCTCAATATATGCCAGGAGTCTGTGTGCAACCGGTAACCCAGAGACAATAGAAAATAGTCACCTGTGCCAGGTGCAAGTGGGAGATAACCTGGCGGTGGCGCTGCTGGACTCAGGGAGCCTGGTGTCCCTGGTAAGAGCTGCCCTGGTGCGGCCCGCCAAGTATACTGGCCGAAAAGTATTGTGTGCATTGTGTGCATCCATGGAGACTTAAAGGACTATCCCACCGCCCTGGTGTTTCTATCCGCGGTGGCCGGCAGTTGGACTCATGAGGTGGCCGTCGCCACAAAGTTACATTATGAACTAATAATTGGGAGAGACTTCCCCGGTTTCCCGTCACTGTGGCCTGAGACGAGAGTCATCGATACCCATGGGGCAGGAGTAGCCCCAATAGAATGGCCCTGCTCAGGGGGGAAACCGGAACCCTGGGAACCTGAGGCCGAAGGGCCAGCAGTAGCGATGGCCACCACTGCGGTGGAAGGGGGGGAGCCAACCCCACTGAATGTAATGGTGGGAGATGTGGAGGATTTGCGGCCTGGTCCGGAGTTGGCAGACCTCAATGTCTCTGGAGACAATTTTGGTACAGCACAGCACCAGGACCTCACTCTATCTCGGGCCTGTGAAAATGTAGTAGTAGTTGAGGGTGAGCCGCAACAACTGGGGGTCGAGTCTATGTTCCCCTGTTTTGTGGTTCAACAGGAGATGCTGTACCGGGTAAATCAACTACGGGGTGAGCATATTGAACAGCTGGTGGTGCCCAAGGCGTATCGCAAGCTCGTGTTGGAGTTAGCCCACCAACATGTTCTTGGGGAACACCTGGGCCAGCAGAAAACGCAGGACCAGATTCTACAGTGGTTTTATTGGCTCAGTGTGTTCAGAGAGTTGAAAGAGTATTGCAAGTTTTACCCAACCTGCCAGATAACCAGCCCCCAGCCCCATTTCCGTAGTCCCCTGGTCCCTCTCCCAACTATTGAGGTACCATTCGAGGGGATCGCTATGGATCTCATAGGCCCAGTACCGAAGTCCGCTAGAGGGCACCAACACATCTTGGTAGTCCTGGACTATGCCACTCAGTACCCAGAGGCGGTGCCGCTGCGACATACCACCGCCAAACTCATAGCCAAAGAGTTAATGGAGATGTTTCCCAAATGGGCCTACCTAAAGAGATTCTGACCGACCAGGGGAACCCTTTTATGGCTATCAGATAAAACTACAGATAAAACAGTTACGGACGTCCGTCTATCACCCGCAAACGGACAGCCTGGTAGAAAAGTTTAAACAAACCTTGAAAAACGTGTTAAAGTGGGTGGTGTCTAAAGATGGGAGGGATTGGGATCTTCTACTGCCTTATCTCATGTTCGCAGTGCAAGATGCCCCAGGCCTCTACTGGGTTCTCACCCTTCGAACTGCTGTATGGCCGATATCCGTGTGGTCTGTTGGACATAGCCAAAGAGGCGTGGGAACAACAACCCACACCGCATAAAAGTGTGATTGAGTATGACACTCAGATGCAAGAGTGGATGGAGACAGTATTGCTGCTGGTTAAGGAACATATGGAGGCAGCTTAGCAAGCCCAGAGTAGAAGAGTCTATAATCGCCAGGCTCAGGTTCGGAATTTTAACCTGGGTGATCGGGTTTTGGTTCTGGTACCGACCCTGGACATTAAGTTGCTGGCCAGGTGGCAGGGGCCCTACGAGGTTCTTGGGAAAGTTGGAGAGTTAAATTGCAAGGTACACAAGCCAGGGTGGCGAAAGCCGGAGCAGGTTTACCATGTTAATTTACTAAAACCTTGGAAAGATAGGGAGACCTGTACTGAAGACAGCCCGCGGCCGGGTTTTCTAGCGGAAGAGGTTCCGGCCCCTCTGTCTGATGCAAGGGAAGCGGTTGCCACAGTAAAAATTGCTGACAGCCTCTCCTCTTAACAGGCTCAAGGGGCCAGGGAATTCATTAGTCGGAACATGGATGTGTTCTCGGATCTCCCTAGACGCCCTTCTGCAATCCGGCATGACATTGTCACTGAGCCTCAGGCAAAAGTCCGGTTAAAGCCATACCGGGTACCCGAGGCTCGGCGACAAGCCATCTCGGAGGAAGTGCAGCTAATTCTGTGGCTAGATGTCATCGAGGAGTCAAAAAGTGAATGGGCCAGTCCAATAGTCTTAATACCCAAGCCGGACGGGACGTTACGATTCTGTAACGACTTCCGCAAACGACTTGCTTTGTGTGTGAATAAACACTGAAGTTTTGTTTTACAAACAGTTTTTTTGCCTCAGTTGTGCGTCCGCTTACCCTGCCTACCAAAGCGAATCCCCACAATATATAAATATATGTATATATTATCTGGTGCCAAATGAATTTGATTCGTTGGTGATATAGTGGTCATAAATATAATTATTATTGGTAGAATGTTTTTTGTATAAAATATTTATTCTTCTAATGCCCTCTTGATCATTGGCGGTATCAGTGGGAATAAAGCGCTGGGCAAGCAGGCAAATACTTACCACATAGGAGGATCCAGCTCCGTCACAGCTCGCTCCTCCCTCTTCTCTGCGATGTCTGTGACATATTCAGCGCAGGCACAGTGAGGAAGCCGGCAGTGTCCTTCACTCACTGCGCCTGCGCCGAATACAGAACGGGAGGGCCTGAACAAGCGCTTAGGCGCGAAACGGCTAAAAAAGTGTCAGCACTGCATGTATGTAAGTCCGCCTCCAGCCATTTTATGTACTCAGCTTTTATGCATCCAGCCATCATGTACTCAGCCGTGTGTACTCAGCAATGATGTATTCAGCAATGATGTACCCAGCTCTGGAGGAATTAAAAGAAGATTGCACCGATTGGTGAGTGCCGCCTACATATTTTCTTTTTGTATACAGAACGGACGGCGCATGTGCAAGATTTCTCCAGCAGGAGGAGACCAACGCTGGCCTGGCCCTGTCAATCAAGTTTACTTGGGAGTTGAAAGAGGTGGGCGAACGGAGCCTCTAGGAGCAGGTGCAACGGCTAGAGGCTAATTAGCATATAATAAAAGTTTAAATTGTGCAGAAACGGGGGCATCTATAAGCATAAGAATAGGTTAGGGTCTGCTGACATTAGCACATCACTAATGTCAGCCAGTTTGGTGACAGAAACTCTTTAATATACAATTTCCCTCTTTATGAAAATAAAGCGAAATGACAAGGTCTCTGTCTGTTGTTCAGTAAGACAGCCAAGCAAAGAAAACAATCTATAATACTTGATTTCTGAACATATTTCTACACTTGTATGGCAGGGTTGACCTAAAAGGTCAGAGATTTTATTTCCCTGCTAAAAGAAAAAAAATCTATGTGGTGTACAACTGGTCATCTGCATCTCCACTAGGACATCTAATGTCTAACTGATTGGCTTCTTCTCAGTGTGAAATATAGATGGCCATAAACAATATACAGTATAGATGTTGATCAGTAGTGATCCCTGATTCTTTGCTACCCTGGAAGATAAGGTCATAGATCAGTTGGCGTCAGAACTATGTCCTCCTGGTGGAACCTCTTAGTTCCAAGATGTGCTGTTTTAGGAAGTATTATTCTTGCCTAAATGCATCTTAAGAAAAAAAAAAAAGGAAAGAAATGTCTTGATACTTATATAGTTACACCATAATTCCATACAGCAATAGAAAAAATAAATGAACCATTCACATCAATGCCATCAGTTGGGCTTTCATTGCTTGTCTCTCACACACATACTAGGACCAATTTCATTAAAATCCAATTAACCTATTAGTATGTTTTTGCAGTGTCTGAGGATACTCAGAGGAAATAACTCCATAGTAAAACACAAAAATGTATTTCTTTTCTTATATACGACCTGACCAAAACAAGTACATCAAGTCGGAAATCATCACCTTCTGATTGTGTCATGTTGATTTCAGCCTCTGGACTCTCAGTATACACTACAGTATATCTTAATATAGAAAAATACCTCTTTGTCCACTCAGCCGATTCATGTCCTTCTCCAGCCTTATGCACTAATCATTCAATCTTTTCATTTCAATTCATTATTAAAATTAATCTTGGTGAAGGCACAGTTGAGATGCAGTTTAAGCTTCAGTGAGGGATACGGTTATACCTGCTGCCTATAAAATTCAATGTAGGGGGGGGGGGGGGCAGAGCAGCTGCAGAGAGAGAGAATGAGAGGCACAGACAGAGACACTGCTGTAGTTTCTGGCGAGTGTTCTGCTGCCTCACCCCAGTGCTAGATAGCGATTGCTATCGGTTTTCCTATTCATAAGCAGGCAGCCATTATATTCCATGCTATTTATCTTCTGCCAATTAGCTCTGAAAGAAGTTATTAATACAAAGGTCCACTTACTTTTTCTCTCTGCATTGTGGATGTTTACACAATGTGCTCAATAAAAGACATGAATGGTACAAATTGCACAAATGCTTGTGTGTTATATTGGGTTTTTCTATACTTGTGACTTTAAAAACAATCAAACAACCTTTTATTAGCAATGAATGCCGAAATCTGGCAATTACAAAGGATACCCTTATTTTTTATTGCAACAGTTTGGCCAATATTATTTGTCTATATTTAACGTTTTGTCCATAATACACAATATTGGCATCCCCTGAATGTTTTATTTAGGTCGAACAACCCACTCTCACAATGCAAAGTTGCCAAGTTCTGTATATTCTTATAATAAAGTTAGTTAATTAACAATCTCCTATAATATTATTGTTCTGCAGGGGTCAGACAAACTGTTACTGTAGGTTGGCGCTTTCCATTATAAAGTCATGAATATTAGTAGACTTGTGCTGTGCAATAATGAGAAAACAACTACACCAGTGCTTGACAAATTTCCTTGGAATCTAGGAGCCAGCTAAAAAAGTTAGGAGCCGTTTTTTTTTTACCTTATAAAGCCTTATTTTCAGCGACAAAAATAACACCTCTTAAATTAACATATAAAGAAGTCTAGAACCAAACAACATGGGCATTGTTTATTATCAGTGTACTGTGACGTCACTGTGTGCCGCATCTTTTCAGTGTTTATCAGTGTACTGTGACATCACTGTGTGCAGCATCTCTTCACATTGTTTATTATCAGTGTACTGTGACATCACTGTGTGCAGCATCTCTTCACATTGTTTATTATCAGTGTACTGTGACGTCACTGTGTGCAGCATCTCTTCACATTGTTTATTATCAGTGTACTGTGACGTCACTGTGTGCCGCATCTCTTCAGTGTTTATCAGTGTACTGTGACATCACTGTGTGCAGCATCTCTTCACATTGTTTATTATCAGTGTACTGTGACATCACTGTGTGCCGCATCTCTTCAGTGTTTATCAGTGTACTGTGACATCACTGTGTGCAGCATCTCTTCACATTGTTTATTATCAGTGTACTGTGACGTCACTGTGTGCCGCATCTCTTCACATTGTTTATTATCAGTGTACTGTGACGTCACTGTGTGCCGCATCTCTTCACATTGTTTATTATCAGTGTACTGTGACGTCAGTGTGCAGCATCTCTTCACATTGTTTATTATCAGTGTACTGTGACGTCAGTGTGCAGCATCTCTTCACATTGTTTATTATCAGTGTTCTGTGACGTCACTGTGTGCAGCATCTCTTCACATTGTTTATTATCAGTGTACTGTGACGTCACTGTGTGCCGCATCTCTTCAGTGTTTATCAGTGTACTATGACGTCACTGTGTGCAGCATCTCTTCAGTGTTTATCAGTGTACTATGACGTCACTGTGTGCAGCATCTCTTCAGTGTTTATCAGTGTACTGTGACGTCACTGTGTGCCGCATCTCTTCAGTGTTTATCAGTGTACTGTGATGTCACTGTGTGCAGCATCTCTTCAGTGTTTATCAGTGTACTGTGACGTCACTGTGTGCAGCATCTCTTCAGTGCTTATCATCAGTGTACTGTGACGTCACTGTGTGCCGCATCTTCTCAGTGTTTATCATTGTACTGTGACGTCACTGTGTGCCGCATCTTCTCAGTGTTTATCATTGTACTGTGACGTCACTGTGTGCAGCATGTCTTCAGTGTTTATCAGAGTACTGTGACGTCACTGTGTGCAGCATCTTCTCAGTGTTTATCATTGTACTGTGACGTCACTGTGTGCAGCATCTCTTCATTGTTTATCAGTGTACTGTAACGTCACTGTATGTATAATCCCTGCGCTGTGACATCACTGTGTGTATAATCCCTGCGCTGTACATCACTGTGTATAATCCCTGTGCTGCAGTTGACAACTTATTTTGTGACTAGATAAAACTAAAGCAGCGTTGGGTTTGAAGAGAAATGTCCCTCGTTGCCGCCTGTATCCACCATCACTGCGGGATCACTGCCCTTCTGCTGTCCCGGATTATTTGTCCTGTCCGGGGGATAATGGAGTCACTGTTGTCGGCGTCTCCGGGGCCGTCCTTGTGCTCCCTCCGCTGTGGATGCCAGGCCGGGATTTGGTTTCAGCTGTTGCCGGATCTACATCCCGTGCTGTGATTGGGAGGGGGTGGGGCTGCGGTCCTGTTTGTCGGAGGGATCTCGGAGTCCTGTGAGTGCGTTAAGCCTCATGCATACGTCCGTGGAACACGGACCGCGTGATACCGGCCTGGATTTCTTTTGAGTGCAGGAGCGCACTGCATTATTGGTTGCTATGACGCCGTGCGCTTCCTGCTGCCGCCGCAGTACGGTAATACACTGGTATGTGATCTATACCAGTGTATTACTGTACTGCGGTGGCAGCAGGAAGCGCATGGCATCATAGCAACCAATAATGCCGTGCGCTCCTGCACTCAGAAGAAATCCAGGCCGGTATCACACGGTCCGTGTTCCACGGACATGTGCATGAGACTTTACGGTGATGAGACAGCTCCTCTCTGGGAAACGCTGGAAGAGTCTTCGTACAGGAAAGCGGAAACCCCGCCGTAGTCATCTGCGCCGCTCCCGGAACATGAGGTGTGCGGTGGAGAGCGCCTATCGGGCAGGTGAGCGCTGCCACGTACATGTCGTGTGTCACTCCGCGGCCAGCTGACACTGACAGCCAGCGGGCAGAGGGAGTGATGTCCCTCGGCTTAACCCGTCATGTGCACCGCCTGTCACATTGTTAGCCTCGCGGTCTTAACCCTCCAGTGGCTGCGCCCCCGGATGCTGGTGTGCTGGGCCTATTTTTAAGCAGGGGCAAATACCCATACGCCAGGACAAAATTCCTGATCGCCATGGCGACCTGGCGCCTGGGATTTGTCGAGCCCTGAACTACACATTATTTAAAGATAATAAAAGAAGCTCTGGAGTGATACCTTCTGACTGCAGTTACTCAGCCACTGAATGGGGCTAAATCAGCAGATGAATCCGCTGCATGTAAACTGAAAAAGGTGTGGAAGAAGTCCGAATGGTCAGCCTAACAACAACAAAATACCTCCAACTCAGGCTGATTAGAGGATAGAAGAGGCTGTTCAGACTTCAGAAGCCCCAGAAGACTAAGGTCACCCGCACTGCACTTTCCTCCCGACACATCGTCAGGACATAATGCACGTAGGATGACAGTGCAGGACGTCAGGATGACAGTGCAGCGCGCGGAGAAGAAGATGGACGAGCTGTGAAGAGGCGCCCCCACAGGAAAGGAAAGGTAAGTATTTTATTTCACTGGCGCCGGGGACATGGCTAGGAGGGGGAGAGCTGGTGGCACTGGGTGGCAAGCTGGCGGCACTGGGGGGCACCTGATGGCACTGGGGGACAGCTGATGATTACTCTATGTAATCATTGATTAGAGGACCACATATACATCCCCTAAGGGGACTACTAAAAAATACTGTGAAAAAGTGAAGAAAATGTTTTAAAAAAATGTGCACATAAAAATAAAACATAACAAACATTGGTAATGACAAGTTCGAAAATGTATAAATGAATAAAATATAAAAATATTTATTATGTGCAGTAAATGCTGCAATGGAAATTTGCTGTTTCTTGGTCATTTTTTTTATAAAAAGCAATCAAAAAGTCATATGTATTCTAATGATACAAAAAAATACAGCTTGCTTGGCAAAAAAAATCAACCCTTTCACGGCTCTGTAGATGGGAAAAAAAAGTTATGTCTGTCAGAATATGGCAAAGCAAAAAAAAAATTTTTTTTTAGATTTAAGTAGTAAAACATAGAACCTATATAAATTTGGTAATGCAGTAGTTTTACTGGCCCCCTACTGGTCCACAGAATAAGGTAAAAAAAGATTGTAATTTTTAGAAAATACTGAATGCTGTAAAAACAACCCCCAAAAAACCATGGCGGAACTGCGGGTTTGTTTTAATTTCATCCCATTTTCCAGCACAAGATATAGTAATTAAATGGTGCCATTAAAAAGTACAACTTGTCCAGCAAAACTTAAGTCCTCATATGACTATGTGAACAGAAAATGTAAAAAATGATGTCTCTTGGAAGGTGGGGAGGAAGAAATGAAAACGTAAGAACAAAAATACTTACGGAAGTGGTTAATATTTATTGTCAGAAAAACCCTTCTTAGGGCTCATGCACATGGCTGTAGCCGTTTTTGCGGTCAGCAAAACAGGGATACCGGCCGAGAGCCTGCTGACATTTTTTTTTCATTCCTTCACAAATGTCCTATCCTTGTCCACACAATGGACAAGAATAGGATATGTTCTATTTTTTTGCGGGGCCGCGGAATGGTCTTACCATATGGATGTGGACAGCACATGGGTGTGCTGTCCGCATCTTTTGTGGCCCCACTTAGATGCATGGGTCCATATCTGATCCGCAAAAAATGCAGATCGGATTCGGACCAAAACCACGGTCGTGTGTATGAGACCTAAGAAGTTAAACCTATTCCTGATGGCTTGTAAAGTACTGTTCATAGATGGAGGTACCCTTCGAAGATAATTGATACATAAAGGCTTGGTACTTTTAGCCTTAGTCAGCATCAGCGCCCTGCTGTGGTATGCTTCGAGCTGGATTCATTCATGCTTTTAAAAATGAGTCCTTTATTTTGAAATAATCATGTTACACGTACAAAGTCAGATTGCAGATAATTGATGCCTGCAATTATACCCAGCAGCTGCCTATAAACAATTTGCCTTAAGCCAGCAACTTTCAAGTTTCTATGTATTGGCAATATAACAGAGCTGTATCAATCCCAACTTCGATGCACTCACGGTTTTCATTCAATCATCATTTATATCTCCACAGGTACAACTGACACAGCAATTCATTTTTTATAGACTCTTTATCTAAAGGCTATGGCTGCCAGCTTACAAAGTGTTTACAAGCAATTAACATGAGACTTAGGCTACTTTCACACTAGCGTTTTTTTGCTGGATCCGGCAGGGTTCAGCAAAAATGCTTCCGATACTGATAATACAACTGTCTGCATCCGTTATTAACGGATCCGTCCACATTGACTTGCATTGGGGGTAATGCCGGATCCGTCTTGCTCCGCATCTCAGGATGGAAGGCAAACTACAACATGTTACGGTTTGCTCTCCGGTATGGGAACGCAACTAAACTAAACAGAATGCATTTTGGAGCACCCCGTTCTGTTCAGTCCCCATTGACAATGAATGGGGACAAAACTGAAGCATTTTTTTTCAGGTATTGAGCCCCTATGACGGATCTCAACACCGGAAAATATGCATATTCCTAAAATGTTAATAATCCAAAGAGAAAAATATTTCTTATTCCAGTCTCTGCTTTCCCTATTTTAAAATCTGGTTAAAAAAAGAGAGAAAAATATAGAACACTCCAGCACTGGGGACCAGTCTCCTGACGCGGCTGATGTCTGTTCCCTACAAAGCACAGTGCTTGCTGAACTCACTAAAGCAAACTTCAATTGATTAGGAAAAAAATTGTGTAAGGGTCTATTCACATTGAAGTGTATGTATACATCAGAAGGATTTCCCAACACATACCTCCAATGAAAACACTAAGTAGTAACAAAACTATAAGTAGAGTAGCTGAACTGGTGGCAAAAGGAGGTCCTTTAAGTATGTCTGGCATATGTGCCATCAGCTTTTCTGCTGAACATTGCAAAAGTAATGTGAATCCCCTAAGCCTGTTTTACACTGGCATTAATGGCTCCAGCAGGGGAACAGCCTGCCGGATCAGTAACTAACGTGTGCAACCATGCGCTGCTAGAAGTCCATCCGGCCCCATTCACTATAATGGGGACCAGCGGAGATCCGGCTACAGCGCGGCAAATATGCCAAGAGGTGGACGGACAAACAGCCTGCTGGAGCCATTAACGCCAGTGTGAAACAGGGCTAACGCTACTTTCACACTAGCGTTCACACTAGCGTTAATATTTTCCGGAATTGAGATCCGTCATAGGGTCTCAATACCGGAAAAAAACACTTCCGTTTTCTCCCCATTCATTGTCAATGGGGACAAAACGTAACTAAACCGAATGGAATGCTACAAAATGCATTGCGTTCGGTTCTCATACCGGAGAGCAAACTGCAACATGATGCGGTTTGCTTTCCGTCCGTTTTCTCAGACACAATAGAAAACGGATCCATCCCCCATTGACTTTCAGTGGAGTTCATGACGGATCAGTCTTGGGTATGTTAAAGATAATACAACCAGATCCATTCATAACGGATGCAGATGGTTGTATTATCAGTAAAGGAAGCGTTTTTTGCTGAACCCTGCCGGATTGTCACGTAATGATGTGGGAGGGAACACCACAACGACAACAGGAGGGAAGGGAAAAGGAACTAGGCCTCAAAGCTAGGGAAAGGGAAACGGTCACCACCTATGGAAACCCTAATCCTAGCCCTGACTCCTATCCGTATGAATGGACCTTGAGGGTAGGAATAGCCCTGGAGTAGTGTCTGGGCTTGAGACGGCCTGTTCCTTCCAATATGAAATAACCAGCATCTCCCTGAGGCCTAGTGACAAAATACAGAGGGGAAACAACAAAATATGAAAGGGAAGTAATACTTAACTTCTGAAGTAAATGGAGCAGTAGGAACTCAGAGGAGGACCACACACCAGCACTTCCAATAGCAAACTGAAGCTATCAACCGCATAGCATGATGGGTGAAGCCAGACTAAATAGAGGAGTAGTAATGACCACTAAGCTACACCTGAGACTAGAGGTGTGGTCATACCAGCAACAACACTGAAAACAAGTGATACCAAAGAGGCTGTCAGATCACATCATGTGCAGCCAGTCTCTTAGATCTTCTGACACCTGTCACGTTAGAGACCGTGACACGGATCCAGCAAAGACGCTGTGGGCGTTTTAAGTGCTGCATCTTAATTTTATTTGTACTGGGGCCGTGTCATTGGTCAGTTCATACTGAAAGTTTCCAAAATCATGTACATTTATATTTAAAACTGAAGTCAGAACATTAAATTACTACAAAGGGAGCCTACAAGGTGACGTGTCACACGACAAGAAAGTTGCACTTACAATTTATGCAATGATAATGGTGTCACAATGCAACATACTACATGCTGCAAATGCGTTGCAACAGTCGCAAATAATCCAGACATGCTGGATTTTGTGTCACAAGTTGCATATTGTATGTGTCTTTTACTCCATAGTTTTTAATGTGTGACTTTGCTTATAATTTGAGAAATGGACCTGGAGTCTACAGTCTCATGAGAATCAAGATTTCAGATTTTTTGTGCTCAAGAAGAATATGCTAAGAACACTGGAGAGACCATATACCTGTGGTTTTCATTCCCGACCCGTGTTCTAAGTGCTTCAGCTCTATATCGTGGCAATCTTGAAATTGTCAGCTTTAAAACAAGACCTGGCTTGAATCTCTAGCTGTTACACAGCCCAAGATATGCAAGTCGAAAGCAGCCCTCCCCCTTCAGCTGGCTGAGATGTCAGCCAACATGGAAGAGGAGAGGGGGGCCAGTGGGGGAGTGCTGACAGGCTGAACAGGGAGAAAGAGAGACACTGAGCCTTCCTTCTCCATGTGTGACTATACATGGTTCCAAGGGGAGGACAACATGCATGTTATTAACCAGGGACAGACTGGGAACGTAAAGTGCCCCTGTAAAAAATCTGAAAGTGGCCCCTATATTGTAGGCGGCTCCAAATTGACAAAAAAGGGAAGGCACAGACAACAGAAGTATTTTGGGCCAGCAATATCTCAGTGCGGCACAAAATACCGCCCCAGTAGAACCAAATACCAAAGCGTAGCACAAAATACTGCCTCATACTGTAGCACAAAATACCGCCCCAGTAGAACCAAATACCAAAGTGTAGCACAAAATACTGCCCCAGAAGAAGCATATCCCACAGTGCAGCACAAAATACTGCCGTAGCAGAACCAAATACCACAGTGCAGCACAAAATACTGTCCCAGCAGAATGAGATACCACAGTGCAGCACAAAATACTGTCCCAGCAGAACCAAATACCACAGTGTAGCACAAAATACTGCCGTAGCAGAACCAAATACCACAGTGCAGCACAAAATACTGTACCAGCAGAATGAGATACCACAGTGCAGCATAAAATACTGCCGTAGCAGAACTAAATACCACAGTGCAGCACAAAATACTGTACCAGCAGAATGAGATACCACAGTGCAGCACAAAATACTGTCCCAGCAGAACCAAATACCACAGTGTAGCACAAAATACTGCCGTAGCAGAACCAAATACCACAGTGCAGCACAAAATACTGTACCAGCAGAATGAGATACCACAGTGCAGCACAAAATACTGTCCCAGCAGAACCAAATACCACAGTGTAGCACAAAATACTGCCATAGCAGAACCAAATACCACAGTGTAGCACAAAATACTGCCGTAGCAGAACCAATTACAACAGTGCAGCACAAAATACTGTCCCAGCAGAACCAAATACCACAGTGTAGCACTAAATACTGCCATAGTAGAACCAAGTACCACAGTGTAGTACAAAATACTGCCATAGCAGAACCGAGTACCACAGTGTAGCACAAAATACTGCCGTAGCAGAACCAAGTACCACAGTGTAGCACAAAATACTGCCGTAGCAGAACCAAATACCACAGTGCAGCACAAAATACTGTACCAGCAGAATGAGATACCACAGTGCAGCACAAAATACTGTCCCAGCAGAACCAAATACCACAGTGTAGCACAAAATACTGCCGTAGCAGAACCAAATATCACAGTGCAGCACAAAATACTGTACCAGCAGAATGAGATACCACAGTGCAGCATAAAATACTGCCGTAGCAGAACCAAATACCACAGTGCAGCACAAAATACTGTACCAGCAGAATGAGATACCACAGTGCAGCACAAAATACTGTCCCAGCAGAACCAAATACCACAGTGTAGCACAAAATACTGCCGTAGCAGAACCAAATACCACAGTGTAGCACAAAATACTGCCGTAGCAGAACCGATTACAACAGTGCAGCACAAAATACTGTCCCAGCAGAACCAAATACCACAGTGTAGCACTAAATACTGCCATAGTAGAACCAAGTACCACAGTGTAGTACAAAATACTGCCATAGCAGAACCGAGTACCACAGTGTAGCACAAAATACTGCCGTAGCAGAACCAAGTACCACAGTGTAGCACAAAATACTGCCGTAGCAGAACCAAATACCACAGTGCAGCACAAAATACTGTACCAGCAGAATGAGATACCACAGTGCAGCACAAAATACTGTCCCAGCAGAACCAAATACCACAGTGTAGCACAAAATACTGCCGTAGCAGAACCAAATACCACAGTGCTGCACAAAATACTGTACCAGCAGAATGAGATACCACAGTGCAGCACAAAATACTGTCCCAGCAGAACCAAATACCACAGTGTAGCACAAAATACTGCCGTAGCAGAACCAAATACCACAGTGTAGCACAAAATACTGCCGTAGCAGAACCAATTACAACAGTGCAGCACAAAATACTGTCCCAGCAGAACCAAATACCACAGTGTAGCACTAAATACTGCCATAGTAGAACCAAGTACCACAGTGTAGTACAAAATACTGCCATAGCAGAACCGAGTACCACAGTGTAGCACAAAATACTGCTGTAGCAGAACCAAGTACCACAGTGTAGCACAAAATACTGCCATAGCAGTACCAAATACCACAATCATTTGCTTAGGTACCTGATGCTACCAGTATTAATTAATGCTGAGAGAATCACATGTACCCATCCATTGGCTGTAAGTAGGGCTGGGGCAGCCCCTGTGTAGTGGCCCAACAGGAAATTTCCCTGAATGGTCTATGGTCAGTCTGCCCCTGCTTTTACATGTGTAGATAGGCTGCCCGGTAATGAGCATTGATCTAAACCAGTGGTGCCCAACCATTTTTCGTCTGAGGGCCACACTAGACTTGGTATAAATTTTGCGGGCCGGAACCAGGTAGCTTTGCCAGAAATAAATGCAAACGCTGTGAGGGGGCACGTGTGAGCATTACTACTGTGAAGAGGGCACATATCTGGCATAACTACTGTGAGGGGGCACATATCAGGGTATAACTACTGTGAGGAGGGCATATATCAGGGTATAACTACTGTGAGGAGGGCACATATCAGGGTATAACTACTGTGAGCTGTGAGAAGGGAACATATCAGGGCATAACTACTGTGAGGGGGCATGAGTGAGCATTATTACTGTGAAAAGGGCACATATCTGGCATAACTACTGTGAGGGGGCACATATCTGGGCATAACTACTGTGAGGGGGCACATATCAGGGCATAACTACTGTGAAGAGGGCACATATCTGGGCATAACTACTGTGAGGGGGCACATATCTGGGCATAACTACTGTGAGGGGGCACATATCTGGGCATAACTACTGTGAGGGGGCATGTGTGAGCATAACGTCTGAAGAGGGCACATATCTTGGCATTATTACTGTGAGTGGGCACATATCTGGGCATAACTACTATGAGGGGGCATGTGTGAGCATTACGTCTGTGAAGAGGGCACATATCTTGGCATTATTACTGTGAGGGGGCACATATCTGGGCATAACTACTGTGAGGGGGCATGTGTGAGCATTACTACTGTGAAGAGGGCACATATCTTGGCATTATTACTGTGAGGGGGCATGTGATGTATACATGTGTGTAATGTATGTAGTACAGTATGTGATGATCACACACTGCACTACATACATTACACACATGTATACATCACATACTGCGCTGTCACCTTCTTCTGCAGGTCTACCTTGATGTCTGGTCTTTAGGCTTCAGTCAGATCCTCGACCGCCATGCTTGCGCCGTGTGCCCGACACCACCAGGAGCAGGCCCCTCCTCCTTTCATCTCCCGCCGGCTTCTCCTACAGCAGGGTGCTCTATCTCTCCAGTGCCTGCCCAATCTTAACAATCAGGGGCGTAGCTATAAATGACTGGGTCCCAAAGAAAAAAAAATTATGCCGCCCCCCCCCCCCCTCCCGGATCTCCCACCCCCACATACCTAACGGACCTCCCACCCCTTCCAGAGCTCCCACCCAAACACCCCTCCAGGACCTGCCACCCCAATTGAAGAGAAGCGCCGTAATCTCACACATTCGCATTGGCACAGGCCACGAAGATGGTGCATGCGCACTTCAATGCCTCTGCCAGTGCGCCTGTGCAAGATTACGACGCTTCTCTTCAATTTCACAGATCAAGTGCAGTGAATAAATTAGCTAGGAGGCGGCGCTGGGCGGGGACATTGCAGGCACAGGCAGCATCGCTTTGCTGCCTGTGCCGTTCGCAGCGTACCCTGCGCTGATAAAGTCCTGTCACTGCGCGGGCCGCATGACACGGCTTCGCGGGCCGCAGGTTGGGCATCACTGATCTAAACTAACAGCATCTCAATAACTGCACTGTATGGGGAGCAACTATAGTTAACACGATTATTCTTCCCCATACAATTTGCTAATTATTGGCAGCACATTCCTTATTTGTATGCTCAAATAAACAATCTTATCACCCTGAGCGGATAATCAGTGGCATGTCGGCACATGGCAAAGATCACTCACAAAAGTACAAACCGGATTCCAAAAAAGTTGGGACACTAAACAAATTGTGAATAAAAACTGAATGCAATGATGTGGAGATGGCAAATGTCAATATTTTATTTGTAATAGAACGTAGATGACAGACCAAACGTTTAATCCGAGTAAATGTATCATTTTAAAGGAAAAATACGTTGATTCCAATTTTCACGGTGTCAACAAATCCCCAAAAAAGTTGGGACAAGTAGCAATAAGAGGCTGGAAAAAGTAAATTTGAGCATAACGAAAAACTGGAAGACCAATTAACACTAATTAGGTCAATTGGCAACATGATTGGGTATAAAAAGAGCTTCTCAGAGTGGCAGTGTCTCTCAGAAGCCAAGATGGGTAGAGGATCACCAATTCCCACAATGTTGCGCAGAAAGATAGTGGAGCAATATCAGAAAAGTGTTACCCAGCGAAAAATTGCAAAGACTTTGCATCTATCATCATCAACTGTGCATAACATCATCCGAAGATTCAGAGAATCTGGAACAATCTCTGTGCGTAAGGGTCAAGGCCGTAAAACCATACTGGATGCCCGTGATCTCCGGGCCCATAAACGACACTGCACCACAAACAGGAATGCTACTGTAAAGGAAATCACAGAATGGGCTCAGGAATACTTCCAGAAACCATTGTCAGTGAACACAATCCACCGTGCCATCCGCCGTTGCCAGCTGAAACTCTACAGTGCAAAGAAGAAGCCATTTCTAAGCAAGATCCACAAGCTCAGGCGTTTTCACTGAGCCAGGGATCATTTAAAATGGAGTGTGGCAAAATGGAAGACTGTTCTGTGGTCAGACGAGTCACGATTCGAAGTTCTTTTTGGAAATCTGGGACGCCATGTCATCCGGACCAAAGAGGACAAGGACAACCCAAGTTGTTATCAACGCTCAGTTCAGAAGCCTGCATCTCTGATGGTATGGGGTTGCATGAGTGCAGGTGGCATGGGCAGCTTGCATGTCTGGAAAGGCACCATCAATGCAGAAAAATATATTCAGGTTCTAGAACAACATATGCTCCCATCCAAATGTCATCTCTTTCAGGGAAGACCCTGCATTTTTCAACAAGATAATGCCAGACCACATTCTGCATCAATCACAACATCATGGCTGCGTAGGAGAAGGATCCGTGTACTGAAATGGCCAGTCTGCAGTCCAGATCTTTCACCTATAGAGTACATTTGGCGCATCATAAAGAGGAAGGTGCAACAAAGAAGGCCCAAGACGATTGAACAGTTAGAGGCCTGTATTAGACAAGAATGGGAGAGCATTCCTATTTCTAAACTTGAGAAACTGGTCTCCTCGGTCCCCAGACGTCTGTTGAGTGTTGTAAGAAGAAGGGGAGATGCCACACAGTGGTGAAAATGGGCTTGTCCCAACTTTTTGGGGATTTGTTGACACCATGAAATTTTGATTCAACATATTTTTCCCTTAAAATGGTACATTTTCTCAGTTTAAACTTTTGTTCCGTGATTTATGTTCTATTCTGAATAAAATATTAGAAGTTGGCACCTCCACATCATTGCATTCAGTTTTTATTCACGATTTGTATAGTGTCCCAACTTTTTTGGAATCCGGTTTGTACATGGAACTAAAACTGGAAGATTGCCTCCAAGACATCACATAGTTTATGGAACAACTGAATTCATAAAAATCTCCTAACCAAAGTTGACTGTACTTCTCTTCAGAAAAAACTACAGGCCAATCCCAGCTTCTATATAACAGTTCTATCCCCTTACCAATTTTTTTCTCTCTCTACCTCCAACCTCCTTCCATCAGACCACTCAAGCCTGATTGTTTCATATACTGTATCTTCCCCACCTATTACCCACAAGGTTGTTGGGTACTAAAAGACTAACCTTCAAGAAGTGACCCTCAACTATTTTCCTCACAAACGTAGAACTCTGATCTAAAGCAGGACCACCTGGTAAAAAAAGGACTGTCCTCTGTGTAATTCTAAAGCTGGCCATACACAAAATAACATACCACCAACAGCCTAAGCTGACTGACAAGCGAGTCAATAAAAAAAAAAAAACTCCCTGGTCCCCGAGTAAAATGGCAAATGTTCAGCCAAATACTGATGATCATACCATACACATGTAGTTTTAGTGGACTATAGCCAAGATCCTCCAACCTGGCTGATCACAAACAGAAGCAAACAATTGTTTGTGCTAATTTTTCATATGATGGTCGGCCAACTTTTATCTTGTGAGTATAGGAACCTAAAGCCCAATCATCTGTCAGTGGTGCTCTTTGTGTTTCACTTATTTGAGGTTGGTATTAAAATTGATGTTTTTGACGTCAAACCTTCTTAAATCCACACCATTTTTCCTCATAAGCCAAGTACTTATAATTTAAAAAAAACTAAATAAAATAATTTTATTACAAAACAAAAAAATAAAGACTAATGGGATCATTTATCATACTAGTGTAAGGTAGAACTGGCTTAGTTGCCCATAGCAACCAATCAGATTCCAACTTTCATTTTTGACAGCTTCTTTGGAAATTGAAAGGTGGAATCTGATTGGTTGCTATGGGCAACTAGGCCAGTTCTACTTTACACCAGTTTGATAAATCACCCCATAAGTTCTGATAACAGCAGCACCAGTTAGGGGTGTAGCTATATGTGGTGCAGAGGTAGCAGATGCACCAGGGCTCTGGAGTTTTAGGGTCTAAAAGGCCCGTCTTCCACATAGGATAGGGGCCTAGTTCCATACTTTACACTGGGGCCCATGCGCACAACTTAGGCCTTTGGCACCAGTCCCTCTTAATAGGTACAGTTTACTGGTTTTACCCAACTTATCAAACATAATGGAATGATGTGGGCTTCCCCCCATGACACTAGAACTGAATTAAAATGAAGGTCTGTATAAAACATTAATATCAGGTTAGAAAGGCAAACATTTTAATGTCTCATTAAATTATGATTAATCCCATTGTTGTAATATGTAATAGATTTCACGTTTGTGATCACAATGAATTTATTACTATTAATGAAATACCACTATGTGTTATTTGAGCCAAGCATACTTTTATTACCGAAGACTGAAGAAAATGTATCTAAATTTATCCAATTGATCCAATTCATTAACCCTCCATTACACAGGAGCTATTCATAAAAAAATAGCAGGTGCCTCAATATACTGGAAGGATTCTAAGTAAACCACAGCCTAGTGATCAATATAAAGAGTAGACATGCCATGGTGATCAGCCCCTCTCTGCTCTACCTAGAATTAGCTGCTTGAAAATTGATAATTGTGGTTGAGTAGGATTTTATTAAAGGGAGTCTGTCACCAGATTTTGACCTAATAAACCGCTTACATAGCGCTCTAGCATAGCAGTCTATGATTCTAATGGTACTTTTGATAATTGCTTGTGAAGTTCCCCCAAGGCAAAAACGGACTTTTATTCATATGTAAATTAGGGCTCGCAAGTGCCCAGGGCGGCGTTCACCTCGTTGGAGCCCAGGCTGTTCTGCCTCTTTTCGTCATATCCCCGCCCCAGCCTCTTCCTCTGCCCGCCCCGCTCTTCCTTTGCGTCCTCCTTCCCTGCGCTATCCATTGCTTGGCCGGGGCATGCGCACTGCGATGCCCATTGTGGGTGTCTCTGGTCCGCCTCCTCGCCGCTGTTTCTCGCCGTTGGCCGGTGCATGCGTAGTAGCTACTGCGATGCCGTGCCCACAATGGGCATCGCAGTGCGCATGCCCCGGCCAAGCAATGGATAGTGCAGGCGCGGGATCTCGCTGCAGAGAAGGAGGACGCAAAGGAAGAGCGGCGCGGGCAGAGGAAGAGGCTGGGGCGGGGATATGACGAAAAGAGGCAGAACAGCCTGGGCTCCAACGAGGTGAACGCCGCCCTGGGCACTTGCGAGCCCTAATTTACATATGAATAAAAGTCCGTTTTTGCCTTGGGGGAACTTCACAAGCAAACATCAAAGGTACCATTAGAATCATAGACTGCTATGCTAGAGCGCTATGTAAGCGGTCTATAAGGTCACAATCTGGTGACAGACTCCCTTTAATAACATTCATAAGAAGACAAAATGGAGATAAAAAGCTAGTGCAAAATGAGGCATTAGAATCTAGAGTACAATGGTTCTTTCTAGACCAGGTATGCACAACCTGCATTGTCAGAATGAACCATTATCAAGCGCTGCAAAAAAACCTAGGTGTATTGTCATGTAAGACATTAATGGCTTGTCAAAAGTATAAGCTAAGCATGCTTGATAGGTGCCACTTTCATTTCCCAAACTCCTATCTAATGGGGAAATGGGGCCCCATGCTCCCTACTCATGAGTTGCTGAAACAGCCAATTTCACTACTCCCATAAACTACAATAAAGACAATAGAAAGCATGCATAGCCACCTCTCCACTTCATCTACTCCTTTCTGGAAAGCCACACAGGGATTAGAAAACCACCATGCTGCCATTAGTACTTACCTGTCCCTGATTCTGCATTACATGAATTACCTCTCTAAGATGGAAAATGCATGTGAGCAGCCACCACACAATAGCACATCTGTAACCTAAAGTTTGGAGTCGCACGGAATGGCACTGTGGGCTGTAAGTGGCCCCTATGATATACCATGTCAATAGTGAGTATACTATATTATGAGGGTATATACATATAAATAGATTTATTTTGAGTAGGGGTTAGGCTCCTTTCACATCTGATCTTTTGCTGTCCGGTTCTGAGATAAAGCATGGGATCTTAAAACCACAGCAAAATGCTTCCGTTATAATACTACAACCGTCTGCATCTGTTCTGAACAGATCCGGTCATATTATGTCAAAAATTAAGAAACCGAATCTGGCACTAAAATCACCGTAAGTCAATGGGCGCTGGATCGTTTTTTTTCACGTCCAGAAAAAAACTGATCTGGCGTCCTATGACTTACAGTGATTTTAGTGCCAGATTCGTTTTTTTCGTGTCCCAAAAAAACGGATCCGTCTATTTCAGTTTTTTGTTTTTTTTGGTGCCAGATCCGGCTTCTTTAGTTTCCCATGCCACTAGGGTTGAGCGAGTTCGGGTACCCGGACCTGAACCCGGGCTTTTTCACTGAAGTTCGGGTTCGGTGTTCGGGTGATTTTATTATTTTCCGTTATAACATGGTTATAACGGAAAATAATAGCATTCTTAAAACAGAATGCTAAATAAAATTGAAGAGTTAAAAATAATTTTAAAAAAAAACTCACCTCATCCACTTGATCGCGCAGCCTTGATCGCGCACGTCTTCTTTCTTCAGGACCTCAAAAGGACCTGCGGTGACGTCACCGCAGGTCCTGCTGAATGAAGATAATGTCCATTTTATTTAGCATTCTGTGTTAAGAATGCTATTATTTTTCCATTATAACCATGTTATAACAGAAAATAGTAAAGTGAAGTTCGGGTCCCCCATTGACTTTAATGGGGTCAAGTTCAGGTTTGAGTTCGGGTCAAGTTCGGGTCCCGAACCCGAACTTTGACCTGAAGTTTGGTAAAATCCGGCAAACCTGAACTTCACCAGGTTCGTTCATCCCTTCCAGCCCCACAAAAAACGCTGCTTGCAGTACATTTGTGTCCAGCATGGGAATGCAACAAACCGGAACAGAATGCATTCTGGCGCCCTCCGCTCCAGTTTGTTCAGTTTTTGTTCAATTGTGTTGTGCTGCGGTTTTGAGAGCCTGTGCTGGATGTTAAAACCAGACAACACAACGCAAATGTGAAAGTAGCCTTATTTGACTTCTGGACGTTTTAATGTAAATGCCTTCCTCACAGGAAGACCCCAATCAGAACTGATTATGACACATTGCAATCTTTCCAACTTTCATAATAGTCCTGCTCACTGTAATGTATTGTGTTATTCACAAATAAATTAATTCATATGTACCTTCTAAATATTTTTAATATGTGAAATGCTCTGAAAGCGATGTAAGTCCTGTATGAATCATACACTGGAGTCTTCTATTCCAATCTTTTTCTATCCCTAGCCTACTGAAATACATTTGTCTCTATAACCTGACTATAAATAACAGCAAACAGGTCTCTTTTTAGTTTATTTGGCCAATATGGCTGCCAAAAAGCACTCATGGTGTGACGTTACCCCCTGCTCAGCACAGCTATAATTGTATTATGGCTTTATGGGGATGATTTCTGTTCCTGTTTTCTCCTCTTGTGAGCATTACTCTTCTCATATGACATTTAGTCATACATGTTGACTTTCTCGTCTTCTTCACCCGAAGGCATTTCCAATATCTTAACAAAGGAGTGCTTTCCTACATACTGCACTTGTGTTATTTATGCTGTAATGTTAGCATTGATAGTTAAAACTATGGACACCTTTGGAACCATTTATTTTCATAATAGGTTTAGAGTACACAGTAGCTGCAGAAAAACATTTTGTTGTAAATCTGTCATTGGTGGATTTATCAGAAAAGGACTTTCTGCAGCTGCTATGGGCTGTAAAACATAGAAGCTGAAGAATCCAAACAGTGCAAAATTTGTATACAAACCTGTAATGAAAATGTTTTTAGTCCAAAATACATGTAAATCAATAACTTAAAAAAATGTCACTGAAGAAGTCCGTAGCCTATAAAGGATATGGGCCTGGGCTGCAATACCAAGCACAACAGCTATACAATGTATGGAGATGTGCTTGGTATGATCTGAGGAGGCCTCAGCACTCACTAGAGCATTGTACCCTCTTCAAAGAACTGATTATCGGGGTGGCGGGTGCCATGTCTCCACCAATCACATACTAATGACCTATCCTGAGGACAGGTCATCAATATTCTACTCCCAGAAAACCTCTTTAAAGAAGTATGTAAGGTTCTGTAGCAGAGTTGAAGTCCAATTTGCTGTACCGTAGAGCAGTACAATAATTTTACAGGCCAACCTTTCAATTCTCTCTACTCCTATCTTCTATAGTACTATTAAAGGGAACCTGTCACATTGAACATGATTTTTTACCTGAAGGCAACATATTATAGAGCAGGAGGAGCTGAGCAGATTGATATATAGTTTTATAGGAAAAGATTTAGTATAACTTATATTAAAATTATTTCAATTCCTGATCATTCTGGGTTTTGAAGTTAAGGAGGCGGTCCTATCAGTGATTGACAGCCTTCCCTCTATGATTGTGTATACAGATAGAGCTGTCAATCACTGATAGGTCCTCCTCCTTGACGTCAAAGTCCACAATGAGCAGGAATATAAATGAATGGAATACAAGCTACACCAAATTTTTCCCCACAAAACTACATATCAATCTGCTCAGCTCCTCCTGTTCTATAACCTGCTGCCTGCAGCTAACATTGCATTTTCATGGTGACAGGGTAAGGATGTAAAGGCTGCAATTAACAACCAGGGCTTTTTACAAGGCTTCATCTTTCCACCTTCAATTAACTAAGATAATGAATTCTGAAAAATATTGTCATACTGTGCAATATTTGTGCTGCAGGCAAAGTGAATATGACCAGAAATAAATGTATTAAATATTTCCAATAAATTATACTGAGACTCAAGTTGCTGTAGGGAAGTCACAAAATGATTGCACATAAAAATATTTAGAGGATAGGGTTTTCAATGCATAAAATGGATGTATTACTTTTTAATATCAAAGTATTTTAGATGAAAATGTAGCTAATTGCGTAATTTTAACAAGATTACAAAAGTGAACAAAACATTTAAATACAAAACTATTTTATTACCCATGGCATGTTTGAAATTTCTATGTGTACAATGTTAACGCTATATATTTAATGCGTAATGTATCGTGTATTGCTTATTTTGACACACATTAGACCTACACTGTAGACATGTAAAGTCATTGACATGCTGCACAAAAATTGTTCTAATGGGGTTGTCTCATCAAGGCAACCCCTTTCCAAATTACATATGAAACACATCACAGAGGGGGTCTCCCACTCGGGAGCCCCCTCACTTAACCACTAATATAAAGCAGCTCTGGCACCTCTAATTTATTTAAAGACCAGTGATATACAAAGGCTGCACTTATATAAATGTATGGCTGGCCACAGTAAGGCTGCGTTCACACGGGCGAGATTTCCGTGCGGGTGTAATGCGGTAGGTGAACGCATGCAACCGCACTGAATCTGGACCCATTCATTTCAATGGGGCTGTTCAGATGAGCGATGATTTTCACGCATCACTTATGCGTTGCGTGAAAATCGCAGCATGCTCTATATTCTGCGATTTTCACGCAACGCAGGCCCCATAGAAGTAAATGGGGTTGCGTGAAAATCGCATGCATCCGCAAGCAAGTGCGGATGCGGTGCGATTTTCACGCACGGTTGCTAGGTGACAGTCTATACACTGTATTATTTTCCCTTATAACATGGTTATAAGGGAAAATAATAGCATTCTGAATACAGAATGCATAGTAGGTGATCAATTGAGGGTTAAAAAATAAAAAAAATTAACTCACCTTCTCCTCTTGTTCGCGTAGTTCTCCCGGTCTTCAGTTCTTTAAAAAGATGAACTATGGGCTAAAGGACCTTTGGTGACGTCAGATCACATGCTCCAATGACATGGTCCATCACCGCGGTGATGTACCATGTGATTGGAGCATGTGATCTGACGTCACCAAAGGTCCTTTAGCCCATAGTTCATCTTTTTAAAGAACTGAAGACCGGGAGAACTACGCGAACAAGAGGAGAAGGTGAGTTAATTTTTTTTATTTTTTAACCTTCAATTGATCACCTACTATGCATTCTGTATTCAGAATGCTATTATTTTCCCTGATAACCATGTTATAAGGGAAAATAATAACATCTACACAACACCGAACCCAAACCTGAACTTCAGTGAAGAAGTTCGGGTCTGGGTATCACAGTCGGTTTTTTATCACGCGCGTGCAAAACACATTGCACACGCGCGATAAAAACTGAACATCGGAACGCAATCGCAGTCAAAACTGACTGCAATTGCATTCCTACTCGCGCGGGTTTGCCGCAACACACTGGGACGCATCCGGAACTAATCCGGACACGCTCGTGTGAACCCAGCCTAAGGCTGGTTTCACACGGGCGTTGCGGATTGGGGCCGGATGCGTTCAGGGTGCGTTCAGTGAAACTCGCACTATTTTGCAAGCAAGTTCAGTCAGTTTTGTCTGCGGTTGCGTTTAGTTGTTCAGTGTTTTCTGCGCGGGTGCAATGCGTTTTGATGCGTTTTTCACGCGCGTGATAAAAAACTGAATGTTTACAAACAACATCTCTAAGCAACCATCAGTGAAAAACGCATCGCACCCGCACTTGCTTGCGGATGCAATGCGTTTTTCACGCAGCCCCATTCACTTCTATGGGGCCAGGGCTGCGTGAAAAACGCAGAATATAGAACATGCTGCGATTTTCACGCAACGCAGAACTGATGCGTGAAAAACAACGCTCATGTACACGGACCCATTGAAATGAATGGGTCAGGATTCAGTGCGGGTGCTATGCGTTCACGTCACGCATTGCACCCGCGCGGAAAACTCGCTCGTGTGAAAGGGGCCTAAATGTATAGCTGGTGGTAGTAGTTAATCACGAAAGGTTTAAGAACTGCAGTAATAATCTGATCACCAGGCAAGATTTGATCTGAAAAGGGGTTATTCTCACAAACATGAGTCTTCTCCAGACAGATAAAGCACAACATGTATCCCCTTTTTTGATAGTTTGAGATTATTAAACCATAAAAAAATTATTTTATAACCTGCACATAAAGGGAACTTTACTGCACCAAAACTTTGCAGTTAGGCCATCTGTTTTTATTTTAGCCGTAGGCTGCAAATTATAATAATCTGTTTTTACAAGATATTTAGCCATGCAGTAAATAACCTCAACCCTTTGTCTCTTTAACTTTCTACTCTCTATTAACATATAGTCATGACTATTTTTGCATTTATGGTGTCATATTTAATGCTATGCTGTAAATATTGTGGGTGAGACAGTTTCCTCACTTTAACCTACAAATGTGTATGACAACTGCCAGATAGTATTCATCTATATAAAGTGCAAGAAAACTGACACAAGATATGCTGGTGGATACAGTAAATGAGATTATTTTGTTTGTTTTAAGAGACTAAAGGGGTTGTGCAAGAATGGGAGGTTTTTGGCAGTTGAGACCCCGCTATCCCCCCCATCCCCCCCCCCCCCCAACACACACACTTGCCTGCACCTGTAAAGGGAAGCTTACTTAGGCCTCTTTCATACTTGCGTTGTCCGGATCCGGCGTGTACTCCATTTGCCGGAATTACACGCCGGATTCGGAAAAACGCAAGTGTACTGAAAGCATTTGAAGACGGAGCCGTCTTCAAAATGCGTTCAGTGTTACTATGGCACCCAGGACGCTATTAAAGTCCTGGTTGCCATAGTAGGAGCGGGGAGCGGTATACTTACAGTCCGTGCGGCTCCCGGGGCGCTCCAGAATGACGTCAGAGCGCCCCATGCGCATGGATGACGTGATCCATGTGATCACATGATCTATGCGCTTGGGGCGCCCTGACGTCACTCTGGAGCGCCCGGGGAGCTGCATGGACGGTAAGTATGCTGCTCCCCCGCTCCCCGCTACACTTTACCATGGCTGCCAGGACTTTAGCGTCCTGGCAGCCATGGTAACCATTCAGAAAAAGCTAAACGTCGGGTCCGGCAATGCGCCGAAACGACGTTTAGCTTAAGGTCGGATCCGGATCAATGCCTTTCAATGAGCATTAATTCCGGATCCGGCCTTGCGGCAAGTCTTCAGGATTTTTGGCCAAAATCCCCCACATACTTTCACAACACCTTTATGGTAGTCAAATAAGACAGAAATTGACTAGCAGAAAAGGTTATCTATAGCCCTCCTGAACCATACACTTGCATTCCCAAAGGATTTCTGTCAGTGTACATGTGTCTCCTTTTACCATGCCATAAATAAATTGGTGAGGAAGGGGAAGAACTGTGTACAGGAACTAGCTGTGAAGGTTGTAATTCATTTGCTTTGGGTTTCCTCGAGGAAGAGAAAAGGTAATATGAGGTAAAGCAGAGCAAGTTAAAAGAATATAAAATAATGAACATATATACATAAAAGCAACTAAAAAAACAATACATTATTACTTCGATGCTGCAGTGGATATACATATACAGTTTATGTAGGCATTCTTGCCTACAACAGCTATTGGTTTGCTACCATCAATTGAAATGAAATGTTTCTTTTGTTGAACACAATTATTCAACACTTACAGATCCGCAGAAACACCTTTGCTGATTATGCTTAACTTTATGCTCTATGTTCCCGTCATAGATTTATGGAAATGTACATACCTGCTTAAGTAGTTGTAAAGATATATATAGATTTTAAAGTATGAACTCAACAAATTATTATTTTATAAAGCAGGCAAACTTTTACTAAGTGAGGCCTTGTAAATTAAAAACTTTAAAAAATAAGTCACAGTTGTCCTAGGGTACAGCTAGCCTCAGAATGGCCCACAGCGGAGCCAGTGAATTCCAGTGGGCCCCACACCCTGTCCCTTCTGCTGACCTGCACCGCTACACATACTGTATACTGTGCCTGGCCCCAGCAGTTATCACATCATTTTAGGCACTTAAAAGGGTTATCCCATAATTAATGTAAAAAAATGAAAATCAGACATCATACAGTACATGACAATCTATTTCTAACAAAACTAGAACCAGCCCTGTACCTCATATGGATCCAGAGATCTCCTCATTCATTGCTCTACTAGATTTATATCAAGCTGACAGCTCAAGGGGAGTGTCCTTTCTGCTGGAGCTAAGAGGCGTGTCTTTTCAGCTGGAGCTCTCCTCCTATCACAGCTCAGGAGGCAGTTGAAGGATGAAACTGAGCATGTGCAGCCATCTCAGCAAGCCAGACAAAGAAATAAGAAAAAGAAGAAAGAGCAGGTGGCGTATACAGATACATTTTATTGAATAACTCAGTGGTTATACAACATTTTTAATTACACGCAATTTCAAAAGTATTCAGATCCAGGTGCTGGGTTGAAAACTGTAGAATATTTTTTTGTGGGACCACAACTTTAACTATCCAAATAATAAACTGTGTTTACTGTGTGGACACATAGCAGAGCGGCACAGTGACAACAGCAGGACTCCCTCGTATATGAAGCTGCAGCTTCTAAAGGAGCTCAGTCACAGGAGACCCTGCCCCCAAAGCGAGAAATTTCCTGCCAGGCTGCAGGACTCCGGACAGAACTTCTCTGAGGGAAGGAGAAAGAAAAGGAGGGCGATGAGGTGGCCAGTTATCTGAAGAGCATTCTGAAGAGGTAAGAAGTGCTCAGAGGGAGAGTGTGGACTAGAGATGGCCCAACAAGGTACTAGAGCCTCCTATCAATTGTACAGTCGTGGCCAAATGTTTTGAGAATTACATAAATATTGAAAATTGGAAAAGTTGCTGCTTAAGTTTTTATAATAGCAATTTGCATATACTCCAGAATGTTATGAAGAGTGATCAGATGAATTGCATAGTCCTTCTTTGCCATGAAAATTAACTTAATCCCCAAAAAAACCTTTCCACTGCATTTCATTGCTGTCAATAAAGGACCTGCTGAGATCATTTCAGTAATCGTCTTGTTAACTCAGGTGAGAATGTTGACGAGCACAAGGCTGGAGATCATTATGTCAGGCTGATTGGGTTAAAATGGCAGACTTGACATGTTAAAAGGAGGGTGATGCTTGAAATCATTGTTCTTCCATTGTTAACCATGGTGACCTGCAAAGAAACACGTGCAGCCATCATTGCGTTGCATAAAAATGGCTTCACAGGCAAGGGTATTGTGGCTACTAAGATTGCACCTCAATCAACAATTTATAGGATAATCAAGAACTTCAAGGAAAGAGGTTCAATTCTTGTTAAGAAGGCTTCAGGGCGTCCAAGAAAGTCCAGCAAGCGCCAGGATCGTCTCCTAAAGAGGATTCAGCTGCGGGATCGGAGTACCACCAGTGCAGAGCTTGCTCAGGAATGGCAGCAGGCAGGTGTGAGCGCATCTGCACGCACAGTGAGGCGAAGACTTTTGGAAGATGGCCTGGTGTCAAGAAGGCCAGCAAAGAAGCCACTTCTCTCCAAAAAAAACATCAGGGACAGATTGATCTTCTACAGAAAGTATGGTGAATGGACTGCTGAGGACTGGGGCAAAGTCATATTCTCCGATGAAGCCTCTTTCCGATTGTTTGGGGCATCTGGAAAAAGGCTTGTCCGGAGAAGAAAAGGTGAGCACTACCATCAGTCCTGTGTCATGCCAACAGTAAAGCATCCTGAGACCATTCATGTGTGGGGTTGCTTCTCATCCAAGGGAGTGGGCTCACTCACAATTTTGCCCAAAAACACAGCCATGAATAAAGAATGGTACCAAAACACCCTCCAACAGCAACTTCTTCCAACAATCCAACAACAGTTTGGTGAAGAACAATGCATTTTCCAGCACGATGCAGCACCGTGCCATAAGGCAAAGTGATAACTAAGTGGCTCGGGGACCAAAACGTTGACATTTTGGGTCCATGGCCTGGAAACTCCCCAGATCTTAATCCCATTGAGAACTTGTGGTCAATCCTCAAGAGGCGGGTGGACAAACAAAAACCCACTAATTATGACAAACTCCAAGAAGTGATTATGAAAGAATGGGTTGCTATCAGTCAGGAATTGGCCCAGAAGTTGATTGAGAGCATGCCCAGTCGAATTGCAGAGGTCCTGAAAAAGAAGGGCCAACACTGCAAATACTGACTCTTTGCATAAATGTCATGTAATTGTCGATAAAAGCCTTTGAAACGTATGAAGTGCGTGTAATTATATTTCACTACATCACAGAAACAACAATCTAAAAGCAGTTTAGCAGCAAACTTTGTGAAAAGTAATATATGTGTCATTCTCAAAACTTTTGGCCACGACTGTACAGTTTCCCTAATAAACGTATCCTGTCGCACTAATATTCTAATCACATATATCATTACATTCACTCATATAAAGTTTATTTTGATTCCCATAACTTCTTCTTGGTGCATTGTTTTTTGAATATCATTCCTCCCTCACAGATAGCCTTATCTGTGCTTATAGCTTCACCCCTGCCCTTATCTACAGTAGACTTAAAAAAAAAAAAAATACAGATATTAACCACCTCCGGACCGCTGTACGCACAGACGCGTCCTGGAGGTGGTTGATTCATTCCTCCTGGACGCGCCGGCGCGTCCTCTCGCGAGACGCGAGATTTCCTGTGAACGCGCGCACACAGGCGCGCGCGCTCACAGGAACGGAAGGTAAGAGAGTTGATCTCCAGCCTGCCAGCGGCGATCGTTCGCTGGCAGGCTGGAGATGTGTTTTTTTTAACCCCTAACAGGTATATTAGACGCTGTTTTGATAACAGCGTCTAATATACCTGCTACCTGGTCCTCTGGTGGTCCCATTTGTTTGGATCGACCACCAGAGGACACAGGTAGCTCAGTAAAGTCCCACCAAGCACCACTACACTACACTACACCCCCCCTCCGTCACTTATTAACCCCTTATTAGCCCCTGATCACCCCTAATCACCCCATATAGACTCCCTGATCACCCCCCTGTCATTGATTACCCCCCTGTCATTGATTACCCCCCTGTGAAGCTCCATTCAGATGTCCGCATGATTTTTACGGATCCACTGATAGATGGATCGGATCCGCAAAACGCATCCGGACGTCTGAATGAAGCCTTACAGGGGCATGATCAATGACTGTGGTTATCACCCCATATAGACTCCCTGATCACCCCCCCTGTCATTGATTACACCCCTGTCATTGATCAACCCCCTGTAAAGCTCCATTCAGACGTCCGCATGATTTTTACGGATCCACTGATAGATGGATCGGATCCGCAAAACGCATCCGGACGTCTGAATGAAGCCTTACAGGGGCATGATCAATGACTGTGGTGATCACCCCATATAGACTCCCTGATCACCCCCCTGTAAAGCTCCATTCAGATGTCCGCATGATTTTTACGGATCCACTGATAGATGGATCGGATCCGCAAAACGCATCCGGACGTCTGAATGAAGCCTTACAGGGGCATGATCAATGACTGTGGTTATCACCCCATATAGACTCCCTGATCACCCCCCTGTCATTGATCACCCCCCTGTCATTGATTACCCCCCTGTAAAGCTCCATTCAGACGTCCGCATGATTTTTACGGATCCACTGATAGATGGATCGGATCCGCAAAACGCATCCGGACGTCTGAATGAAGCCTTACAGGGGCATGATCAATGACTGTGGTTATCACCCCATATAGACTCCCTGATCACCCCCCTGTCATTGATTACCCCCCTGTAAAGCTCCATTCAGACGTCCGCATGATTTTTACGGATCCACTGATAGATGGATCGGATCCGCAAAACGCATCCGGACGTCTGAATGAAGCCTTACAGGGGCATGATCAATGACTGTGGTGATCACCCCATATAGACTCCCTGATCACCCCCCTGTCATTGATTACCCCCCTGTCATTGATCACCCCCCTGTAAAGCTCCATTCAGACGTCCGCCTGATTTTTACGGATCCACTGATAGATGGATCGGATCCGCAAAACGCATCCGGACGTCTGAATGAAGCCTTACAGGGGCATGATCAATGACTGTGGTTATCACCCCATATAGACTCCCTGATCACCCCCCTGTCATTGATTACCCCCCTGTAAAGCTCCATTCAGACGTCCGCATGATTTTTACGGATCCACTGATAGATGGATCGGATCCGCAAAACGCATCCGGACGTCTGAATGAAGCCTTACAGGGGCATGATCAATGACTGTGGTTATCACCCCATATAGACTCCCTGATCACCCCCCTGTCATTGATTACCCCCCTGTAAAGCTCCATTCAGACGTCCGCATGATTTTTACGGATCCACTGATAGATGGATCGGATCCGCAAAACGCATCCGGACGTCTGAATGAAGCCTTACAGGGGCATGATCAATGACTGTGGTGATCACCCCATATAGACTCCCTGATCACCCCCCTGTCATTGATTACCCCCCTGTCATTGATCACCCCCCTGTAAAGCTCCATTCAGACGTCCGCATGATTTTTACGGATCCACTGATAGATGGATCGGATCCGCAAAACGCATCCGGACGTCTGAATGAAGCCTTACACGGGCGTGATCAATGACTGTGGTTATCACCCCATATAGACTCCCTGATCACCCCCCTGTCATTGATCACCCCCCCTGTCATTGATCACCCCCCCTGTCATTGATCACCCCCCCTGTCATTGATCACCCCCCCTGTCATTGATCACCCCCCCTGTCATTGATCACCCCCCTGTCATTGATCACACCCCTGTCATTGATCACCCCCCTGTCATTGATCACCCCCCTGTCATTGATCACCCCCCTGTAAGGCTCCATTCAGACATTTTTTTGGCCCAAGTTAGCGGAATTATTATTTTTTTTTCTTACAAAGTCTCATATTCCACTAACTTGTGACAAAAAATTAAATCTCACATGAACTCACCATACCCCTCACGGAATCCAAATGCGTAAAATTTTTTAGACATTTATATTCCAGACTTCTTCTCACGCTTTAGGGCCCCTAGAATGCCAGGGCAGTATAAATACCCCACATGTGACCCCATTTCGGAAAGAAGACACCCCAAGGTATTCCGTGAGGGACATATTGAGTCCATGAAAGATTGAAATTTTTGTCCCAAGTTAGCGGAACGGGAGACTTTGTGAGAAAAAAATAAAAAATATCAATTTCCGCTAACTTGTGCCAAAAAAAAAAAATTTCTATGAACTCGCCATGCCCCTCATTGAATACCTTGGGGTGTCTTCTTTCCAAAATGGGGTCACATGTGGGGTATTTATACTGCCCTGGCATTCTAGGGGCCCCAAAGCGTGAGAAGAAGTCTGGTATCCAAATGTCTAAAAATGCCCTCCTAAAAGGAATTTGGGCCCCTTTGCGCATCTAGGCTGCAAAAAAGTGTCACACATCTGGTATCTCCGTACTCGGGAGAAGTTGGGGAATGTGTTTTGGGGTGTCATTTTACATATACCCATGCTGGGTGAGATAAATATCTTGGTCAAATGCCAACTTTGTATAAAAAAATGGGAAAAGTTGTCTTTTGCCAAGATATTTCTCTCACCCAGCATGGGTATATGTAAAAAGACACCCCAAAACACATTCCCCAACTTCTCCCGAGTACGGAGATACCAGATGTGTGACACTTTTTTGCAGCCTAGGTGGGCAAAGGGGCCCACATTCCAAAGAGCACCTTTCGGATTTCACTGGTCATTTACCTACTTACCACACATTAGGGCCCCTGGAAAATGCCAGGGCAGTATAACTACCCCACAAGTGACCCCATTTTGGAAAGAAGACACCCCAAGGTATTCCGTGAGGGGCATGGCGAGTTCCTAGAATTTTTTATTTTTTGTCACAAGTTAGTGGAAAATGATGATTTTTTTTTTTTTTTTTTTTTTCATACAAAGTCTCATATTCCACTAACTTGTGACAAAAAATAAAAACTTCCATGAACTCACTATGCCCATCAGCGAATACCTTGGGGTCTATTCTTTCCAAAATGGGGTCACTTGTGGGGTAGGTATAGTTTTAGCCCTGGTATTTTAGGGGCCCAAATATGTGGTAAGGAGTTTGAAATCAAATTCTGTAAAAAATGACGAGTAAAATCCGAAAGGTGCTCTTTGGAATATGGGCCCCTTTGCCCACCTAGGCTGCAAAAAAGTGTCACACATCTGGTATCTCCGTACTCAGGAGAAGGTGGGGAATGTGTTTTGGGGTGTCATTTTACATATACCCATGCTGGGTGAGATAAATATCTTGGTCAAATGCCAACTTTGTATAAAAAAATGGGAAAAGTTGTCTTTTGCCAAGATATTTCTCTCACCCAGCATGGGAATATGTAAAAAGACACCCCAAAACACATTCCCCAACTTCTCCTGAGTACGGAGATACCACATGTGTGGCACTTTTTTGCAGCCTAGGTGGGCAAAGGGGCCCATATTCCAAAGAGCACCTTTTGGATTTCACTGGTCATTTACCTACTTACCACACATTAGGGCCCCTGGAAAATGCCAGGGCAGTATAACTACCCCACAAGTGACCCCATTTTGGAAAGAAGACACCCCAAGGTATTCCGTGAGGGGCATGGCGAGTTCCTAGAATTTTTTATTTTTTGTCACAAGTTAGTGGAAAATGATGATTTTTTTTATATTTTTTTTTTTTTCATACAAAGTCTCATATTCCACTAACTTGTGACAAAAAATAAAAACTTCCATGAACTCACTATGCCCATCAGCGAATACCTTGGGGTCTGTTCTTTCCAAAATGGGGTCACTTGTGGGGTAGTTATACTGCCCTGGCATTCTAGGGGCCCAAATGTGTGGTAAGGAGTTTGAAATCAAATTCTGTAAAAAATGACGAGTGAAATCCGAAAGGTGCTCTTTGGAATATGGGCCCCTTTGCCCACCTAGGCTGCAAAAAAGTGTCACACATCTGGTATCTCCGTACTCAGGAGAAGGTGGGGAATGTGTTTTGGGGTGTCATTTTACATATACCCATGCTGGGTGAGATAAATATCTTGGTCAAATGCCAACTTTGTATAAAAAAATGGGAAAAGTTGTCTTTTGCCAAGATATTTCTCTCACCTAGCATGGGTATATGTAAAAAGACACCCCAAAACACATTCCCCAACTTCTCCTGAGTACGGAGATACCACATGTGTGGCACTTTTTTGCAGCCTAGGTGGGCAAAGGGGCCCATATTCCAAAGAGCACCTTTTGGATTTCACTGGTCATTTACCTACTTACCACACATTAGGGCCCCTGGAAAATGCCAGGGCAGTATAACTACCCCACAAGTGACCCCATTTTGGAAAGAAGACACCCCAAGGTATTCCGTGAGGGGCATGGCGAGTTCCTAGAATTTTTTATTTTTTGTCACAAGTTAGTGGAAAATGATGATTTTTTTTATATTTTTTTTTTTTTCATACAAAGTCTCATATTCCACTAACTTGTGACAAAAAATAAAAACTTCCATGAACTCACTATGCCCATCAGCGAATACCTTGGGGTCTCTTCTTTCCAAAATGGGGTCACTTGTGGGGTAGTTATACTGCCCTGGCATTCTAGGGGCCCAAATGTGTGGTAAGGAGTTTGAAATCAAATTCTGTAAAAAATGACGAGTGAAATCCGAAAGGTGCTCTTTGGAATATGGGCCCCTTTGCCCACCTAGGCTGCAAAAAAGTGTCACACATCTGGTATCTCCGTATTCAGGAGAAGTTGGGGAATGTGTTTTGGGGTGTCTTTTTACATATACCCATGCTGGGTGAGAGAAATATCTTGGCAAAAGACAACTTTTCCCATTTTTTTATACAAAGTTGGCATTTGACCAAGATATTTATCTCACCCAGCATGGGTATATGTAAAATGACACCCCAAAACACATTCCCCAACTTCTACTGAATACGGAGATACCAGATGTGTGACACTTTTTTGCAGCCTAGGTGGGCAAAGGGGCCCACATTCCAAAGAGCACCTTTCGGATTTCACTGGTCAGTTTTTACAGAATTTGATTTCAAACTCCTTACCACACATTTGGGCCCCTAGAATGCCAGGGCAGTATAACTACCCCACAAGTGACCCCATTTTGGAAAGAAGAGACCCCAAGGTATTTCGTGATGGGCATAGTGAGTTCATGGAAGTTTTTATTTTTTGTCACAAGTTAGTGGAATATGAGACTTTGTAAGAAAAAAAAAAAAAAATCATAATTTTCCGCTAACTTGTGACAAAAAATAAAAAGTTCTATGAACTCACTATGCCCATCAGCGAATACCTTAGGGTGTCTACTTTCAGAAATGGGGTCATTTGTGGGGTGTTTGTACTGTCTGGGCATTGTAGAACCTCAGGAAACATGACAGGTGCTCAGAAAGTCAGAGCTGCTTCAAAAAGCGGAAATTCACATTTTTGTACCATAGTTTGTAAACGCTATAACTTTTACCCAAACCATTTTTTTTTTACCCAAACATTTTTTTTTATCAAAGACATGTAGAACAATAAATTTAGAGCAAAATTTATATATGGATGTCATTTTTTTTGCAAAATTTTACAACTGAAAGTGAAAAATGACATTTTTTTGCAAAAAAATCGTTAAATTTCGATTAATAACAAAAAAAGTAAAAATGTCAGCAGCAATGAAATACCACCAAATGAAAGCTCTATTAGTGAGAAGAAAAGGAGGTAAAATTCATTTGGGTGGTAAGTTGCATGACCGAGCAATAAACGGTGAAAGTAGTGTAGGTCAGAAGTGTAAAAAGTGGCCTGGTCTTTCAGGGTGTTTAAGCACTGGGGGCTGAGGTGGTTAAAGATCTTTTTATGATTGTGCAGCACAATTTCTTTTAGAATCATTACTTTTATTGACCTGCATCTGGATCTGAATACTTTTGTAACTGCATATAATTGAAAATTTAGAATAGCCACTGAGTGATTTATAAAATAAAAGTATATGTATAGCACAATCTGTTATTTGTTCTTTTCTTTACTTCTCTGTCCACCTGAGGTGGATGCACATGCTCAGTTCCATATATTCTGTTAGAAGCTGTAATAGTTACAGGGAGAGGACTGCAGCCAAAAATACATGCCCCCTGAGAAAGCACGCACCCCCGATCTATGATAGGGAGAGAACTGCAGCCGAAAGGGTACACCCCCTGAGGTGCCAGCTTGAAATAGTAGAACAATTGGAGCAATGAATGAAGAGATCTCTCTTGATCCACATGAGGTACCATATGATATCTGATTTTAATTTCTTTACATTAATCATTGGATAACTCTTTAAAAATCTGACCTAGTACTGAGGTGCATCAGGGGTGAAATGGTTAGGATCAGAATTGTCTCCAATCATGGTCATAACTGCAAGAGTGTGAAAGCCACACTACCACTGATGATCAACTTGTGTGCCTGCACAAGCACATACATGTACTGGATCATAAGGGAATTACCTCCTACTGATTATGTAAGTAAGTGTCATTTTGTGGGAGGTGGTTCAAGTTTATGGAAATAGGATTCATTCTGTGACCCAAAATTTGTATATTAGTCAACTAGATTTTCAGCAAGCTCCCATAACACAACTATGACCCTAATTACCCCATTAGGGCTGCATTCACATGCTGAGGATTTTGTTGCAGAAATTCTAGCGACTGAAATTCAGTTTCATTCACCTGAATGGGGCTTTCAGAAACCTCTGTGCTTACCATCCCATTCAAATGAATAGAACTGATTTTTAGTCGCGGAAATTTCTGCAACAAAATCTGCAGCGTGTCAGTGCACCCTTAGAAGCAAAAGAGGCTCTGACGATGGAAAAGGGAAAGCTCTGGGAAATTTACAGCGTCTGTACAAGAGAAAGCCAAAGAGCTGTCGAATTGGGCCAGAAGTCCCGCTGCTCTTTCAATTTTTAGAGAAAGTGCTATTAATCTTGTACTCAGCTGACTGCAGCGGTATTGCTGAATATAAATGGGTTTTGCATCATTTTAACACTATTCAATTAACCTAAAACATCACTATAAACGTTCTAAAAGATATACCTTTCCTATTCCGCTGGGCACCTCCACCAATCATCCTCTAGGTACCCTGCTACTCTTTTCTTCTTTGCAGTCTTCAGTTTTTTGCATTTTATTCACAGTAATGCCAAGGCTTGTGACCGCATCTGATGTGGTGCCATGTTATCACACAGTAATGAAAACCAAGAATGTCAGGGTAGAGAGGGGGCCGGTGTTAGGGGGCAAGAGTAGAATTGGGAAGTAAAGTATATTAGAAAATGCATTCACTTACATAAACATTAACCCCTTAGTGACCAGACGGTTTTGGGCCTTATGGACCAAGCATTTTTCGGCCTTTTTTCATCGTCGCCTTCCAAGAGCTATAACCTTTTTATTTTTCCGTCTATGTAGCAGTATGAGGTTTTTTGCAAGACAAGTTGTAGTTTTTAAACGTGCCATTTTGGGGTACACATAACTTTCTGATTAACTTTTATTAACTCTTTGAGGGGGGGGAGATGGGGAAAAAACAGCAACACTGCCACTGAGTTTTTACATTATAAATTTTGCTGCGTTCATTTTTCAACATAAATAACATAATATCTTTATTCTCTGGGTAAGTTCGATTACAGCAATATCAAACACATATCGTTTTTTTTTTTTAAGTTTTACTACTTTTGTGCAATAAAACCCCTTGTGAGAGCCGAGCCACCGCTCTCCGCTGCATGGGGGACCCGTGCAGAGCTTAGATTGGGCCATCGTGAAAAGACGGTAGACCAGCCTAAGGCCTCTTAGTGAACGCTGTAAAAAGGCATATGGGTGGTCACTTAGGGGTTAAAGAGGTTGTTTCACAAAAAATATTGTACAGTTTTCAAACCAGCAACTGGATCTGAATCCTTTGTTATTGCATGTAATTAAAAATGTATCATAGCCACTGAGTTATTCAATAAAATGTATCCATACAGCGCCACCTGCTGTTTGTTTTTTTCTTATTTCATTGTCCAGGTCATTGAGATGGCCGCACATGCTCAGTTTCATCTTTCAACTCCCTTCTGAGCTGCAGCAGAAAAGACACTCCTCTTGAGCAGAGAAATGAATGGGGAGATCTCTGGATCCATGTGGAGGTACAGGGCTGGTTCTAGCTTTGTTAGAAAGAGACTGTCATGTACTATATGATATCTGATGCACATTTTTATACATTAGTCATGGGATAACCCCTTTAATGATAAACACTACTGTGGTAAGAGGGGCACAACTGATAACACAGAAAACACTGGGCTACGTTCAGCTGACTTTTTTGTTAAATAAAATTTAAAGAACCAAGCCAGAGTGTGGGATATATGGCAGCAAGCTTTAATAAATAAAGAAAATGAAATGAATGCCATTATAAATCAATCAAAGAAGTGACTTAGCGTTATCGGAATAGTAGTGTGAAAACATATTTACAAAGCCTGTTAATACCAATGTGTGAGACAGTTTGTCTCCTATTCTTACATCATAGCCCTAATAAAGCAGACTGTACTAGAAAGCTTCTCGTTTGCATTACAAATAATGGACATTATGCCGCTCAACGCAGTAAAACTGACCTTCTGATAAAAGAACCTACTGTACATTTCCTAATAAAAACTGTTTTTATATTCCCCTGTGATTACAACTGCAAGAGTATAATACATACAACTTCTGTATTTTATAGTCCTGGAACACCAGAAGCAGTCTGCAAAACAGCATTAATGGTAACCGCACATCCATTTGTACTGCCACAACACCTAGCTGAAGTGCTAAGTCAATTAACAGGAAAACCTCCTAAGACTATTCTGTATAAAGACACTAGGTGTATTTTTATCTTCCTGGTCTCTCTAATAGAGAAGATGCAGGGAGTTTCACAACCCCAGCATTAGGCCGCAATGTGAACGAACACAGTCCGTGGGCCGCAATGCACGAACACAGTCCGAGGGGCAGCCGCAGCGGATCGCGGACCCATTCACTTTAATGGGTCCGCGATCCGGCCGTTCCGCAAAAAGATAGGACATGTTCTATCTGTTTGCGGAACGGAAGTACGGGACGAAACCCCACAGAAGCACTCTATAGTGCTTCCGTAGGGTTCCGTTCCGTGCTTCCGTTTCGCACCATTCCGCATCTCCGGATTTGCGGACCCATTCAAGTGAATGGGTCCGCATCCGTGATGCGGAATGCCCACGCAACGGCACCCGTGTATTGCGGATCCACAAATGCGATCCGCTATACGGTAACGGGAAGCACCTATTTTGCTAGTAAAAGTAATATTTAAAAAAAACCTCTACAAAATCATTTCCACCACATTTAGCACAAATGTGTGTGAAGGTTTAGGTTGAATCAAGCTTTGTTTATGTTAAGTAGATTTTTTAATTTCCAATTTTCTATGCCTTTATCAAATCAGTTGTTGCCTGAGCCATTGACACTAACAATAGGTTGACACTTCCTGTTTGGTAGAGCTTTCTTCTCAGCGATCATCTCAATATCATCAAAGGAAGAAATATAATGAAAGGTAATTCCTCTATTATAAAGCTGGAGGCAAAATCACAGCATCTACCACTCACAAACGGTGATGGATACATGGATACAGCTCACGTCCTCTCTCTTCCTTCACTATGTCCTCTGCACAGGTCACAGAGCATGCCTACAAAATTCTCTAATTGAAGTTAATGGGGCATTTACTGTTTTTTATATATATATATATATATATATATATATCAGACCCACCATTCAAAATCAGACCTCAGATCAGACCCCCATTAGACCTCAGATCAGATCCCTATTATTCGTCAGATCTCAGTTCAGACCCCCATTCATAATCAGACCCCCATCAGACCTCAGATCGGACTCCCAGTCCTTATCAGACCTAAGATCAGACCTCATATCAGACCTCAGACCATTCCTCATCAGACCCCCAGATGAGACATAAAATAAACAAAAGAACTTCTATTCTGAATGGCACCGCCACTTGCATATCCAGTGGTCTCTTCCAGAATCACTGCTCCATGGTCCTCTTCTGCCAGCACCACGCACTGTGCTGTGACCTGACATCAGGTCACAGTTCACATATCATGTACAGTATATACAGTGAGGAACAGAAGTATTTGAACACCCTGCGATTTTGAAAGTTCTCCCACTTAGAAATCATGGAGGGGTCTGAAATTTACATTGTAGGTGCATTCCCACTTTGAGAGACAGAATAAATAAAAAAATCAGGAAATCACATTGTTTGATTTTTTAAGAATTTATTTGTCTTGCACTGCTGAACATAAGTATTTGAACACCTGAGAAACAGCAAGAATTCTGGCTCTCAAAGACCTGTTACTGTGCCTTTAAAAAGTCCACCTCTACTTCACTCATTTATCTAACTTAGTAGCACCTGTCAAGGCTCTTTAAGCTCTTGGGGACACAGGGCGTACTTGTACACCCTGAAGTCCCGGTACTTAAGGACACAGGGCGTACAGGTACGTCCTGTGTATTTCCGATCACCGCCGCGCGGCGGGCGGTGATCGGAACAGAGTGCCTGCTGAAATCATTCAGCAGGCACACTGTGACAATGCCGAGGGGGGTCCAGTGACCCCCCCCCCCCCCGTATCGGCGATCGCTGCAAAACGCAGGTCAATTCAGACCTGCGGTTTGCAGCACTTTCAGAAGTTTCTGATCCCCGTGGTCACGGATGAGAAACTTCAAAATGCCTTTTTTTAATGTTTAACCCCCCCCCTGCAGCCCTCTTTGTGATGCGCCGGCGGGTGCAGCAAGGGGGAGGGCTGCGGTCGGTGTGGCAGTGCGGGCGGGCGCGCAATCATCCGCCCTCTCTCCCTCTCATTTTCAGGATGGCCGAACTTGTAAAGCAGAGTGTCAGCACATTGCTGACACTCTGCTTGAAATGGCTGACATCATCACACAGATGTCAGCCGTTTAACCCCTTCCATGCCGCGGTCCATAGGAAGTCGTTTAACCCCTTCCATACCGCTGCATAGAAGGGGTTAACAGGGAGGGAGCTCGAGGGAGCTCCCTCCCTCTCCCATCAGAGGCTGCCTTTTCAGCCCCGATTCTTGACGGGATCACAGAGGGAGGGGGTTACCATGGCAACCGGATGCCTTCACAGGCTTCCGGCTTTCCATGGTGCTGATCAGACTTCTGCTAAAGGCAGAAGTCTGATCAGACTAAGTGTAAAGTAAAAATACAGTACAGTACAGTACACTATATAGTGTACTGTATTGTATTATACAGACATCAGACCCACTGGATCTTCATGAACCAAGTGGATCTGGGTAAAAAAAAAGTAAAAAAAAAAAGTGAAAATGAAAAAAATAAAAAAACACATTTATCACTGATTTAAAAAAATAAATAAAAAATTCCCTACACATGTTTGATATCACCGCGTCCGTAACGACCTGATCTATAAAACAGTCATGTTGCTTTCCCCGCAGGATGAATGCCATAAAAAAAAAAAAAAAAAACTATGATGAAATTAACATTTTGCCCACCTCACTTCCCAAAAAAGGTAATAAAAGTGATCAAAAAAGTCGTATGTACTCCAAAATAGTACCAATCAAACCATCACCTCATCCCACAAAAAATGAGCCCCTACATGAGACAATGGCCCAAAAAAATAAAAAAAACTATGGCTCTCAGACTAAAACATGATTTATTTGTTTCAAAAATGCTTTTTTATATTAAAAGTAAAAAAATATAAAACAAGTAGACATATTAGGTATCGCCACGACCATAAGAACCTGCTCTATAAAAATACCACGACCTAAACCCTGAGGTGAACACCGTAAAAATAAAAATAATAAAAACGGTATAAAAAAATTGTTTGTCACCTTACATCACAAAAAGTGTAATAGCAAGCGATCAACAAGTCGTATACCCCCCAAAATATTGTCAATCTAACCGTCGCCTTATCCCACAAAAATGATACCCTACCTAAGACAATCGCCCAAAAAACTGAAAAAACTATGACTCTCAGACTATGGAGACACTAAAACATGATTTTTTTTGTTTAAAAAATGATATTATTGTGTAAAACTTAAGAAATAAAAGAAAGTATACATATTAGGTATCGCCATGTCCGTAACGACCGGCCCTATAATAATATCATATGACATAACCCCTCAGGTGAACACTGTCAAAAAATAATAATAAAAACTGTGCTAAAAAAACATTTGTTTTGTCACCTTACGTCACTAAAAGTGCAACACCAAGCGATCAAAAAGGCTTATGCCCCCCACAATGGTGCCAATCTAACCATCACCTCATCCCGTAAAAAATGATATCTTACATAAGACAATCACCCAAAAAATAAAAAAAACTATGGCTCTCAGACTATGGAGACACTAAAACATGTTTATTTTTTTTTTTTTCAAAAATGATATTATTGTGTAAAACCTAAATAAATAAATAAATAAATAAAAAAGGTATACATATTAGGTATCGCCGCGTCCGTAAGAACCTGCTCTATAAAAATATCACATGACCTAACCCCTCAGATGAACACCGTAAAAAGAAATAATAGAAACGGTGTCAAAAAAGCCATTTTTTTGTCACCTTACATCACAAAAAGTGTAATAGCAAGCGATCAAAAAGGTATACGCACCCCAAAATCATACCAATCAAACCGTCATCTCATCCTGCAAAAGATGAGACCCTAACTAAGACAATCGCTCAGACTATGGAGACACAAAAATTATTTTTTTGGTTTCAAAAATGATATTATTGTGTAAAACTTAAATAAATTAAAAAAAGTAAACATATTAGGCATCCCTGCGTCCGTAACAACCTGCTATATAACAATAGCACATGATCTAACCTGTCAAATGAACGTTGTAAATAATAAAAACTAAAAACGGTGCAATTTTTGGGCAAATTTTCCATTTTTATCAATTTTTTTCCGTAAAAAAGCGAGCCAAACAAAACCCTATATTTATTGCCCTGATTCTGTAGTTTACAGAAATGCCCCATATGTGGTTGTAAACTGCTGTATGGCCACACGGCAGGGTGCAGAAAGAAAGGAACGCCATATGGTTTTTGGAAGCACACAGCCAGGATAACTAAGGAGTGGCTCCATAAGAAGCATATCAAGGTTCTGGGGTGGCCTAGCCAGTCTCCAGACCTAAATCCAATAGAACATCTTTGGAGGGAGCTGAAACTCCGTGTTGGTCAGCGACAGCCCCGAAACCTGACAGATCTAGAGGAGATCTGTGTGGAGAAGTGGGCCAAAATCCCTGTTGCAGTGTGTGTGCAAACCTGGTCTACAGGAAACGTTTGACCTCTGTAATTGCAAACAAAGGCTTCTGTACCAAATATTAACACATTAACACTGATTTTCTCAGGTGTTCAAATACTTATGTTCAGCGGTGCAAGACAAATAAATTCTTTAAAAAATCATACAATGTGATTTCCTGATTTTTTTTATTTTTATTCTGTCTCTCAGAGTGAGAATGCACCTATAATGTGAATTTCAAACCAATCCATGATTTCTAAGCGGGAGAACTTGCAAAATCGCAGGGTGTTCAAATACTTCTGTTCCTCACTGTATATATATATATATATATATATATATATATACATATACATACATACATTTTTATTGTGCTTTAAATCATAATACAGAAACATCCATACATCTACAGTATATATACACATACTGAAAACAACAATCTTTTGCAGATATATAATAGATAGAAAAACTAAATAAAGCTCGGTATAACATTACAGGGGTCGTGAATTGGTAAAAAAGAGCAGCTCTCACCTGTTTCCTGCTATGTAGAGCACGGACAACAGCCTCTGGGTTTGGCTGTTCAAACGATAGTCCAAAAACACACTTGGAAATCCAGCTCTTAATCCAAAAGCAGGGAAACTTTATTTCAACGGTTTAAAAGCTTGTTACAGGAGATGTATTATAGTTATGCGTTTCAGACCACCTCTATTTTGGGTCCTTCATCATGACATACTAAACACTCAGTGAATGCACTTTATATGCTCACCCACCACCTGGCCCCGCAATTAGCAGGTCACATGGTTGGAGCAAGACGTGCAATCAAAAGGACATATGTGCACACATATAAAAATAACATTACAGGGGTCGGCCACTTCGTGGTTACTGTTGACCAATGTGTATGTAACATGACTATATGAATATATATCAATATTTTTCTAGATATTAACACATGATTTACAAAGTTTTTAACAAAATTTTGTGTCAAAAACAATTTGCTAATTATGGTGCATACTAAATTGTGCCACTTTTTGCACTTCCAAAAATAGGTTAGGACTTAGAGGAAGGTGATGGGAACGCACTATAATTTACGACAAAAACTGTACAAAATTATAGCTCAAGCATACACCAGCTAGTATCTGACATACATCAACATTCTGGAGCATGGATGTCACAGATGTAGTAGGGGAGAACACCAAAAGACAACAAGACGGAAGGGAAAAGACACTAGGCCTCACCGCTAGAGAAGAAAAAGGGTCACCACCTATGAAAACCTGCTCCTGACCCTAACTCCTATCCGTATGGGCACCTCTCGATGGTAGAGATGCCCATACACAGGAACCTAGGAAACCCTGGTGGCCCTCAGATGCCCTAGACTTAATGACAGGGCAGAGACAACCCGCTCCTTCCCTGGTGAAGGAACCAGCGTCTCACTGAGGCCTAGTTAACAACAGAGGAGGGGGGGATACAAAACACAAGCGGAACACTTAACTTCTAAGGATGATGGATGATGCCCTAGACTTTATGACAGGGCAGAGACAACCAGCTCCTTCCCTGGTGAAGGAACCAGCGTCTCACTGAGGCCTAGTTAACAACAGAGCGGGGGGGGGGAATACAAAACACAAGCGGAACACTTAACTTCTAAGGATGATGGATGATGGATGATCAGGACTTCAACTAGAACCACACTCCTGCTCTTCCAAAACCAAATGAAGCTATCCAGAGCAAGGAGTGATGGGTGAAGTCAAACTAAATAGGGGAGGTAAAGGTCACATGATCCACACCTAAACAGGAGGTGTGGACATACAAGCAACACACAGACAAAGTGAAACCAAAAGATGCTGTCAGATCACTAATGAGCAGATAATCTTTCAGACCTTCTCAAACCTGTCACCGGTGTGACAGTACCCCCGCCCCCTTCTACGGGTGACCTCCGGGCACCCAGGACCAACCTTATCAGGATGAGCTCTGTAGAATGCTCTCACCAGACGACTAGCATTAACATCGGTCGCTGGAACCCACATCCTCTCCTCTGGTCCGTACCCTCTCCAATGAACGAGATACTGGAGGGATCTCTGGAGAACTCGGGAGCACAATCCTGCTGATCTAAAATTCTAAATTGCCGTCCACCATGACAGGAGCGGGAGGCAAGGAGGACGACTCAACAGGTTCAACACATTTCTTTAACAACGATTTATGAAATACATTATGGATTTTTAATGCCTGAGGAAGTTCAAGACGGAAGGCTGCAGGGTTAACAATGGCAGTGATCTTATATGGACCAATAAATCTTGGTCCCAACTTCCAAGAAGGTACCTTAAGTTTAATGTTTCTTGTAGACAGCCACACAGAATCACCCACTCTCAGGTCCGGACCACTCATACGTTTCCTGTCAGCCGCACGCTTATACCTGTTGCCCATCTTTTCCAGATTATTTTGGATTTTTCGCCAAATAGAAGACAAAGAAGAGGAAAATCGTTCCTCCTCAGGAATGCCAGAATTATGAGCACCAGAAAATGTACCAAACTGTGGATGGAACCCATATGCCCCAAAAACTGCGACTTATCAGTGGATTCCTGTCTACGGTTATTTATAGCAAACTCAGCTAACGACAAAAATGAAGACCACTCTTTCTGATTCTCTGAAACAAAACATCTCAAGTAAGTCTCCAGATTCTGATTAGTGCGCTCCGTCTGTCCGTTCGACTGAGGATGAAAAGCCGAAGAGAAGGACAATTGTACACCCAGACGAGTACAGAACGCTCTCCAGAATCTGGAAACAAACTGAGTCCCTCTATCGGACACCACATCAGAGGGAATGCTATGTAGTTTCACGATGTTGTCGACAAACACCTGCGCAAGAGTTTTAGCATTGGGTAGACTAGGTAATGCAATAAAGTGTGCCATTTTACTAAAACGATCGACAACCACCAGAATCACGGTCTTTCCTGAAGAATTCGGTAAATCCGTGATAAAATCCATGGACAAATAGGTGAAAGGTCTGGACGGGATGGGCAATGGAAGCAGAGATCCGGAAGGCCGAGTATGTGTCACCTTAGCACGTGCACAGGTACCAAAGGCTGACACATAGTCCTCAATACACTTACGCAACCCCGGCCACCAGAATCTGCGAGAGATGAGATCGATAGTCGATCTGCTCCCAGGGTGCCCAGCAAGCACCGTACAGTGATGTTTCTCGAACACCTTGTGACGTAATTTGGGGGGAACAAACAATTTCCCCTGAGGACAAGAGTCCGGAGCATCCTCCTGTGCCTCCAACACCCTGGCCTCGAGATCAGGATAAAGAGCGGAAATAACTAGCCCTTCAGATAAAATGGGACTAGGGTCATTAGACTCACCCACCCCCAGGAAAGCTACGTGACAAAGCATCCGCCTTGACGTTGTTAACCCCAGGGCGGTAAGTGACGATAAAGTTAAATCTGGTGGAAAACAATGACCATCTGGCCTGCCTTGGGTTCAGTCGCTTAGCCGACTCCAAGTAGGCCAGATTCTTGTGATCCGTAATTACCGTAATAGGATGAATTGCTCCTTCCAACCAATGCCGCCATTCCTCCAACCAATGCGCGCCATTTACTGGGTGAAGGACCCTGCGACAATATTGCTCCTACCCCTACCTCAGACACGTCAACCTCAACAATAAATGGCTGAGACACGTCCGGTTGCACCAGAATAGGGGCCGAAGCAAAACATTCTTTCACAGCAGAAAAGGCCTGTAATGCCGCATCAGACAAGATAGAAATATCAGCACCCTTCCTAGTCATGTCTGTTAAAGCTTTAACCACCGATGAATAGTTCAAGATAAATTTACGGTAGTAGTTGGTAAACCCCAAAAACCGCATAAGCGCTTTTAGATTTTCGGGTCGATCCCAGTCCAACACGGCACGGAACTTCTCGGGATCCATACGAAAACCTGAGGATGAGAGCACTTTTCCATCTTAGCATACAACTTATTCTCTCTTAGGATCTGTAACACCTGTTTCACATGATCCTGATGAGTCTCCATATTAGGCAAATAAATTAGTATGTCATCAAGGTATACAACGACAAACCTCCCCACCAGATGATGAAAGATGTCATTGACAAAGTGTTGAAAAACCACAGGAGCATTGGTTAACCCAAAGGGCATGACCAGGTTTTCAAAATAACCCTTCCACTCATCCCCCTCCTTGATCCTTACCAGATTATATGCCCCCCTCAGATCCAATTTACAGAACACCTTGGCACCAACAATCTGACTAAACAAATCTGGAATCAAAGGAAGGGGGTAAGGATCACAAACGGTAATACGATTGACCTCACGGAAGTCCAGACATGGTCTCAGGGTACCATCCTTATTCTTTCCAAAGAAAAATCCAGCAGCCACTGGGAACTTGGATGGTCTAATATGTCCCTTTGCCAAACTCTAGGTGATATACTCTCGCATAGCCTTTCTTTCGGGTTCCGAAAGATTATACAACCGAGATTTGGGCAATTTAGCTCCGGGAATAAGATTGACGGGACAGTCATACTCCCGGTGCGGAGGCAACTCCTGATTACCACTCTCAGAAAACACATCAGAAAATTCAGAAATGAACGAGGGTACAGTTTTAGTGGTAACCATAGAGAACGATGCATTAAGACAGTTGTCCATGCAAAAATCACTCCACTCGAGAATCTGTCTCGCTTGCCAATCGATGTTAGGGTTATGTTTGCTTAACCATGGTAAGCCCAACACCAACGAAGCAGGCAGACCCTCCAACACATAACAGGAGATAGATTCCTGATGCAAATCACCCACTCTTAAATGAATGTCATTCACTACCTGCGACAGGCATTTTTGGGCGAGAGGTGCTGAGTCAATTGCAAAGACAGAAATACTATTCTCTAATGCATTAGTAGTCAACCCGTGAATGCGTACAAACTGTCCATCAATCAAGTTAACTCCTGCCCCACTGTCGATAAAAGCTTAGATTTTCACAGTTTTGGACTCTAGCGCCACCTCGGCTGACAGGAGAAAACGGGTATTACCAGTAAAAGACAAAAGTAGGTTTTCTTGCTGCCCACCCACACTACCAATAGTAATTTGGGGATTAAACTTTTTTTTCCTTTGGTTTACACCTTGATGCTGCAAGTACGGACAAATATTCACAAAATGTCCCTTCTTGCCACAACAAAAGAAGACTCCTTTCACATGACCCAAGCTTTTGCCAGTAGTTCCAGGAGTAGCTCCTCCTAACTGCATAGCCTCATCACAAGGCACAACCACCCGAGTCTCTCCACCATAAGTGTCAAAGGAAGCAGTACCCTTATTGGACAGTACGTTCTGAAGGTGAAGACCCCTAGATCTCTCCCTCAGGCGTCTATCAAGACGTACAGCAAGGGACATAGCTGCTTCCAATGACTCAGGATTTTCATGAAAAGCCAATGCGTCCTGCAGTGGCTACGGAGAGCAGAATCGTTCCACTCTGTATGCGTAGTCCATCTCCTAAATTCAGAGCAAAAGGTCTCTGCAGAACGTTCTCCCTGCCGCAAACCCCGTAACTTGGTCTCGGCCTGAGAGATCCGATCCGGGTCATCATAGATAAGACCCAAGGCTCTAAAGAATTCATCTACCAATCGGAGGGACGGTGATCCGGTCGGCAGAGAAAAAGCCCAAGATTGGGCGTCCTCTTTAAGTAATTAAATAATCATACCCACATGTTGACACTCATCACCAGCAGAGTATGGACAAAACCTAAAGTATAATTTACATGACTCCCTGAACCGGATGAAATTGTCACTACCCCCGGAAAACCTGTCCAGAAGAGCTACCTTCGGTTCAGGGCAGGCCTGGAACCCACCACCGGAACCAGCAGCCTGTGGGCTCTGAATCTGCAAAACCATCGCACGGAGGTCTGCTACCTCCAAAGTCAGATTCTGCATCTGTTCGACCAGTGAAGTCATAGCATCCATAGCTGCACAGATCAGAACAAAAAATGGCGGTATGGGCTCTGGATAATGTCACGGATGTAGTAGGGGAGAACACCAAAAGACAACAAGACGGAAGGGAAAAGACACTAGGCCTCACCGCTAGAGAAGGAAAAGGGTCACCACCTATGAAACCCTGCTCCTGGCCCTAACTCCTATCCGTATGGGCACCTCTCGATGGTAGAGATGCCCATACACAGGAACCTAGGAAACCCTGGTGGCCCTCAGATGCCCTAGACTTAATGACAGGGCAGAGACAACCCGCTCCTTCCCTGGTGAAGGAACCAGCGTCTCACTGAGGCCTAGTTAACAACAGAGGAGGGGGGGATACAAAACACAAGCGGAACACTTAACTTCTAAGGATGATGGATGATGGATGATCAGGACTTCAACTAGAACCACACTCCAGCTCTTCTAACACCAAATGAAGCTATCCAGAGCAAGGAGGGTGAAGTCAAACTAAATAGGGGGAGGTAAAGGTCACATGATCGACACCTGAACAGGAGGTGTGGACATACAAGCAACACAGACAAAGTGAAACCAAAAGATGCTGTCAGATCACTAGTGAGCAGATAATCTTTCAGACCTTCTCAAACCTGTCACCGGTGTAACAATGGAGGGCCAGAGCATGAATGTAATTTATTAAGAGGCATGCAGCTCTTATTAAATAAGCCGCTTCTTACTCCACTGCATGGGGGATGAGGACTAGAATAGTAAACGCCAGTCTCAATAAATCTCACTCAATGAGTCAGGTTTCTATGGTCTTATCCCTGAAAGGGAACTTATCACCATGAAAATGCAGTGCAATTTGCAGGCAGCATATTATAGAGCAGAAGTTGAGCTGATTAATATACAGTTTTCTGGTTAAATGATTCATTCATATTCTCTGTTCATTCTAGGCTCAGTGGCCAACTGGGCAGTCTTACCAGTGATTGACAGCCTTCCCTGTATAGATAGCTGTCATTCATTTGAGAAGACCTTCCACAAGGCTACTGTGCTCAGGAAGAGATTTACCTGAATATAATACAATAACAATATACAGAATAATTTTTCCATAAGACTATACATCAATATGCTCAGCTCCTCTTGCTCTATAACATGATATCTGCAGATTGCACTGCATTTTCATGATGACAGGTTCCCTTAAATGACCAAGCAAAATGCTTTTTGTTTTCCCTCCCTGTGTTTGAAGCTAGTGATGGACGAACATCTGCCGGGACGGTTTGCGAACGCGATCAAATGTTCAGCTGGCGAACCTGAAAAACCTTCAGCTCATATTTGCAGCCAAGAAATAATTACTAGAAGTGCACAAATAGTCCCACAACATGGACACTGACATACCAGATGTATTATTCGAATTTGCGATCTCCATTCATTATTTTTTTCAATGCGAAATATCGGCAATATAATTTTCGCGTATGCGCATGCACAAATGCACTATACAGTACCCAAATGCACTATAAAGAAAGTATATTGGTATATAACACCCCGCTTCAATCAGTTTTTTTGTGGGACGACTGGTATATCACACCAGTAAAATTTTTTGGTCCAATAACGCTTGTCCCTCTATATACCTGCAGTATCGCAGCAGAACCGCACACAACTGCTGCACAATACAAATGCACTATAATATACTTTCTATCATAGAAAGTATATTATAACATTGTGCAAGGAAGGCAATCCATTAGAATATACATGAAGTTAAAACGTAACCTTTAATAATTTTACTATGAGGATCCGCAAAACACGGACACCGGCAATTTGCATTCCGCAATTTGTGGACCGCACATCGCCGGCACTATAATAGAAAATGCCTAATCTTGTCTGCAATTGCGGACAAGAATAGGACATGTTCTATTTTTTTGCGGAAACGGAAGCACAGATGCGGAAGTGCGGATCCGCAAATGCGGATGCGGACAGCACATTCCTGCCCCATTGAAAATTAAAGGGTCTGCACCCATTCCGCAAAATTGCGGAACGGATGCGGACCCATTTTGCGGACGTGTGAATGGAAAAGATATCCCTCAAAATGAAAATAAATTAAATTATTAAAGTTAAGCAAAAAGCATAGATGTGGTAGGCAATAACAAGTGCTCTGCGGCACCAAATCAGAAACCATATGTCCTACCACAATCCGGGGGGTTCCAGTGCACATCCATGAGGTCCGGAGGGAAAGCAAAAAAACATCCATCCCTGGGCTAGATGATAATGTGGTATTGAAGGACAGGGTGGGCAAAGAACTGTCCCTGATATTGCCCTACAGGGGGTGCTATTCTGGCCCTAATAGCCTAACCACAGACCACCTGCCCTGATAAGAGCGACCCCTGTCCGGAACCTTACCCTATATAAAAATGGCCCTAGTAAGCCCTTAGCCCCTAGACTTCCAGGTGATCACTATATAGATCTATGTGTTTTTGACTCATTCTAAAAGTATATTATAAGTATATCGCACCCCTCTGTGTATCACACCTATCGATAGCACACCTATACTAGTCCTTAAAATGACTTGAATTGTGGCCCTATTAGCTAGGGTTTGGTGTCCCTAACAGCCTGTCCCTGCTCCACACAGCAACCTCTCCCTACACAGGCAAAACACTGAATGTAAAATGGCGGCCAGATCAAGTTAATTTATAAGGTAGGGGGTATGTCCATGTGCTGAAATGTCTCAATTGGCTGTCCTGTACCACCTGATGGATGTGTCATGGGTCAAAGTTCTTCATAATGTAAAAGAATATGGCAGGCGCGAATTTCTCCATATGTTCGCATGTTCGGCGAATCGCGAACACGCAAAGTTCGCAGCGAAATGACTGCCAGGCGAACCGCAAGGCCATCTCTATTTGAAGCCATAACTTTTTTATTTTGGTCAACATAGTCATTTGAGGGCTTCTTTTTGTGTAGGACAAGTTGTACTTTTCATTGGATCCATTTAATGGTTTATATAATATGCTGAGAGACTGTAGAAAAAGTATTTGTGAGGCGGAAATGGAAAAAAAACACTTCTGTCTTTGTTATTCAGGTTTAATTTTTACAGCGTTCACAATGTGATAAAAGTAAAAAATGACATGTTTGCTTTTGGTGGTTCGGTGCAATTAGGGCAATACCAAATGTATACAGTTTTGTTACGTTTTACTACTTTAAAAAAAATCTAAATGTTTTTCTAAAATAATTATTTTGTCTCTCCATATTCTGACATCCATAACTTCTTTATTTTTCTTCTGACAGAGATGTGTGATAACAATTTTTTTTTGCAGGGGAAGCTGTAATCTTTATTGATATCGTGATTCATTGTGATTTTTGTGTACATATGACTTTTCCGTCTATTTTTTTCTGGCATTGGATTTTTTCATTATGGCGTTCACTATGCAGGACAAATAATGTGATATTTTAGTTAGGACACTTTCGGGTGAGGCGATACCAATTTTTTTTTTATATGAAAGATAGCAAAACGGGTGATTTTTATGTTTAATATTTTTATTTTTTTTAAAACTTTATTCAGCTGATTTTTGCAGTTTTTAGTAGTCCCCTAACGGAATGTAATTGCTTCATCGCTTAATACATCTGCCAGAGGCAGGGTGTAAAAAAGTGCCATATCATTGCAGCCTCAGGGCTTTCAGAAGACCAACCGGCACCCCCCCCCCCCCCCCCACCCCCAAGGAGACATAGAAGCTGATCGTCATGGGTGTGGATCAGAGGACAGAGGGAGGTGTTTCCTCTGTCTAATTATCTGAGTCATTAAACAGCTGCTAGCTCTGATCCTGGCTGCTGCGGCAGGTATCAGCTGTATAATACAACTGACACCTGACATGTATGGAGTGAGCTTAGCTACCGAACATGTACTATACATTACTTAGCAACCAATGTCATACATATGCATTAATTGGTTGCTAACAGTTTAAAAAAAATATCTTAACTATGTAATAAAAAATGAAATCTACAATCAGAAAAAAGGAATATTTATCTGGTTTCACTTAGCAGGAAAATAAATCTATGCAATATATTCCCTTTAATTATGGCGCTGCAGCTTTTCTACTGTAATACTTTTATCTTCTCTGTAAGCCAACTGCTTTATTTATTTCATCTAATATATAAATTTCCTAGTATAATTGATGTTTTGATTAAACTACATCACTGACTTCCTTTAAAAGCAGGCCCATAAAGGCTGTATTACACAGCCCGATGTGGCAGGCGATTAACGAGTGGCTTCCCTCCTGACAATCACGTGCTTGCTAGCAGAGGAGACCGATGCTATTACATGCAGCGATCTCCTCCGCAGCATGGGGGGGAGCGATTGTTGTGCCATCACTCATCCCCATGCTGCATAGTGGTTTTCTGGCAGCACGATCTGCCCCCTGCAAACGATAATTTTTTACATGTCAAAAGATTTAAATTGCCCGATTATCTCTCGTTCATCCGGCCATCGGCGGCAGTATTACACTGCCAGACAGTAATTATCTCCCGAAAAATCGGGCAGTGTAATACAAGCTTTAGCCTACGTGTTGGTGTTAAAGGAGTTGTTCAGCTCATCCTGACCTATACTCAGCTCATCAGTGGGTATGACACCCTGCACACCCACCTATCAGCTGTTTGGCCTGCGTCCGTTGCCGGAAGTCAGAGCCAGAAATACACAGCTCAGTCAACCTTCTAGTGACCAGCACTCGTCACCGCCGCACTGCTCCTACTGAAGTCAATGGGAGCAGCGCTGCTGTAACAGTGCTGTCCACTACAGAGTTGATAGAACTTTGTAGGTCCGGCGCTGACTTCCGGCAACAGAGCTACACCTAAACAGCTCATGAGGACAGACCATCGCTCAGTAAAACCCAGATAACCCCGTTAAATCGGATATTTATTTCTATAGCAGAAATCTGAGGCACATACTGTGGATGAGCTGAAAAAAAGGATTAGCCCTATATTCATTTAATGAGGCGAATCCTTCACTTTCTGTGCAGATTACAAGGTGCAGTGAATTGCCTGGTGACAGATTCCCTTTAAAACCACTTGCTATATTAGTTACATATCCATAAGACGAAGCATAATGACTCCATATACAGGAGCAATGTATGCATTTCAGGTGGATTTGTGCTTGATTATAGTATGAGTAAGGACAAACCAGTCCGAACCTCGCAAATTGCTGCCGTACAAGGACTTTTTATGAAAATAGCCACACACTCAAGTTTATTGATACCGTTTTTGAAGCCTAAATCGGGAGTGGATCATAAAAGGAGAGAAATGAATAAGGAAAGCTACTACTTCCCTTTTTTTTTAATTCACTCCCGGTTTTTGGGTCCAGAATCGGCATTAAAAAAAACTGAACCTGTGGCTGTCACCTCATGGATATATAAGTAATAAAGCAAGTGGTACTAATTCATGGAAAGGTGCTGGAGCCCCTCCTGTTGGGGTTGCAGAAATCCCATTCACATGTATGGGATACGAATCTGACACATGTGAATAAACCCTAACAGGTGATGTACCAATGGATTACAAGTACTTAATAATTCCTTAGCAATTATAAAGTAAGTAGAACAGGACCCCAAAGGAGTGTAGTCCATATATGAATAGTGGTTCCTGAACTTACTATGCTTGGCTACAGTCACACTATGTTCAGGGTGTAAACCTAGTGTATCCATCAGGAATATCTCTTCTATCAAATGGCGGTATGATAAAAGGTTCTTCTTTTGGCATAAGGCTACTTTCACACTTGCGTTCAGAGCGGGTCCGTCTGGTATCTGCACAGACGGATCCGCTCCTATAATGCAAACGCTTACATCCGTTCAGAACGGATCCGTTTGCATTACCATGAACAAAAAAAATATATATATTTTTTTTGTTCATGATAATGCAAACGGATCCGTTTTGACTTTACATTGAAAGTCAATGGGGGACGGATCCGTTTGAAAATTGAGCCATACTGTGTCAACTTCAAACGGATCCGTCCCCATTGACTTACATTGTAAGTCTGGACGGATCCGTTTGCCTCCGCACGGCCAGGCGGACACCCGAACGCTGCAAGCTGCGTTCAGGTGTCCGCCTGCTGAGCGGAGCGGAGGACAAACGGAGCCAGACTGATGCATTCTGAGCGGATCCGCATCCACTCAGAATGCATTAGGGCTGGACGGATCCGTTCGGGGCCGCTTGTGAGAGCCTTCAAACGGAACTCACAAGCGGAGCCCCGAACGCTAGTGTGAAAGTAGCCTAACGCAGGTGTGAAAGTAGCCTAAAGAACCTGCTGAGATCATTTCAGTAATCGTCTTGTTAACTCAGGTGAGAATGTTGACGAGCACAAGGCTGGAGATCATTATGTCAGGCTGATTGGGTTAAAATGGCAGACTTGACATGTTAAAAGGAGGGTGATGCTTGAAATCATTGTTCTTCCATTGTTAACCATGGTGACCTGCAAAGAAACACGTGCAGCCATCATTGCGCTGCATAAAAATGGCTTCACAGGCAAGGATATTGTGGCTACTAAGATTGCACCTCAATCAACAATCTATAGGATCATCAAGAACTTCAAGGAAAGAGGTTCAATTCTTGTTAAGAAGGCTTAAGGGCGTCCAAGAAAGTCCAGCAAGCGCCAGGATCGTCTCCTAAAGAGGATTCAGCTGCGGGATCGGAGACTTTTGGAAGATGGCCTGGTGTCAAGAAGGCCAGCAAAGAAGCCACTTCTCTCCAAAAAAAACATCAGGGACAGATTGATCTTCTGCAAAAAGTATGGTGAATGGACTGCTGAGGACTGGGGCAAAGTCATATTCTCCGATGAAGCCTCTTTCCGATTGTTTGGGGCATCTGGAAAAAGGCTTGTCCGGAGAAGAAAAGGTGAGCACTACCATCAGTCCTGTGTCATGCCAACAGTAAAGCATCCTGAGACCATTCATGTGTGGGGTTGCTTCTCATCCAAGGGAGTGGGCTCACTCACAATTTTGCCCAAAAACACAGCCATGAATAAAGAATGGTACCAAAACACCCTCCAACAGCAACTTCTTCCAACAATCCAACAACAGTTTGGTGAAGAACAATGCATTTTCCAGCACGATGGAGCACCGTGCCATAAAGCAAAAGTGATAACTAAGTGGCTCGGGGACTAAAACGTTGACATTTTGGGTTCATGGCCTGGAAACTCCCCAGATCTTAATCCCATTGAGAACTTGTGGTCAATCCTCAAGAGGCGGGTGGACAAACAAAAACCCACTAATTCTGACAAACTCCAAGAAGTGATTATGAAAGAATGGGTTGCTATCAGTCAGGAATTGGCCCAGAAGTTTATTAAGAGCATGCCCAGTCGAATTGCAGAGGTCCTGAAAAAGAAGAAGGGCCAACACTGCAAATACTGACTCTTTGCATAAATGTCATGTAATTGTCGATAAAAGCCTTTGAAACGTATGAAGTGCGTGTAATTATATTTCACTACATCACAGAAACAACTGAAACAAAGATCTAAAAGCAGTTTAGCAGCAAACTTTGTGAAAACTAATATTTGTGTCATTCTCAAAACTTTTGGCCACGACTGTATAATGTGTAGCCTTCTAACAATGCATTAATTCATATAATCTATGAACCATTTGTTCTTCCTTTAGGACTACCACTAATAGTTCAGTAACAAATTGTACTACAAATATTAGATATGTATAAATTCAATTTAAAATAATGTAACTTATGTTTGTTAAAGAGGTTCTCCAGGATTTTTAAATTGATGATCTATCCTCTGCATAAGTTATCAATATCTGATCAGTGGGGGTCCAACTCCCGCCAGCCCTACCAACCAGCTCTATGAAGAGGCCTTGAAAACACTTAGGCCTCTTCCAAGGCCATGTGACGTCAAGTTCATCAGTTACATGGTCTAGGTGCTGCTCAATCCAATTCAAATGAATGGAGTTGAACTGAAATACCAAGCACAGCCGCTATAAAATAGATGCTGCTGTGCTTTCTAACTTGTGAAGATAGGGTGCTGAGAGTTGGACCACTGCTGATCTCATATTGACGACCTACCCTGAGAATCATCAGTATGAAACTCTCAGAAAACCCATTTAACCGTAGCATGCAGATGCATACATTGTATGTACTGCGCTGAGCATGGTTTGTAAGAGTACAAGTTGCAGATAACTGCATAGTTAAACACAAGACAATAGTTCCTCATAAAGATGTAGGACCTAAGGTTTGGTAGATTTTCTTGGTGCATTGTTTATGTTCTAAAATGTGACTACTGTAGGAAGAATAATAGTCGGAGTGTAGCAGAGGTCAGGCAGATGCTGGTTGTAGGGGAATCTATTATTAGGCGGACAGACAGGGTCATCTGCTGCCAAAACCATGAATGCCATGTTGTCTTCCAGGTGCTCAGGTTCAACATATTGTGGATTAGATAGACAGACTGATTTCTAGGGCTGGGGAACATTGGTACCAATCACAAAGTCAGCTGGAGATGGAAGATCCTTAACCCATATTTCACCTTAAGGACCAGGCCATTTTTTGCAAATCTGACGTGTCACTTTATGTGAGAATAACTTTAAAACACTTTTACTTATGCAGGCCATTCTGAGATTGTTTTTTCGTCACATATTGTACTTGATAACACCGGTAAAATGGAGTCAAAAAAATTTAACTATTTTTATTTATACAAAAAAAACAAATTTACCGGACATTTAGATTAATTAGCAAATTTGCTAATTTCAATTTCTCTACTTTTATAATAGATAGTAATACCTCCAAAAATAGTTATTATTTTACATTCCCCGTATGTCTACTTCATGTTTGAATCATTTTGGAAATGCCATTTTATCTTTTGGGAACTTTACAAGGCTTAGAAATTTAGAAATTTTTCAGAAAATTGCAAACCCACTTTTTCAGGACCAGTTCAGGTCTGAAGTCACTTTGTTAAGGCTTACAAAATAGAAACCACCCAAAATGACCCAATTTTACAAACTACACCCCTCAAGGTATTCAAAACTGATTTTACTAACTTTGTTAACCCTTTAGGTGTTCCACAAGTATTAATGAGAAATAGAGATAAAATTTCAAAATTTCACTTTTTGTGCAGATTTTCCTTTTGAATCCATTTTTCTAGTTACAAAGCAGTTGCAGCCAAACAAAACTCAATAATTATGGCCCTGATTCTGTAGTTTACAGAAACACCCCATATGTGGTCGTAAACTGCTGTACGGCCACACAGCAGGGCGCAGAACGAAAGGAATGCCATACGGTTTTTGGAAGGCAGATTTTGCTGGACTGTTTTTTTGACACCATGTCCCATTTAAAGCCCCCCTGATGCACCCCTAGAGTAGAAACTCCAAAAAAGTGACCCCATTTTAGAAACTACACCCCTCAAGGTATTCAAAACTGATTCTACAAACGTTGTTAACCCTTTGGGTGTTCCACAAGAATTTAATAGAAAATAGAGATGACATTTCAGAATTTCACTTTTTTGGCAGATTTTCCATTTTAATTTTTTCCAGTTACAAAGCAAGGGTTATCAGCCAAACAAAACTCAATATTTATTAGGTATTATTGCCACGTCCAGTCGTTACGGACGTGGCAATAATATGTATACTTCTTTTATTTATTTAAGTTTTACGCAATAATATAGCAGTGGCTGAGTGACAAGAATGGCTTTTTTTACACCGTTGTTATTATATTTTTTTATGGTATTTATTGGACAGGGTGGATCATGTGATATATTTATAGAGTCGGTCATTACGGACACGGCGATACCTAATATGTGTGGGTTTTTTTCCTGTTTTTTATTATAAAATAAGCGGAAGGGGCATATTTTTTTCTTTTTTTACTTTATTAATTTTATTTCTTTATTAATTTTAATTTAAAAAAAAATATTAAAACTTTTTTTTTCTTTACTTTATTTCTGATGTTCACTTTTGGGGGTCTGAACCCCTCTGCAATGCATTACAATACATCTGCATTGTAATGCATTGCCTGTCAGTGTATGACACTGAGTCATACACTAACAGGTTGCCTAGGAGACCCAGCCTGAGGCTGAATCTCCTCGGCTCCTGTAGAAGGCAGGTCAAGATGCCGTGCAAGGCATTGGGCAGCCTCTGCACGACATCGGGCTGCCTTCTGAGACATCGAGTCCCCGCCACAGCAGCGCGGGGACTCAATGCGCTCACTCAAACACAAACCCCTTCTATGCTGTGGTCAGCGGCATAGAAGGGGTTCATCCGCAGCGATCGCTGATATGGGGGGGTCACAGGACCCCCCTCTGCATTGACCCTGGGTGCCTGCTGATTGATTTCAGCAGGCACCCAGTTCCGATCAACGCCCACCGCACGGCGGTTAACGGAAATACACAGGATGTACCTGTATGTCCTGTGTCCTTAAGTACTGGGACATCAGGGCGTACAGGTATTCCCTGTGTCCGTAACAGGTTAATAAATGTTTTGGTAAACTAGGAGAGAGGCTCAAGTCCAGGCTTTCCAAGGTAGTGTTTTCAGAGATACTACTGCTAGCTATATGTTGATGGCGAGGCAAGTGCCCCGGGTATCTACTGTCGCCGATTACCAACAGTACAACTTGCATCCAGAAATTCCAGAATGAGGAAATGCACTCGTGTGATGAAGATGAAATTAAGTTTATAAGGATTACAGTGTCACCAAAGTACAGCACAGATGGTACAAAAAAAGTCAATGATAAAGATGTCAATACAGTAATGTACGTGTTACTATCTGCACCCAGTATCTTGATCTACCTGTACCAGAGCATTCTCCCCCTTCCCCCTTAGAGCTGTTGGTAACATTAAATGTGTATAGTAATACTACTGGCTCTCAAGCAATCCTGCTATAAATTCATGAATATAGTTAAGCTATATTCATGGCTATATTTGTTAATTGCTTGAGAGTCAGTAGTATTACTGTCACATACCGGTGACCAGACTGGCCATACGCGTCACGTGGCAAGGGTTGCCCAAGCCCTTCAGGCCGATTCACCTCACGCCCTCACACACTGTTACGCCCTACAACGAGCCGTAACTTGATCATAAATCGCCACCTGAAGTCTGCAAGCACACCCACGCACTAACACGAAACTTTCACTGCTACCACCCGTCAGTTATAAGGTCGACAGGACACCCGAGTGTTCCACTCACAAGCAGACACACACACGATAGCCTCACGGGAAAAAAACATACAGCCTCAGACTGCACACACACTCTTCCTGGAGCTAACAGCAGGGCTCCAGACAAAAAAAAATCTCAAGGAGCCATTGGCTCCTAATCTGAAAAATTTAGGAGCCAAATGAATTTTTTAGTCGCCAAATGTAAAATACATATAATTATAATAAAAAATAAAAGACTTGTCTGGCTACAGTGCGGGGAAAGCGGACTGGGGTGACGTTACGCAGTCCGGCATGCTGCCCAGGTGTGGCATGGCACAGTAGGGCCCATCCCTTGCGGCTCTTCAGCATACGGGGCCCCAGTGAACACTGAACAGACGCGTCCACTCTGGGGTTCACCTGAACCCCCTACTACTTTGGTGTAAGAGCGGCTCAGCCCCAGCTCCGGCCCCAGCTGGCTGAGCAAGGCCTACAGCTCAGCCCATATCCGGTAGTTATACAGGCAGTTAAAGAGAAGGGCAGACTTCATGGGCCCCCTTGTAGGGAGGCTTCCAGTAGGGCCCCTTGGGTTTGTAGTAGGGGGGCTGTAGCCGGTAAGTGGGCCCATAGTTTGGGAAGGGCGGGTGCATGATCAGAGTCCTGCAAGGAGCAGGTGGGCTGCGCGGCTGCCCCTTATATCAGCCTAACGTTACTTTAACGACCGGCAGCCTTAACACCTTCACTGCCAGCCACACCTGAGCCTCCCCAGCGTGGTGGCATCTCCGCATCGTAGGCTGTACAAATGGCAGAGTGCTCCCTCATACCGCTGCACGTGTGCCAACTGATGGAACTGGTCGCAATCACACTTATCAGGCTCACACCAGAAAAGGTTCCCCCCCACTTTAGCATAAAATAGGAGATGTGCAGAGAAAGTTAGGTAGGTAGGTAGGCGGGGGGAATACTGGGCAGCAGCAGCCATTAGCAAGTGGTGAGGTGATCATCAGTCATCTCACCACTTGCTAATGTTAAGTATGTAAAGGGTTAATAGGAGCCCCGCGCTGGTCAAGACACTAAAAAGCCAGTGAACCAAATCTCTTTCAAAAGTCTTAGGAGGAGGAGATAACCTCCAGGAGATAACCTCTCCTCCTACTAAGCACGGACTATTGAAAGAGATATGGTTCACTGGCTTTTTAGTGTCTTGACCAGCGGCTCCTATTAACCCTTTTATTCCCTTATTAAGAATGTTTGTGAGCCCAGGCAGGGAGCTCACACGGAGCAGCGGCCCCCTGAGTGTTATCAGGGTTGTAAAGACGATAAGGATTAGCATTTATCAGCGGCAGCGCAGGGAAGACTGTGACAGTCTGTGGATTGTTAAGTATCCGCTTCTCAAGCTAACCTCTGTTCTATGGAGCGGCTCCCTGTCTTCATGACTCTGAAGCTGCTGCTGTGTTCAGCGCGGGAGAATGGGGGTGTGAGAGGAGCATCCAATGGTACAGCAGCACACTGATACTGACCAATCAGCAGCCTCCTCTCTAATAACAGAGCTCTATACTGTGCGGAGCTCTGTTATTGGATTGCTGCCTGCCTGCTGGATGAAATCCCGTTCTTCTTAAAGCGGCAGAGCAGCGGAGGCTCTAGGCGCAAATGGCGACAAGACTACAAAGTCTTGTCGCCATTTTGCAATTCTAAGTCGCATTGGCGACCATTTTGGTCGCCATCTGGAGCCCTGTAACAGGTTCTTAAGGTTACAAGACAAACCATCAAACTTTTAGGTTTAATGTATAAAAAATAGACAGTACTTGGTTACAAAAAATGATTAACAAAAGACATACATAAATGGCAAACAATTGTAAAATAAAAAGGAGAAAACAAGGAAAGTTCTAATACTTAACCACCTCCGGACCGCTGTACGCACAGACGCGTCCTGGAGGTGGTTGATTCATTCCTCCTGGACGCGCCGGCGCGTCCTCTCGCGAGACGCGAGATTTCCTGTGAACGCGCGCACACAGGCGCGCGCGCTCACAGGAACGGAAGGTAAGAGAGTTGATCTCCAGCCTGCCAGCGGCGATCGTTCGCTGGCAGGCTGGAGATGTGTTTTTTTTAACCCCTAACAGGTATATTAGACGCTGTTTTGATAACAGCGTCTAATATACCTGCTACCTGGTCCTCTGGTGGTCCCATTTGTTTGGATCGACCACCAGAGGACACAGGTAGCTCAGTAAAGTCCCACCAAGCACCACTACACTACACTACACCCCCCCCCCGTCACTTATTAACCCCTTATTAGCCCCTGATCACCCCTGATCACCCCATATAGACTCCCTGATCACCCCCCTGTCATTGATCACCCCCCTGTCATTGATTACCCCCCTGTAAAGCTCCATTCAGATGTCCGCATGATTTTTACGGATCCACTGATAGATGGATCGGATCCGCAAAACGCATCCGGGCGTCTGAATGAAGCCTTACAGGGGCGTGATCAATGACTGTGGTTATCACCCCATATAGACTCCCTGATCACCCCCCCTGTCATTGATTACACCCCTGTCATTGATCAACCCCTGTAAAGCTCCATTCAGACGTCCGCATGATTTTTACGGATCCACTGATAGATGGATCGGATCCGCAAAACGCATCCGGACGTCTGAATGAAGCCTTACAGGGGCGTGATCAATGACTGTGGTGATCACCCCATATAGACTCCCTGATCACCCCCCTGTAAAGCTCCATTCAGATGTCCGCATGATTTTTACGGATGCACTGATAGATGGATCCGATCCGCAAAACGCATCCGGACGTCTGAATGAAGCCTTACAGGGGCGTGATCAATGACTGTGGTGATCACCCCATATAGACTCCCTGATCACCCCCCTGTCATTGATTACCCCCCTGTAAAGCTCCATTCAGATGTCCGCATGATTTTTACGGATGCACTGATAGATGGATCCGATCCGCAAAACGCATCCGGACGTCTGAATGAAGCCTTACAGGGGCATGATCAATGACTGTGGTGATCACCCCATATAGACTCCCTGATCACCCCCCTGTAAAGCTCCATTCAGATGTCCGCATGATTTTTACGGATGCACTGATAGATGGATCCGATCCGCAAAACGCATCCGGACGTCTGAATGAAGCCTTACAGGGGCATGATCAATGACTGTGGTGATCACCCCATATAGACTCCCTGATCACCCCCCTGTAAAGCTCCATTCAGATGTCCGCATGATTTTTACGGATGCACTGATAGATGGATCCGATCCGCAAAACGCATCCGGACGTCTGAATGAAGCCTTACAGGGGCATGATCAATGACTGTGGTGATCACCCCATATAGACTCCCTGATCACCCCCCTGTCATTGATTACCCCCCTGTAAAGCTCCATTCAGATGTCCGCATGATTTTTACGGATGCACTGATAGATGGATCGGATCCGCAAAACGCATCCGGACGTCTAAATGAAGCCTTACAGGGGCGTGATCAATGACTGTGGTGATCACCCCATATAGACTCCCTGATCACCCCCCTGTCATTGATTACCCCCCTGTCATTGATTACCCCCCTGTAAAGCTCCATTCAGACATCCGCATGATTTTTACGGATCCACTGATAGATGGATCGGATCCGCAAAACGCATCCGGACGTCTGAATGAAGCCTTACAGGGGCGTGATCAATGACTGTGGTGATCACCCCATATAGACTCCCTGATCACCCCCCTGTCATTGATCAACCCCCCTGTCATTGATCAACCCCCCTGTCATTGATCAACCCCCCTGTCATTGATCACCCCTCTGTAAGGCTCCATTCAGATATTTTTTTGGCCCAAGTTAGCGGAATTATTTTTTTTTTTCTTACAAAGTCTCATATTCCACTAACTTGTGTCAAAAAATAAAATCTCACATGAACTCACCATACCCCTCACGGAATCCAAATGCGTAAAATTTTTTAGACATTTATATTCCAGACTTCTTCTCACGCTTTAGGGCCCCTAGAATGCCAGGGCAGTATAAATACCCCACATGTGACCCCATTTCGGAAAGAAGACACCCCCAGGTATTCCGTGAGGGGCATATTGAGTCCATGAAAGATTGAAATTTTTGTCCCAAGTTAGCGGAACGGGAGACTTTGTGAGAAAAAAATTAAAAATATCAATTTCCGCTAACTTGTGCCAAAAAAAAAAAATTTCTATGAACTCGCCATGCCCCTCATTGAATACCTTGGGGTGTCTTCTTTCCAAAATGGGGTCACATGTGAGGTATTTATACTGCCCTGGCATTCTAGGGGCCCCAAAGCGTGAGAAGAAGTCTGGTATCCAAATGTCTAAAAATGCCCTCCTAAAAGGAATTTGGGCACCTTTGCGCATCTAGGCTGCAAAAAAGTGTCACACATCTGGTATCGCCGTACTCAGGAGAAGTTGGGGAATGTGTTTTGGGGTGTCATTTTACATATACCCATGCTGGGTGAGAGAAATATCTTGGTCAAATGCCAACTTTGTATAAAAAAATGGGAAAAGTTGTCTTTTGCCAAGATATTTCTCTCACCCAGCATGGGTATATGTAAAATGACACCCCAAAACACATTCCCCAACTTCTCCTGAATACGGCGATACCACATGTGTGACACTTTTTTGCAGCCTAGGTGGGCAAAGGGGCCCATATTCCAAAGAGCACCTTTAGGATTTCACAGGTCATTTACCTACTTACCACACATTAGGGCCCCTGGAAAATGCCAGGGCAGTATAACTACCCCACAAGTGACCCCATTTTGGAAAGAAGACACCCCAAGGTATTCCGTGAGGGGCATGGCGAGTTCCTAGAATTTTTTATTTTTTGTCACAAGTTAGTGGAAAATGCTTATTTTTTTTTTTTTTTTTTTTTTCATACAAAGTCTCATATTCCACTAACTTGTGACAAAAAATAAAAAGTTCCATGAACTCACTATGCCCATCAGCGAATACCTTGGGGTCTCTTCTTTCCAAAATGGGGTCACTTGTGGGGTAGTTATACTGCCCTGGCATTCTAGGGGCCCAAATGTGTGGTAAGGAGTTTGAAATCAAATTCTGTAAAAAATGACCTGTGAAATCCGAAAGGTGCTCTTTTGAATATGGGCCCCTTTGCCCACCTAGGCTGCAAAAAAGTGTCACACATCTGGTATCTCCGTAATCGGGAGAAGTTGGGGAATGTGTTTTCGGGTGTCATTTTACATATACCCATGCTGGGTGAGAGAAATATCTTGGTCAAATGCCAACTTTGTATAAAAAAATGGGAAAAGTTGTCTTTTGCCAAGATATTTCTCTCACCCAGCATGGGTATATGTAAAATGACACCCCAAAACACATTCCCCAACTTCTCCTGAATACGGCGATACCACATGTGTGACACTTTTTTGCAGACTAGGTGGGCAAAGGGGCCCATATTCCAAAGAGCACCTTTAGGATTTCACAGGTCATTTACCTACTTACCACACATTAGGGCCCCTGGAAAATGCCAGGGCAGTATAACTACCCCACAAGTGACCCCATTTTGGAAAGAAGACACCCCAAGGTATTCCGTGAGGGGCATGGCGAGTTCCTAGAATTTTTTATTTTTTGTCACAAGTTAGTGGAAAATGCTTATTTTTTTTTATTTTATTTTTTTCATACAAAGTCTCATATTCCACTAACTTGTGACAAAAAATAAAAAGTTCCATGAACTCACTATGCCCATCAGCGAATACCTTGGGGTCTCTTCTTTCCAAAATGGGGTCACTTGTGGGGTAGTTATACTGCCCTGGCATTCTAGGGGCCCAAATGTGTGGTAAGGAGTTTGAAATCAAATTCTGTAAAAAATGACCTGTGAAATCCGAAAGGTGCTCTTTTGAATATGGGCCCCTTTGCCCACCTAGGCTGCAAAAAAGTGTCACACATCTGGTATCTCCGTAATCGGGAGAAGTTGGGGAATGTGTTTTGGGGTGTCATTTTACATATACCCATGCTGGGTGAGAGAAATATCTTGGCAAAAGACAACTTTTCCCATTTTTTTATACAAAGTTGGCATTTGACCAAGATATTTATCTCACCCAGCATGGGTATATGTAAAAAGACACCCCAAAACACATTCCTCAACTTCTCCTGAGTACGGCGATACCACATGTGTGACACTTTTTTGCAGCCTAGGTGGGCAAAGGGGCCCACATTCCAAAGAGCACCTTTCGGATTTCACAGGTCATTTACCTACTTACCACACATTTGGGCCCCTAGAATGCCAGGGCAGTATAACTACCCCACAAGTGACCCCATTTTGGAAAGAAGAGACCCCAAGGTATTCGCTGATGGGCATAGTGAGTTCATGGAAGTTTTTATTTTTTGTCACAAGTTTGTGGAATATGAGACTTTGTATGAAAAAAAAAAAATAAAAAAATCATCATTTTCCACTAACTTGTGACAAAAAATAAAAAATTCTAGGAACTCGCCATGCCCCTCACGGAATACCTTGGGGTGTCTTCTTTCCAAAATGGGGTCACTTGTGGGGTAGTTATACTGCCCTGGTATTCTAGGGGCCCAAATGTGTGGTAAGGAGTTTGAAATCAAATTCAGGAAAAAATGAGGAGTGAAATCCGAAAGGTGCTCTTTGGAATATGGGCCCCTTTGCCCACCTAGGCTGCAAAAAAGTGTCACACATCTGGTATCCCCGTACTCAGGAGAAGTTGAGGAATGTGTTTTGGGGTGTCTTTTTACATATACCCATGCTGGGTGAGATAAATATCTTGGTCAAATGACAACTTTGTATAAAAAAATGGGAAAAGTTGTCTTTTGCCAAGATATTTCTCTCACCCAGCATGGGTATATATAAAATGACACCCCAAAACACATTCCCCACCTTCTCCTGAGTACGGAGATACCAGATGTGTGACACTTTTTTGCAGCCTAGGTGGGCAAAGGGGCCCATATTCCAAAGAGCACCTTTCGGATTTCACAGGTAATTTTTTACAGAATTTGATTTCAAACTCCTTACCACACATTTGGGCCCCTAGAATGCCAGGGCAGTATAACTACCCCACAAGTGACCCCATTTTGGAAAGAAGAGACCCCAAGGTATTCGCTGATGGGCATAGTGAGTTCATAGAACTTTTTATTTTTTGTCACAAGTTAGTGGAATATGAGACTTTGTAAGAAAAAAAAATAAAAAAAAATAAATCATAATTTTCCGCTAACTTGTGACAAAAAATAAAAAGTTCTATGAACTCACTATGCCCATCAGCGAATACCTTAGGGTGTGTACTTTCAGAAATGGGGTCATTTGTGGGGTGTTTGTACTGTCTGGGCATTGTAGAACCTCAGGAAACATGACAGGTGCTCAGAAAGTCAGAGCTGCTTCAAAAAGCGGAAATTCACATTTTTGTACCATAGTTTGTAAACGCTATAACTTTTACCCAAACCACTTTTTTTTTACCCAAACATTTTTTTTTTATCAAAGACATGTAGAACTATAAATTTAGAGCAAAATTTCTATATGGATGTCGTTTTTTTTGCAAAATTTTACAACTGAAAGTGAAAAATGTCATTTTTTTGCAAAAAAATCGTTAAATTTCGATTAATAACAAAAAAAGTAAAAATGTCAGCAGCAATGAAATACCACCAAATGAAAGCTCTATTAGTGAGAAGAAAAGGAGGTAAAATTCATTTGGGTGGTAAGTTGCATGACCGAGCAATAAACGGTGAAAGTAGTGTAGGTCAGAAGTGTAAAAAGTGGCCTGGTCTTTCAGGGTGTTTAAGCACTGGGGGCTGAGGTGGTTAACATTTGTGTGGTAAAAGTCCTTTTCTACCAGGAGATTTGGGCAGAGTAATGGTGCACAAACCAATGCGATTGGATCTCCCAAATATCCAGGAATCATATTTTTAAGTCTTTCCTCCAGGGGCAGGCCTGAGGGGGATTTTCCCTCCTACCTCTGACTTAGCCCCTCTGGGCCGAACTTCATTACTCATGCAGCCGGCTCCCTGGCCATCTAGGGAACAGGTATGAAAATATCAAAAAGGTAGTTTCCCAGTTGCCCTGGGGAAGATACAGACTCCAGCCCTTCTTTATAATTCATATCTCATTGTTCCGAGTCCTAGCGTATCAAACGCTACACGTCCAGGACGCTCAGAAGATGAGATCCTTATTTTAAGAAGATGAAGGCGAGTTAATATGCCATGTCTGGTGTCCATGCGATGCCCCCATCATACCAGATGATGAGCTAGATTTTGGGGACATCCGATCCCTCCTGAACAAGTTATGAAGGATTACGGATTCTGGTTCATTCTCTGGTATGAAGCCCCCATGCTGACACAAGGCACCGGAGAGTCTGCTGTCCCCTGTCCCGAGTGTGACCAGCAAATGGGCCCATCCTCGTTAGCATCTCTGTGCTAACTACCCCCCGGGGAGCAGGCTGCTGTTTTCCCAAGTATGAGGTAGACATCTCGGCCTATATGCAGCCTTAAACCAATTCATCAATGGCTGCTGGCCTGGCAACACAAATACATACTGTATATATATACAGTGGGATGAGAAAGTTTGGGCAACCTTGTTAATCGTCATGATTTTCCTGTATAAATCGTTGGTTGTTACGATAAAAAATGTCAGTTAAATATATCATATAGGAGACACACACAGTGATATTTGAGAAGTGAAATTAAGTTTATTGGATTTACAGAAAGTGTGCTATAATTGTTTAAACAAAATTAGGCAGGTGCATAAATATGGGCACCACAAAAAAGAAATGAAATCAATATTTAGTAGATCCTCCTTTTACAGAAATTACAGCCTCTAAACGCTTCCTGTAGGTTCCAATGAGAGTCTGGATTCTGGTTGAAGGTATTTTGGACCATTCCTCTTTACAAAACATCTTTAGTTCATTCAGGTTTGATGGTTTCCGAGCATGGACAGCTCTCTTTAAGTCACACCACAGATTTTCAATTATATTCAGGTCTGGGGACTGAGATGGCCATTCCAGAACGTTGTACTTGTTCCTCTGCATAAATGCCTTAGTGGATTTTGAGCAGTGTTTAGGGTCGTTGTCTTGTTGAAAGATCCAGCCCCGGCGCAGCTTCCGCTTTGTCACTGATTCCTGGACATTGGTCTCCAGAATCTGCTGATACTGAGTGGAATCCATGCGTCCCTCAACTTTGACAAGATTCCCAGTCCCTGCACTGGCCACACAGCCCCACAGCATGATGGGACCACCACCATATTTTACTGTAGGTAGCAGGTGTTTTTCTTGGAATGCTGTGTTCTTTTTCCTCCATGCATAACGCCCCTTTTTATGGCCAAATAACTCAATTTTAGTTTCATCAGTCCACAGCACCTTATTCCAAAATGAAGCTGGCTTGTCCAAATGTGCTTTAGCCCACCTCAAGCGGCACTTTTTGTGCTGTGGGCAGAGAAAAGGCTTCCTCTGCATCACTACTCAACATCTCCTTGTGTAAAGTGCACCGAATGGCCGAACGATGCACAGTGACTCCACCTGCAGCAAGATGATGTTGTAGGTCTTTGGTGCTGGTCTGTGGGTTGACTCTGACTGTTCTCACCATTCGTCGCTTCTGTCTATCCGAGATTTTTCTTGGTCTGCCACTTCGAGCCTTAACTTGAACTGAGCCTGTGGTCTTCCATTTCCTCAATATGTTCCTAACTGTGGAAACAGACAGCTGAAATCTCTGAGACAGCTTTCTGTATCCTTCCCCTAAACCATGATGGTGAACAATCTTTGTCTTCAGGTCATTTGAGAGTTGTTTTGAGACCCCCATGTTGCTACTCTTCAGAGAAAATTAAAAGAGGAGGGAAACTTACAATTGACCCCCTTAAATACTCTTTCTCATAATTGGATTCACCTGTGTATGTAGGTCAGGGGTCACTGAGCTTACCAAGCCAATTTGAGTTCCAATAATTAGTTCTAAAGGTTTTGGAATCAATAAAATGACAACAGTGCCCAAATTTATGCACCTGCCTAATTTTGTTTAAACAATTATAGCACACTTTCTGTAAATCCAATAAACTTCATTTCACTTCTCAAATATCACTGTGTGTGTCTCCTATATGATAAATTTAACTAACATTTTTTATCGTAACAACCAACGATTTATACAGGAAAATCATGACGATTAACAAGGTTGCCCAAACTTTCGCATCCCACTGTATATGTGAATCACACCAGAACATGTTACACCACAACACATAACCATAAAACATATATTATCACATCAAACATTATAATAACTAGAAATAAAGTGGTCCTTATTCCTGACAATTGCCTTCAATAAACTCTCTGTACAGCATCCAATATTATCACTTATTATCTAAGCCAATATTGATAGAGCCCCAGCCCAAATGGATGTGGGTACTGAGGGAACTGAGCTCAATAACAGTTTATCTCCTCTTCTTTGACTCTCCTGTAATGGGACTGGAGGACGGCTGATGTGCCAACATTTAAGAAAGGTGAAAAGGTGGAAAAGTGAAGGTAAGTATCAAATCTGTGTTATGTAAAATGTTTAAACGTATTCTAAGAGATGAGCTGCAAAACTACAATCAGTGAATAAATTAATAACATAACCAGCATGGATTCATGCAGAACAGGTCATGTCTAATTAACCAACATGCTTGGTTTCAATGAGAAGGTAAGTGCAAATGTGGATGTTCCTCATACGTCGTTTGCAAACGCATTTGATACTGTATTACAGAGGAGCCTTGTGCTGAAGCTACAAATGCAATGAATAAGGGACAATATATGCACATGAGTAATGGTTACAGGACAGAAAACAAAGAGTCATTGTAAATGGTATATACTCTAAATAGGCTTAAATCAGCAGAAGGGTCCAATTCACCTTAATCTCTTTATTAATGATCTTGTGGATGTGATTGAGAGAAAAGTGTTAGCTTTTGCCAATGACACACAACTATGTAGGATACTTAAAGTTGTTGTCCCATCTTGCGGTTTCCACTAAGCGTTGGTCCCAAATGCCCGAGCTTACAAACCCTGACAGGTAGGCAGGCGCTCTGCTGATTCTGTAACGCCCATTATAGTGAATGGGAGCCATGTAAAGAGCATAGCAGAAGAAAATCTGCTGTTCTGTAACTCCCAGAGGTATGGAAGGAGGGCCTGCCCTCTCAGCAGCCTCTGTAAGTCCATCCACCTGAGGCCGATGCTTAGTCCCATTCTGCCAGGGAAACAGTGGATGGAACAACCCCTTTAACCCCTTAAGGACCATTTTTCAACTTAAGGACCAGGCCATTTTTAGCAAATCTGCCATGTGTCACTTTATGTGGTAATAACTTTAAAACGCTTTTACTTATTCAGGCCATTGTTTTCTCGTCACATATTGTACTTCATGACAGTGGTAAAATGGATTAAAAAAATTTCATTTTTATTTATAAAAAATACCAAATTTACCAAAAATGTGGAAAAATTAGCAAATTTCCAAATTAAAATTTCTCAACTTTTATAATAGATGGTAATAACTCCAAAAATATTTATTACTTTACATTTCCATATGTCTACTTCATGTTTGGATCATTTTGTGAATGCCATTTTATTTTTTCGGGACGTTAGAAGTTTAGAAGCAAAACCCACTTTTTAAGGACCAGTTCAGGTCTGAAGTCACTTTGTGAGGCTTAAATAATAGAAACCACCCATAAATGGCCCCATTTTAGGTGTTCTACAAGAATTAATGGAAAATGGAGATGAAATTTCAGAATTTCACTTTTTTTGCAGATTTTCCATTTTATATCAGAGGTTATAAGTTAGGCCTCTTTCAGACGGGCGTTGCGGGAAAATGTGCGGGTGCGTTACGGGAACACCCGCGATTTTTCCGCGCGAGTGCAAAACATTGTAATACGTTTTGCACGCGCGTGAGAAAAATCGCGCATGTTTGGTATCCAAACCCGAACTTCTTCACAGAAGTTCGGGCTTGGGATCGGTGTTCTGTAGATTGTATTATTTTCCCTTATAACATGGTTATAAGGGAAAATAATAGCATTCTGAATACAGAATGCATAGTACAATAGCGCTGGAGGGGTTAAAAAAAAATAAAAACATTTTTTAACTCACCTTGATCCACTTGATCGCGGAGGCCAGCATCTCTTCTGTCTCCTTTGCTGAACAGGACCTGTGGTGAGCATTCATTACAGGAAAATGACCTGTGGTGACGTCACTCCGGTCATCACATGATCCATCACCATGGTAAAAGATCATGTGATGGATCATGTGATGACCGGAGTGATGTCACCACAGGTCATTTTCCTGTAATGAATGCTCACCACAGGTCCTGTTCAGCAAAGGAGACAGAAGAGATGCCGGCCTCCGCGATCAAGTGGATTAAGGTGAGTTAAAAAAAATTGAACCCCTCCAGCGCTATTTTACTATGCATTCTGTATTCAGAATGCTATTATTTTCCCTTATAACCATGTTATAAGGGAAAATAATAATGATCGGGTCTCCATCCCGATCGTCTCCTAGAAACCGTGCGTGAAAATCGCACCGCATCCGCACTTGCTTGCGGATGCTTGCGATTTTCACGCAACCCCATTCACTAATATGGGGCCTGCGTTGCGTGAAAAACGCTGAATATAGAGCATGCTGCGATTTTCACGCAACGCACAAGTGATGCGTGAAAATCACCACTCATGTGAACAGCCCCATAGAAATGAATGGGTCGGTATTCAGTGCGGGTGCAATGCGTTCACCGCACGCATCGCATCCGCGCGGAATACTCGCCCGTGTGAAAGGGGCCTTAGAGATGGCTCACCTACTGACCAGCAAGAAAAAAGGGTGCACCTACTGTAAAGATCCAAACAGTCTTAGCGAAAAAAGATTGATATATATATATTATATAGTAGGGCACACCTGCATTCAGATACACATGGAAGCAAGACTAATATCAATAAACATTTATTAAAACTGTAATATAACAAGATAAAAGATCCCCCATTAAAAATATTAACAAAACAACATTGTATAACGTAATTGCATAGGTAATGTTCCCTCTATAGGTAGTTGGATACAAATCTCACTTATAATAAAATGACCAATGATGCTGGCATTGATGGTACTGTGGCTGTGTTGTATCAGCACCATACACGTGTAGACTGTGCACGGAGATTAAGCAGCGATGTGCTTGCAGTATATATGCCATTCCCCTAGTGGTTATTGTGCACAGGGGAATCGCATATATACCGCAAGCACATCGCTACTTAATCTCCGTGCACAGTCTACACGTGTATGGTGCTGATACTACACAGCCACAGTACCATCAATGCCAGCATCATTGGTCATTTTATTATAAGTGAGATTTGTATCCAATTACCTATAGAGGGAACATTACCTATGCAATTATGTTATACAATGTTGTTTTGTTAATATTTTTGAAGGGGGATCTTTTATCTTGCTATATTACAGTTTTGATAAATGTTTATTGATATTACAGTCTTGTTTCCATGTGTATCTGAATGCAGGTGTGACCTACTATATAATATATAGATTTTCCAATTTAATCCATTTTTTTCCACTAACAAAGCAAGGGTTAACAGCCAAACAAAACTCAACATTTATTGCCCTGATTCTGTAGTTTACAGAAACACCCCATATGTGGTCGTAAACTGCTGTACGGGCCCACAACATTGCGCAGAAGGAAAGGGACGCCATATGGTTTTTGAAAAGCAGGTTTCACTGGGATAATTTTTTTTTTTTTATCAATCTCATTTTATTGTTTCCATTAGCAAGTTTACAATAACAGAAAACACAAAACCATATTACTCCATAAACAAACATTGGTCACAAATCTTGTTATACAATGAATATTAGATGTTAAATGATACATTTTCCATGCGTCAAATAGGGCGTCAGCAAGATAAGTCATATCACTCCAGGCATACATGAATGAAACTCGTTTTATTGCACAGTATGCTTCTATCATATTCCTCATACTCTTTCCACTTCATTAACCACTTCCCATCTGGGCCCTTTGCCCCCTTCCTGACCAGGCCAAATTTTGCAAAACTGACATATCTCACTTTATGTGGTAATAACTTTGGAACGCCTTTATTTATCCAAGTCATTCAGAGATTGTTTTCTCGTGACACATTGTACTTCATGATAGTCATAAATTTGAGTCAAAATATTTCACCTTTATTTATGAAAAAATCCCAAATTTACCCAAAAATTTGAAAAATTCACAATTTTCTAAATTTCAATTTCTCTGCTTTTAAAACAAAAAGTGATACCTCATAAAATATTTATTATTTAACATTCCCCATATGTCTACTTTATGTTGGCATCATTTTGGAAATGTCATTTTATTTTTTTAGGACGTTAGAAGGCTTAGAAGTTTAGAAGCAATTCTTCAAATTTTTAAGAAAATTGCCAAAACCCACTTTATAAGGACCAGTTCAGGTCTGAAGTCACTTTGCGGGGCCTACATAGTGAATACCCCCATAAATGACCCCATTGTAGAAACTACACCCCTCAAGGTATTCAAAACCGATTTTACAAACTTTGTTAACCCTTTAGGCGTTCCACAAGAATTAAAGGAAAATGGAGATCAAATTTTTAAATTTCACTTTTTTGGCAGATTTTCCATTTTAATCAATTTTTTTCTTTAACACATCGATGGTTAACAGCCAAACAAAACTCAATATTTATTACCCAGATTCTGCGGTTTACAGAAACACCCCACATGTGGTCATAAACTGCTGTATGGGCACACGGCAGGGCGCAGAAGGAAAGGAACTCCACATGGTTTTTAGATGCCATGTCCCATTTGAAGCCCCCTGATGCACCCTTACAGTAGAAACTCCCAAGAAGTGACCCCATTTTGGAAACTAGGGGATAAGGTGCCAGTTTTATTAGTACTATTTTTGGGTACATATGATTTTTTGATCATTCATTATAACACTTTATGGGGCAAGGTGACCAAAAAATTGGTTGTTTTAGCACAGTTTCTATTTATTTATTTTTACAGCGTTCACCTGAGGGGTTCAGTCAAGTGACATTTTTATAGAGCAGATTGTTACGGACGTGGCGATACCTAATATGTATACTTTTTCTCATTTATTAAAGTTTTACACAATAATAGCATTTTTTAAACCAAAAAATTATGTTTTAATGTGTCCATGTTCTGAGAGCTATAGTTTTTTTATTTTTTGAGAGATTTTCTTATGTAGGGGCTCATTATTTGCGGGATGAGGTGACGGTTTTATTGGTACCATTTTGTGGGACATACGCGTTTTTGATCACTTGGTGTTGCACCTTTTGTGATGCAAGGTGACAAAAATTGCTTGTTTTGACACAGTTTTTTTAATTATTTTTTTACGGTGTTCACCCGAGGGGTTAGGTCATGTGATATTTTTATAGAGCTGGTTTTTACGGACGCGGCAATACTAAATATGTCTATTTTATTTTATTTTTTCTATTTTTAATTTTTTTTTTTATTCCTTACTTGGGTTTTTTTTTTTTTTACATGTGAAACTTTTTTTTATTTTATTTTTTCAACCCTTTATTTTATTTTTATTTTATTTTACACTTTTCGTCCCCCATAAGGTCATACAAGACCTCTGGGGGACATTTACTTCACTTTTTTTTTTTTTTTACACTGTTGATTTCTCCTGTAACTGGGGCTGACATAGTAGCCCCAGTTACAGGACAAATACACCCTAGAGAGGCTGTACAGCAGCAATCCTGCGCTGTACAGCCTCAGTGCAGGGCTGATCGAGGTCTCTGAGAGACCTCACACAGCTCCTGCACACTCCGGTCACGGCGGTCACATGACCGCCGGGCCGGAACAGGAAGCGCACAGCGCTTCCTGCTCCGCAGACACAGCGCTCGGTGAGCGCTGTGTCTGCAGCGATCGTGAAGGCAGGGACACCTGGGCACTGTCCCTGCCTTGTCTTAGGGTTGCCCTGCTGTCACTGACAGCGGGCAACCCGATCAGCAGCTGCACGATTAGCGTGCAGCTGCTATTTCTGACAGGACGTTTTAAAACGTGCTGTCAGAAATAGACGTCCACCCATAGGACGTTTATATCCTATGGGCGGACGTGAGGCGGTTAAGACTCTCTCAAACTCTACCCAGAATTCCTCACTCATTTCGTTTCTTGTACCAGTCTACCCATTTGACCCATGTCAGCAGAAATTTGTCATGAGACAACGTTTCCCAACTCGTCAGCTCTTCAAGTTGGCATATCTCCTGGACTTTAACAACCCACTCCTGAATACTGGGAGTATCTTTTGAGAGCGAATATTTTGGTATGAGTAACTTCGCTGCAGCAATAAGTTGCACCTGCAACGAGTGTTTGGCAAGTGTGTAATTGCGGTCAGGTAAATTCAGAAGAGCTACAGTCGGGGTGATAGGGGAGCCTATCTGACATATTTCCTGTACTAATTTAGAGATCTTATCCCAATATACTTCAATAAGCGGGCAAGTCCACCATATGTGGTACATGGTTCCCTTGCTAGTACCACACCTCCAGCAATCCGCAGAATTTGTAGGTGAGATAGAGTGCAATCTTTCTGGAGTTTTATACCATCTGGTAATTATCTTATAAGAATTTTCTTGTAGTTTAATACATCTTGAGTGACCATGTGAGTGGGATAATATTCGACCCGTGACCTCTTCATTCAGTGGCTGCCCTAATTCCTTCTCCCATTGCTCAATAAACCAGGGTTTAGTGTCTGAATTATTCTGTAAGATTTTCCTATATAGAAGGGATATCGCGCCCTTTCTACTCGTTGACTGGTTCCATATCACGTCATACCAAGAGGGAGTATAGTTACTTGATGATTTGGATAAGTATAGTTTGCAGTACCAAATGAGCTGTGAGTATTGTGATGTAGTCCAGGGAATATGCCCAAATCGTTTTTTCAAAACAGACACCTCTGGAACTTGGCGGTCGGTGAGGAAGTCTCCAATAGCTACATCACCTAATGCTGCCCATAAACCCATATCATCTTGATAATCAGCATTCATTAAATAGGGTAGATGCCTGATAGGTGTGAAAGGCGACATGGATGAGGAAGTGCCCCAATAGCAAGACATTCTGCGCCAACAATCCATCATTCCTTTCAATGATGAAGGTGTTTTACAATTGAGCTGTGAAGACCCACTTAAATCCCATAACAACGCTAGAGCCCTTGCCCCCAATACTTTCCTGGCAATTAGGCATCCCAATTTGTTAACTTTGGGGCTTATTATCTCCGAGTGTAATCTCAGTTGTATAGCCCTATAATAACTACTTATATCGGGTAAACTAATGCCTCCTTTGGATCTAGAAAGAATCAGTCTCCGGTAGGCAAGTCTAGGTCGAGCCTGATTCCAAACAAATGCTGAGAATGTTTTCCTAACTTGTGTGAGAAAATGTGAAGGCAAACACACTGGTAATGCTTGCATTAAATATAGCAATTTGGGGAGTATGTAAGTTTTAAGAATGTTTTTTCTCCCTAACCAAGACAAGAAAGGAATCTTCAGCTCTTTTAGTTGAAGTCTAATGTCAGCTAACATTTGAGGATAGTTCTGAGAAAAAAGTTTATCTGGGTCTATGGTAATTTGCACCCCTAAGTATTTGATATTGTCACTTTCCCACTGAAAGGGATAACTCTTCTTAAGGTGGGTAATAATCCTCTGGGGGGTATTGATTCCCAAAGCCACACACTTGGCCAAATTTATTTTAAAATTGGACACAAATCCGAAGTCATCTAATTGTCTCAACAGAGCAGGAAATGCAACTTTCGGATTTGATAGCATAAGGAGCATATCATCTGCGAAGGCAGCTATAGTGTGTGACTTAGATCCAACACATAGTCCTTCTATGTCTTTATCTTGCCTAATTGCCTGCAATAATGTCTCTAAACAAAGAATGAAGAGGGTAGGGGAGAGTGGACATCCCTGTCGGGTCCCATTTCTTATTTCAAAATGAGGCGTGAGAGTGCCATTTATTCGAATTCTCGCCGTGGGGCAGGAGTACAGGGACAACACAGCGGTTATAAATTGAGGAGGGATCCCAAACTTGTGTAAGGTGGCTTCCATAAAATATCAATCGACTCTATCAAATGCCTTTTCGGCGTCCGTACTTAGCAAGGTAAGTTTCTGACCATGATTTAGAGCATATTGCTGTGCCTGTATTACCCGAAATGTGCTGTCCCTGCACTCCCTACCACCCACAAATCCGGACTGCTCCTGGGATACTAGGTCCCCCAACCAATTTGCTATGCGATGAGCTAAAATCTTCGCCCAAAGTTTGATGTCCGCATTGAGCAAAGAAATTGGGCGATAGCTGGATGGTAGATTAAGGTCCTTCCCAGGCTTAGGCAGGACAGTAATGTGGGCCTCCAATGATTGTTTGGGAAGGGCAGTCCCAGTCAGTAGTGAATTGAACATAGAGACTAAATGTGGGCCTAATGTAGTGAATTTTTTTTTATAGTAGGCAACAGTCAAACCGTCTGGTCCTGGACTTTTGCCTTTAGGGGTCGATTTTAAGACTTTCTTAACTTCTTCTAAAGTCACTGGAGCCACCAGTGCCTCCCTTCCCTTGTCCGGTAGTACTGGTAAGTTGAGTTTATGCAAGAAAGAAGTTGTCTTATCCTGACGCTCCTTGTGTACTTCTTCAGAGTCACCTTTCCGTATATTATATAAATCATGGTAGTACTTGTTAAATACCTGTGATATAACTTTGGTATCTGTGGAGATAAGACCCTCATGCGTCTTCATTTGTTTAATATAAGACTGTTCTTCTCTATTTTTTATCATCGCCGTCATAACCTTACTACCTCTGTTGCCATGTATGTAATGTTTATGTTTAACCCTCATATATGCTTTGGCCGCCTTAGCATTGAGTTCCGACTTCAGTTCTTGCCGGAGTGACACAAGTTGTTCAAACTCTTTTTCAGCTAGGGACCTCTTATGTACTTTTTCTATCTGGGAGATTCGGGTTAGAAGTTCCGATATGCGTTTAGTCTTTTCCTTTTTAATATGGGAACCCAATGCAATGAATTCTCCTCGCATCACTGCCTTATGAGCTTCCCAGGAGACGGCCGGAGATGTAACCGAATTCACATTCAGTTCAAAATAGTCATGCAGTTTTTTCTCGATCATCTCCACATGAGACTTCGTATCAAGTATTGTGTGGTTTAATCTCCAGGACCACTCTCTCCCAACCATCTCCGGGAGCTGAAAGGCACAAGATACCATCGCGTGATCTGACACCGTTATACTATCTATATTAGCTGATTTCACCAGAGGTAAACTATTTTCTGGGAACATGAGATAATCCAATCTCTGGTACGACCTATGCGGATTAGAGTAAAAGGTATAATCCCTTCGAATCCCCTGAATAGCTCGCCAGACGTCAGCTAGATGTAGTGTTTTTAAACGCATATGTAAGGATTTTAAGGCCCTAAATGAAATAGCTGATCTCTGGATTAAAATCTCCTCCCAATAAGATCTTGCCGAATGCAAAAGCGGAGATTTTATCTAATGTCTCCAGCATCCACTGGACGGTTCTAACGTTGGGGGCATATAAATTGCATAATGTATATTTTCCATAACCTAGTTCACAGTTTATTAGTAAGTAGCGACCTTCTGGGTCAATCAACTGGGAGTGTAAAGTAAAAGGGACACATTTCCGCAGCCCTATGCTAACCCCTTTTGATGCAGATTTGTCCGAACATGAATGGAACCAATGTTGATAGTTAGAATTACCCAGATTAGGAATATGACCAGCTGTGAAATGAGTCTCCTGCAACATAATAATATCTACCTGTGCTGTCTTGATAGACCGGAAAATCAGACTCCTTTTCACTGGGCCCTTACATCCATGGACATTGAATGTTGCGATGTTAATAACTAATGGCGCCATTCTTGTTCTTTGTAGGAAAAATCATCCTGCGTAAACTTATTGAGACCAAGTATGGAGCAAAAAACATAGAAAACTTCAAACATATAAAGAAACAGACAGTGTAAAACACCAACAATGATATTCAAGCACCAGATTCCTAAATAGGACTCTGTACCTTGGGGGGTGATAATATGTATCATAAGCACATCCTGATCGGCCTAGATCCTTTTGATATACCCGACATATTAAATGTAAACCCGAGTAGAAGCACTACACATTTATGCATACATTACCAATATTAGCAATGCAATTTATACCCGTATTATTGAGTAAAGCAGGCATTATAACATACTAGAACGTGTCATGTGCCTCATAACTGTAAGGAAGCATGTGCTAGAGAAGAATGAGGAGCAAGATTAAACAGTATGGTTAATACTTTCCTTACTAACTTTAAAAGAACAAAAAAGGTATCTCTCAGTATATGCGATCACATGTTATATCTAATTACTGGAAGGTCCAATTTCTATATTCCTGCCGGCTACTTTCCTGCTCCTTCCGCTCCTCTGTTGTTTTGGCTTCATCCATGGAGTGATCGCCGGTAAAGGTGGCAGTTCTTCTGAAGGAACCGGCAACCAGGAGGGAATTTCCACAGGGGTGATGTCCATCATTTCCCAAAAGGGGACTAAGTCAGCGGGTGACCTCACTGTAAAACGGCGGTTTCCGGCTGTTATTAATATTCCAAATGGGAATAGCCACCGGTATGGATATTTCGAAGTGCGCAGGAGATCAGTTAGTGGCTTCATGAGTCTTCTTTTTTGTAGGGTAGATGCTGCCAGATCCTGAAAAATCTGTATACTCCTTCCTTGTAGAGACACCTCCTTCATCTCCCTTGCCTTCTGCAGCAATTCCTCAGTGTCCCTATAACTCAAAATGCCACATATGATGTCTCTGGGGTTCTCTGAGGTACTAGGCTTGGGTCTCAATGCACGATGAACCCTTTCCACAGTGACATTCTGAGCTCTCTCCTGACCTAACAGCGTGGTGAACAGCATGTTCATCACTTGCAACAGGTCCTCTTTGTCTGCAGCTTCAGGAAGGCCCCTTATTCTGATGTTTCGGTGGCGACTTCTATTCTCCTGGTCCTCCATTTGCAGCAACAGGTTATTCATGGCTCTGGTATGGGACCCCAGCGAGTCCTTGACCGCCGTATTAAAGGTAAGCATGACGTCTTGAACCTGCTCTAAAGATTCCACTCTGTCCCCAATATGGCGGACGTCCGTCTTTATGGTGGCCAGATCTGCTGCAATGGGGGCCATGGCTCTTTGTAACGCCTGCTCTATAAAGTCCCTAGTTAGCGCCGCTCTACCCAACTCTGCTTGCGACCCGCTCACCTCGGTCATATCCTCATGCAGAGTTTCAGGGCTTGAGGCCTCACAGGAGTCACCTTCAGCTTGCCGTTTCAGCGCCATCTTTGATGTGCGCGCCTGAGCCTGGGGTGCTGACTTCTGAAGATATCTCTCCATGTCCGATTGTTGCGGAGAGTCCCTCTTCTGCTCTGTGGTAACTCTTATCTGTTCATTAGACTGAATCTTCATTTTCTGTTTCGGGTATCGCTATTACAAGGCTTAGTTAGGATCTAGTGGCGGGAGCTCTGCTCTCAAGCAGCCGCCATCTAGCTCGGTCAGGCCACGCCCCCTCACTGGGATAATTTTAAGCTGCCATGTCACATTTGAAGACCCCCTGATGCACTCCTACAGTAGAAACTCCAAAAAAGTGACCCCATTTTAGAAACTACACCCCTCAAGGTATTCAAAACTGATTTTACAAACTTTGTTAACCCTTTAGGTGTTCCACAAGAATTAATAGAAAATGGAGATGAAATTTTAGAATTTCACTTTTTTGGCAGATTTTCCATATTAATCAATTTTATTCCACTAGCAAAGCAAGGGTTAACAGCCAAACAAAACTCAATATTTATTGCCCTGATTCTGTAGTTTACAGAAACACCCCATTTGTGGTCGTACACTGCTGCACGGGCACACAGCAGGGCGCAGAAGAAAAGGAACGCCATATGGTTTTTGGAAGGCAGATTTTGCTGGACTGTTTTTTTGACACCATGTCCTATCTGAAGCCCCTCACACACTATACATACACATTTCCACACTCACCCCCTTCCGCACACATCATACACACACGCACACATACACCTCACACTATACATACACTTTATTATACATTTCACCCTCACATTACACACTTGCCTTATCTACATCGCATTCACTATACCCTTGTTTCAATACACTACATTATACCCATCTGCACATTTCCTTCTCTTCCCCCTCCATCTTTTCCAATCATATAATCACTTCACACACAGCACAACATGTGCCCACACTTTGCCCCACTTCCACTCTCCTTCCCACTTCCAACATGGCCACTTTATCTTCAGCAAGACTCAACTGAGTCTCGCGATAACCATACAGTCAGACTTACTGAAGCACCTGAGATCTCGCAAGACTATGTGGGATCTCGTGCGCTTCAGCCCCCTGTCACGCCTACATAGACTCCGCTCCTGGCGTCCTTCTTCCACATGCCTCCAGCTTTCCCTGCAGCGCTCATATGCTGTGCCACAGGGACCACCTCGTTTACCTCTTCTTCCACCTACTGGTAAGCCTCCTCTGCCGGCACTGGGGCTGCTGCCCTCCTCACCTACTGTTTGTCCACTCTATTATGATATACCCCTAATTACCACCATGCTATTATATACTTGTCTGCAATATTCTCCACTGCATAGTCTTCACCATGATCTACTATATATTTGTCTGTATCATGCTCCATTACATAGTTTCCAACATATTGTCTCTTATGTATTGCCAGTATATACTGTAACTTATCATTTGTAAGACAAAACATGCAATGCAACAGCTCACTGCAAACCAAATAAAGTACAAAATTGCATCATTATTGCAAATGCTATACTAATAAGTTAGAGATGCTTGGCAAATCATTTTGTACAAAATTATTTGAGCCCGTCTGCCGCACGTCAAGGCGATCTGCTTTCCGTGGATATTATGGAGGCCATTTTGGCACCAAAAATGACAGAAATTCAGGCGGATCCAGCATGCATGTGGAACCTGCACTTTCTGAATTATATGATAGCCGTCATGGCACATAACAGGTAAAATTTAGTGTTAGGAACCCGTCTAACTAGAGATCGCCTTGACGTGCGGCAGACGGGCTCAAATAATTTTGTACAAAACGATTTGCCAAGCATCTCTAACTTATTAGTATAGCATTTGCAATTATGATGCAATTTTGTACTTTATTTGGTTTGCAGTGAGCTGTTGCATTGCATGTTTTGTTTAACAGTCTTGTTCTCAGCCATAGCAACGTGCCCCTGCGCTTTGGGATGTGCTGACTGACCCCCTTTTTCTTATCGTTTGTAAGGGTTTAACATGTTTCAACATAAGGTTTACTATGGCTTACCACTGACATTATATAAGTGTTAACATGTTGTTTATCATACAATAACGTCCAACCATGATGTGCTCCCTAGTCTCCTTTTTCCCATTTTACTGGAACCATTTACAATGTATAAAACTCTAGCTATATTTAAGTTACTGATTTCAATGTTGGGCTAAGGCTACTTTCACACTAGCGTTAATATTTTCCGGTATTGAGATCCGTTTAAGGGTCTCAATACCGGAAAAAAACGCTTCCGTTTTGTCCCCATTCATTGTCAATGGGGACAAAACGTAACTGAACAGAACGGAATGCTCCAAAATGTATTCCGTTCCGTTCTCATACTGGAGAGCAAATTGCAGCATGCTGTGGTTTGCTTTCTGTCCTGGGATGCGCAGCAAGTCATGACCCACAATGCAAGTCAATGGGGATGAATCCGTTTTCTCTGCCACAATAGAAAACAGATCTGTCCTCCATTGACTTTCAAAGGAGTTCATGACGGATCCGTCTTGGCAATGTTAAAGATAATACAACCGGATCCATTAATAACGGATGCAGATGGCTGTATTATCAGTAACAGAAGCGTTTTTGCTGAACCCTGCCGGATCCATCAAAAACACTAGTGTGAAAGTAGCCTAAAAGTCATTCAGAGGAATTGATTTGCAAAACTGCAAAGCCCTATACTGTACTAAATATAGCTAGAGCCCAGAGGAGAGAATTGCATGCATTCATATTTCTCATCGTAATTCAGATATATGCAGTGCATGCTTCATTAACAGCACTGCTGATTTGTTATTTTAATGGCAGCTTTTCCTCTTGTAAAACGTCCCCATCATAATAGTCCAGTGAAGCCAGTCAGAAATTATTTAGTTCCATATATAATATATTTAGACTAATGGCAAAGAGCAGCAAGACTTCAGTCAAGCATGGTAACATCAAGTGTTTTCACAGGCCCCATAAATAAGCCCCCTACAGTAAGGACGTACATTGTCCCTCTAGTCTATCCAAATACGACACAGCCATCATAGATGAAGCGTTACTTTACAATGAGAATGCTATCGCACAGTAACAATTTGCCGAGAGTGAAGTCATTAATCCCACACAATGGTTTGTCTGGACTAATCCAGGTATAAATATAAATATATTCTTATCACTTTCATGCCCTAAGGTTATATTCACATGTGACACCTTTGAGACATTTCTGCGACTGTCCCATTATCTGAATGGCGCTTGCAGAAAGAAATTCATGTGCTTACCACTGAAACAATCCCATTCAGACACACATTTGTGCAAGAGTTCTGCCACATGTGAATATGCCCGTACAGTTAGTGTATGTGCATCTACGCCTCCGACCCAACTACATGCTTGTATAGTTTTGTGATGCACATTGTGCATATCAGATATAGGACATACTCACAACCTAAGGTATTTGAGTCACAATTTGTGAATACGACCCCTTCATCCCACCCAAAAATAAATGCAGACCCCAGACTAGACCTCTAAGCAATTACAAAACATTAAAATAAAAGCAGAGTGCTGCCTGACAGAATAGTTACTTTAGGCTTGAACATCTGTGGCCTTCCAAAAACAGAGATTTGCACATTTTTAGGCTACTTTCACACTAGCGTTCGGGGCTCCGCTCGTGAGCTCCGTTTGAAGGGGCTCACGAGCGGCCCCGAACGCATCCGTACTGTCCTAATGCATTATGAGTGGAGGCGGATCCACTGAGAATGCATCCGCCTGCCAGCGCTCAGCCTCCGCTCCGTGAGCGGACACCTGAACGCTGCTTGCAGCGTTCGGGTGTCCGCCTGGCCGTGCGGAGGCGAGCGGATCCGTCCAGACTTACAATGTAAGTCAATGGGGATGGATCCGCTTGAAGATGACACTATATGGCTCAATCTTCAAGCGGATCCGTCCCCCATTGACTTTCAATGTAAAGTCTGAACGGATCCGCTCAGGCTACTTTCAGACTTAGAAAATTTTCTAAGTAATAATGCAGACGGATCCGTTCTGAACTGATGCAAACGTCTGCATTATCGGAGCGGATCCGTCTGATGAAACATCAGACGGATCCGCTCCGAACGCTAGTGTGAAAGTAGCCTTACTTACGCTGTTTAACGATCACCATAAATAATGTTTACTATTGTATGGGTTATTATGATTACACGGATACCACCTAATATTCTTTGTGATAATTAACAGTATGTTACAAAAATGTAATGGTTTTTGAGCCTTTTTTAGTAACATAAAAAGATGTAACTTTTAATAAAAACTAAACATAGGCATGCACTCAGAATTAGAACCTCAGACCTTCTGTACAGGAGGCAGAAGACTTACCCACTACTGTGTAAGAACATTTGGCTGTTTGAACTGGATTTTCTGTGCCTAGCAGCTATTAAACAGTATTACTATTGATTTACTATTAGTGAAGAAAACAGGCCCAGACAATCCTAAACTAATGAGTGCTTCTCTATGTTAGTGGGTAAGCTCGCTGTCTCCCGTAAAGAAGGTCTGGGGTTCAATTCCCAGGACATACTGATTAAATAATCTCTTGATTTAAATTTATAGAAGAAAAATGGAATGTATAGATATATACAGTACAGACCAAAAGTTTGGACACACCTTCTCATTCAAAGAGTTTTCTTTATTTTCATGACTATGAAGGCATCAAAACTATGAATTAACACATGTGGAATTATATACATAACAAACAAGTGTGAAACAACTGAAAATATGTCATAATCTAGGTTCTTCAAAGCAGCCACCTTTTGCTTTGATTACTGCTTTGCACACTCTTGGTATTCTCTTGATGAGCTTCAAGAGGTAGTCCCCTGAAATGGTCTTCCAACAGTTTTGAAGGAGTTCCCAGAGATGCTTAGCACTTGTTGGCCCTTTTGCCTTCACTCTGCGGTCCAGCTCACCCCAAACCATCTCGATTGGGTTCAGGTCCGGTGACTGTGGAGGCCAGGTCATCTGGCGCAGCACCCCATCACTCTCCTTCATGGTCAAATAGCCCTTACTTTCAAAGTTTTCCCAATTTTTCGGCTGACTGACTGATCTTCATCTCTTAAAGTAATGATGGCCACTCGTTTTTCTTTACTTAGCTGCTTTTTTTCTGCCATAATACAAATTCTAACAGTCTATTCAGTAGGACTATCAGCTGTGTATCCACCTGACTTCTCCTCAATGCAACTGATGGTCCAAACCCCATTTATAAGGCAAGAAATCCCACTTATTAAACCTGACAGGGCACACCTGTGAAGTGAAAACCATTTCAGGGGACTACCTCTTGAAGCTCATCAAGAGAATGCCAAGAGTGTGCAAAGCAGTAATCAAAGCGAAAGGTGGCTACTTTGAAGAACCTAGAATATGACATATTTTCAGTTGTTTCACACTTGTTTGTTATGTATATAATTCCACATGTGTTAATTCATAGTTTTGATGCCTTCAGTGTGAATCTACAATTTTCATAGTCATGAAAATAAAGAAAACTCTTTGAATGAGAAGGTGTGTCCAAACTTTTGGTCTGTACTGTATATTTTTAAATATTTAATCTGTTAGTATTACAAAAAAACTAGTATAATAGATGTGTTTTTGTAACATACTTACTATTAAATATCACACAACAGTATCCCTGTACTCATAATAACCAGTACAATATAGTGAACAAATTATTTATGGTGATCAGTAAACAGTGTACATTTTTTCCCTTCAGTACGATTTATTTAAAGGGTTTCTACCACCAGAAATACTGTTATGTAGCTGACTAACATTAGCGACATTAGTCCCTGCAGACGTTTTTTGTAAAAATAAAGCACTTTTATTATATGCTAATGAGCCTCTAGGTGCTATGTGGGCATAAAATCAGCACCTAGAGGCTCCGTCTACTCACCCTTTATCCCGCCCAGGTCCTCTTGATTGATGGCACGGTCCACCGCATCGTTGACGAAATCCCGCGCCTGCGCCGTTCACTTCTGTCTTCAGCACAGGCGCCGTGAGTGAATGATGCGCTCCTGGTGCCGGATTCCTCACTGCGCCTGCGCCGACTACGTCACAGTGAGGAAGCCGGCATCAGGAGAGCGGCCTTCATCCCGCAGGCGCGGGATTTCGTCAACGATGTGGTGGACCGTGGCATCAATCAAGAGGAGCGGGGCGGGCAGAACAGGGGACCTGGGCGGGATAAAGCGTGAGTAGACGGAGCCTCTAGGTGCTGATTTTACGACAACATAGCACCTAGAGGCTCATTAGCATATAATAAAAGTGCTTTTTTTTAAAAAAAAGGCTGCAGGGACTAATGTTAGAAACATACTGTTATGTAGTGCTGACATTGGCGCATCGCTAATGTCAGTCAGCTACATAACAGTATTTCTGGTGGTAGAAGCCCTTTAATATCATGCCTGTGCAGAATACAGCTCCCTGTGCACAGGTCTATAGAGAAATGGTAAACAGGGATGGACTAGGCTGCCTAGAGCCCACCTATAGCTACATGGAAATATCAGGGGGTGTCCTCATGGCACATAAATGCTGCAGATTTGTTTATGCACCAGCAAAGTGGATAAGATTTTAACCCCTTTCCGACACATGACGTACTATCACGTCATGGAAGCCACTGCTTCGCAGTTTGACGTAATAGTACATCATGGTGATCAGGTGGGCACCGGACGGTGCGCGCGCGATCACTGCAGGGGCCCGGCAGTCCCTGGTAGCCGGGCCCCTGCTGTATCCACCGGCATCGCTGTAAAAGCCGATGCCAGCGGATTAACCCCTTCTATGCCGCGGTCCACGCTGACGTGACATAGAAGGTTTTTGTGTCGGGTGGGGGAGCGCATCGAGTCCCCGCACTGCTGTGACGGGGACTCGATGTGTCAGAAGGCATCCCGATGCCGTGCAGAGGCTGCCCAATGCCTTGCACAGCATCGGGACCTGCCTTCTACGGGTGCCGAGGAGATCCAGCCTCAGGCTCGGTCTCCTAGGCAACCTGTTAGTGTACTACTCACTGTAGTACACGAACAGGCAATACATTACAATACAGATGTATTGTAATGCATTGCAGAGGGGATCAGACCGCCAAAAGTGAACATCAGAAATAAATTAAAGAAAAAATAGTAAAAAAAAGTGTTTTTAATAAAATCAATAACATTTTTAAGTAAAAAAAGAAAAAAACGCCCCCTTTCCTCTTATTTTATAATAAAAAAAAACCACACATATTAGGTATAACCACATCCGTAATGACCGTCTCTATAAATATATCACATGATCCACCCTGTCCGATAAACACCATAAAATAAAAAAAACTGTAAAAAAAAGCCATTTTTGTCACCTTACATCACAAAAATTGCAACAGCAAGCGATCAAAAAAGCATATGCCCCCCAAAATAGTACTAATCAAACCGTCACCTCATCCCGCAAAAAATAATACCCTACCTAAGAGAATCGGTCAAAAAATAAAAAAGCTATCACTCTCAGACAATGGAGACACTAAAATATGATTATTTTTTGCTTCAAAAGTGCTATTATTGTGCTAAAGTGATAAAAAAAAGTATACATATTAGGTATTGCCACGTCCGTAACAACCAGCTCTATAAAAATATCACATGACCTAACCCCTCAGATGAACACCCTAAAAAAAAAAAAAAAAAAAAGTGTAAAAAAAGAGCAATTTTTATCACCTTACATCACAAAAATTGCAACACCAAGCGATCAAAAAGCCATATACCCCCCAAAATATTACCAAACAAACCGTAACCTTATCCCGTAGTTTCCAAAATGTGGTCACTTTTTTGAGTTTCTACTGTAGGGGTGCATCAGGGGGGCTTCAAATGGGACATGGCATCTAAAAACCAGTTCAGCTAAATCTGCCTTCCAAAAACCATATGGCGTTCCTTTCCTACTGCGCCCTGCCGTGTGCCCATACAGCAGTTTACGACCACATGTGGGGTGTTTCTGTAAACCGCCGAATCAGGGTAATAAATATTGAGTTTTATTTGGCTGTTAACCCTTGCTTTGCTACTGGAAAAAATGGATTAAAATGTAAAATCTGCCAAAAAAGTGAAATTCTGAAATTTAATCTCCATTTTCTATTAATTCTTTTGGAACACCTAAAGGGTTAGAAAAGTTTGTAAATTCAGTTTTGAATACATTGAGGGGTGTCGTTTCTAAAATTGGGTAATTTTTGGGTGGTTTCTATTATGTAAGCCCCACAAAGTGACTTCAGACCTGAACTTGTCCTTAAAAAGTGGGTTTTGGAAATTTTCTGAAAAAGATTTGCTTCCAAATTTCTAAGCCATTTTCAAAATGATCCAAACATGAAGTAGACATATGGGGAATGTAGAGTAGTAAGTATTATATGAGGTATCACTATCTATTATAAAAGTAGAGAAATTGAAATTTGAAAATTTGGGAATTTTTCTAAATGTTTGGTAAATTTGGGATTTTTTCACAAATAAAGGTGAAACATATTGACTCAAATTTATGACTATCATGAAGAACAATGTGTCACAAGAAAACAATCTCAGAATGGCTTGGATAGGTAAAAGTGTTCCAAAGCTATTACCACATAAAGTGACACATGTCAGATTTGCAAAAAATGGCCTGGGCAGAAGAGCGAAAACCGTCCTGGGGTAGAAGGGGTTAAAATCCCAGCAAACTTGCACTGTGGGCAAATTTTACATAAGCAGCATGATGTGGGGTGGATTCTGCTGCTGCAGATTTACATGTGGACGTACTCTCGCCTTTTCTTTTTTTCCAAGGCTTAAAACACGTGAAGACTGCACCAAACTGTACTGTGCACTAGAGATCGACCGATATTGATTTTTTAGAGCCGATACCGATAATTTGTGAATTTTCAGGCCGATAGCCGATAATTTATACCGATATTCTGTGAAATTTCATTTTTGAAAAAAAAAAAATCCTACACACATCTGCTGAAAATGAATATTTTTATTGTGTAGTTTTTTTTTGTTGTAAATCTTTCTTTTTTATTTATACTTAATATTTTGGTGTTTATTTTTTACTAACTTTTAACCCCCTTAGGGACTAGAGCCCTTGTCCTATTCACCCTGATAGATCTCTGATAGAGATCTCTATCAGGGTGAATAGGATCTCACACTGTCCCTGCTGCTCTGTGCTTTGTGCACACAGCAGCATGGAGCCTACCATGGCAGCCAGGGCTTCAATAGCGTCCTGGCTGCCATGGTAACTGATCGGAGCCCCAGGCTTACACTGCTGGGGCTCCGATCGGAGGAGGAGGGGAGAGGGGACCCTGTGACCACTGCCACCAATGATTAAAACTGGGGGGGCTTGGGTGGGGGGCGCACTGAGCCACCAATGTTTTTAATACGGGGGTGGGGGGCGCACTGCGCCACCAATGATTAATACTGAGGGGCTTGGGGGGCCACACTGCGCCACCAATGAACATAAATCTCTCATTAATTCATATACAGGAGGCGGGAGCTGGCTGCAGAATCACATAGCCGGCTCCCGACCTCTATGAGCGGTAGCTGCGATCCGCGGCACCTAAGGGGTTAACTGCCGCGGATCGCAGCTACCGCTCATAGAGGTCAGGAGCCGGCTATGTAATTCTGCAGCCAGCTCCCGCCTCCTGTTCAATTTGAATGAATGAGTAAGTCAACATCATTGGTGGCGCAGTGGCCACAGCCCCTCCCCTCCTCTTGTCTTCTCTCCTCTCATTGGCGGCATGGGTCCCCTCCTCCTCCGATGTGTCCTATGTAACACAACCGATAACACAGCGATAACTCTCTGAGTACACATAATGTAGTAGACGTCACCTGCAGTCCTATGTAACACCATAGATAGCACAGTGATAACTCCCTGAGTACAGATAATGTAGTAGATGTCACCTGCAGTCCTATGTAACACCACAGATAACACAGTGATAACTCTGAGTACAGATAATGTAACATATATAACCTGCAGTCCTATGTAACACCACAGATAACACAGTGATAACTCTGAGTACTGATAATGTAATAGATATAACCTGCAGTCCTATGTAACACCACAGATAACACAGTGATAATTCTGAGTACTGATAATGTAATAGATATAAACTGCAGTCCTATGTAACACAACCGATAACACAGCGATAACTCTCTGAGTACACATAATGTAGTAGACGTCACCTGCAGTCCTATGTAACACCATAGATAGCACAGTGATAACTCCCTGAGTACAGATAATGTAGTAGATGTCACCTGCAGTCCTATGTAACACCACAGATAACACAGTGATAACTCTGAGTACAGATAATGTAACATATATAACCTGCAGTCCTATGTAACACCACAGATAACACAATGAGAACTCTGAGTACAGATAATCTAGTAGATGTAAACTGCCATCCTGTGTAACACCTCAGATAACACAATGATAACTCTCCGAGTACACATAATGTAGTAGACGTCACCTGCAGTCCTATGAAACACCATAGATAGCACAGTGATAACTCCCTGAGTACAGATAATGTAATAAATATAACCTGCAGTCGTATGTAACATCAGAGATAACACAGTGATAACTCTCTGAGTACAGATAATGTAGTAGATGTCACCTGCAGTCCTATGTAACACCACAGATAACACAGTGATAACTCTCCGAGTACACATAATGTAGTAGATTTAACCTGCAATCCTATGTAACACCACAGATAACACAGTGATAACTCTCTGAGTACAGATAATGTAGTAGATGTCACCTGCAGTCCTATGTTACACCTCAGATTAACACAGTGATAACTCTCCGAGTACACATAATGCAGTAGATGTCACCTACAGTCCTATGTAACACCTCAGATAACAGTGATAATTCTCTGAGTATAGATAATGTAGTAGATGTAACCTGCAGTCCTATGTAACACCACAGATAGCTTATAATTTAGTAGACATACCTTGACACTCTGAAGGGAGGCCCTTCCCCCACCATGCATAGTTACTATACCAGGGCAGTATTTTCAGTGAGGGGGAGGCGGGTGACCATGGGGGTCCTGGAGGGGGTATGCCATTGAGCGGGGTTGATGATGTGCAAAGTGTATGGATAGTGGTGGGGACTCCATCAAATACACAACTTAAACAATATATACACCTTTTAGGGCATTTTTTTATTATTGCATTGGACTCATTATGAGCTAAAACATTTTTTCAATTGGTCTTGATTAAAAATGTGTGCACCTTTCTTTGTACAGCCTTGAGATTCTCTAGTAGCAGGATTGTTCCATCAGGCAGCTCAGCTGACGGCTTCTTATCTCTGATCTCTGACCTCCTAAACACTCATTATAGCTCAATTTGTATCTTACTGATAAGAATAAAGGCTTAAATAAGTGTTTATAACCTTTTAGTAATTTAGAGATAAGGTTTATTAGATGACGGCACAAAGTGAAAGTAAAAGTATGTTTCCCACAGCTAGACAGTTAACCCTGTGTCACAGAATGGCTGAATATTCTTAAAAAAGACCAGTTTAAGGAATTGCAGCCAGCCCCATTCCCAGGTATCAATCTCATGTAACTCGGGGCTTTATTTCAATCAGTTTCAGTCTCCTCCACGTTTTGAGGCTTCTTCTACTCTGCCTGACCTGTCAGCACAATGAACTCCCGCCAGACTCCAGAATATGGGTCGGCATCGGGGATGCTCCATCTGCGTGTGTGCAGCAGCAGTGTGATGTATGCACGCAGTGAGACCACGGGTCAGGAGACGGGGCACGCAGTGGAGGAAGATGGCAGTCACATCAAGATCATTTCGCTACTTTCTGCCCCCCACCCAATAACTAATAAGGAGTAGATAACACTACAGGTAAGGCTATATTCACACTTCATCAAGTTGTTCATTTTTCGGTTTTGTCAGAGGATCAGGAAAAAGAACATAATGGAGTGCCTGATCTGTTATATGTGACAGTGCCTGACTTATAATGGGGTTCGAATGGGAAGAATAATGCTGCATGCTGCACTGCTCTTTCATCAACTATTAAGGCTCCTCCAATGGAAGTGTGAACGGAGCCTAAAGGTCCCTTTACATGCATCGATCATTGGTCACATTATTAGTATTTTCCCAAAAATGGACCCATGTAAAACTGCCTGCAATCGTGTCTTTCAGCTGGCACCAAAATGATATTTTCTGGGCAGGAAATAACCGGGGTCGGCGGCCCAGAAACAATGATTCTCTATGGGGACAAGCGATCACAGAGGCCATCACTTCTCCCCCTACAGTGCAGATGATTGCTGTATGTAAATGACCATCAGCCAATGTTTGGTTCATTCACAATACTTCCCTGTAATGTCCGTCCATGGAAAAAAAAGCTATTTTTTTTACAATACAGTTATAAAATTACATAAAATCTGTTCTGTTTCCAAGTCTTTGGCATAAAGATAATGGGGGCAGTTGTTCTCTAGGGCATAACGAGTTTCTTGTTTCTATCTATAATTATTTTCTGATGTCTACAGAATACAAGCCATTTCACCAGAGGTAGCATATATGGAATAAAACTTTACATAACATCCTTCTGTAGCCTCAGGTTTCACCGATGAACAATCCAATTAATAAAAAAGAAAAAAACGACCATTTACCACAATGTTAGTATCAGGCCTACAGTCACGTTGTTAGCATAGCAGGAAGCTCACCATTCAGAGACGTCAGTCCAAAAATCTGAATATTCATTTTAAGTTTTCTTTGTAATTTCTTTTTTTCTAAACATTAAATGCCTTTATATTCCACAATCCAGCTACCTACATAATATAAGGAGCAGTAGTGCATAGGTTCCGTAAATCAGGGACCGTGACATCTAATGAACATCCCATAGGCACAAATTAGTAATAAAACAGGGAAACTAGTTTCCTGGACTCAGATGAGACGCACACGGATAGAAGCCGACTTCTTTCATTTCCAGGTGACTTGCATCCAGCACACAGAACCCATCACATGTGCCTTGTGTGAACACCGGCATGTAGAGGTACAGCATCCACACTGTCACAGCAATACATGAAATCATCCCCTGGACATGGATGGGTAGACATTAGGACACAGTATACTGCAATGATAGATAGACAAAATCATACTGTGACAGACAGACAGACCGATGACAGATAGATAGATATATAGATAGATAGATAGATAGATAGATAGATAGAAGGATAGATAGATAGATAGAAGGATAGATAGATAGATAGATAGATAGATAGATAGATAGATAGAAGGATAGATAGATAGATAGATAGATAGATAGATAGATAGATAGATAGATAGATAGATAGATAGATTAGATCAGATCGATAGAAAGATCGGATAGATAGATAGATAGAAGGATAGATAGATAGATAGATAGATAGATAGATAGAAGGATAGATAGATAGATAGATAGATAGATAGATAGATAGATAGACAGATAGATAGAAGGATAGATAGATAGAAGGATAGATAGATAGATTAGATCAGATCGATAGAAAGATCGGATAGATAGATAGATAGATAGATAGATAGATAGATAGATAGATAGATAGATAGATAGATATAGAAGACAGATATAGATAGATAGATGGATAGAAGGATAGATAGATAGACAGACAGACAGACAGACAGATAGATAGAAGGATAGATAGATAGATAGATAGATAGATAGATAGATAGATAGATAGATAGATATAGTGTGGTATGAGATACAGATAGCTGGATAGATGAAACAACTTTTCTCGAGCCTGTGGTATGAGGGGATAAAACTTTGCATCTGCCATGGATGAAGCAACAATCACTTAATTTAATGGAGTTTTGGAGTCCTGTGAGGGTTTCATTTTTTGTGTACCCTGGACCTGCTGACTGACCCAAGCACCTCCTTTTTATCTATGTCCTGCTTTGATAGATAGATAGACAGATAGATAGATAGATAGATAGATAGATAGATAGATAGATAGATAGATAGATAGATATAAAAAAAAAAAAGGAAAATAAAGACGCAGCACACTAACGGTCGGGTGCAGAATCAGGCCAATATGAACCGGCACCAGGGTCCCATTCAATGGAGAAAATTCAAAAAGCCAGCAGCACTCCTATGTAATCAAAAAGAATTCTAGATAGATAGAAAGAAAGATAGATATAGAGGACAGCCATAGATGATAGATAGATAGATAGATAGATAGATAGATAGATAGATAGATAGATAGATAGATTCATAGAGGTTAACAGATTGGATGGATAGATAGATCAGATAGATAGATAGATAGATAGATAGATAGATAGATAGATAGATAGATAGATAGATAGATAGATAGATAGATATGAGATAGATAGATAGATAGATAGATAGATAGATAGATAGATATGAGATAGATGATAGATAGATAGATGATAGATAGGAGATAGATAGATAGATAGATAGATAGATAGATAGATAGATAGATAGATAGATGATAGATAGATAGATAGATAGATAGATAGATAGATAGATAGATATAGAAGACAGATATAGATGATAGATAAACAGATAGATAGATAAATAGATAGATAGATAGATAGATAGATAGATGTTAACAGATTGGATGTATAGATAGACGCACACGTTAGAGAGGGCTGGAGTCCACAGTCTTGGACTTCTGGAAGAAAACCCCAGTGTCATGCAGACATCCCTGACTGGAATCCACAATTCCTCTGGGGGCCAGCAGCTGAAGCAGCGCTCAGGTGGAGTTGGTGTCAGCAGTCCAGGCCCACTATCTACCTGCTGGAAATCAGACTGCTCCTTGTGAATAGCACAGATGGAGGGGTCTCTTTCCCACAACCATAAACCAGGTAAAGAAGAGGAGATGTGTCCAGAGCTGTAGACCTCCAGCACATACATACAGTCATGTAACACAAGTGAATCCTTTCATTTATATTCATTCCTCATAAAAGCAATTCCTAGCGAAAATAAGAGGATGTGAAAAACAAGAAGACAGAGGAAAACTCTCATCATCCAAATCACAAGACAAAAAAGGGGGGAAAATAGCGTTCAGCCGTAGGCGCTGATGCGACAAACTCCTTCTGAAGAATGGACTCATTGCCCCCAGAACTGCATGAGGTGGGGGCATGGATAGAGCAGAGATGTTCCCAGACTGGGGGTTGTATTCCTCACAGGGACTGCTAACCTAGGGGGTCTATCCTGTAGGGGGGTATCCATCTGGCTAGGAGGGGATACTATGGGTAGGAGATGTGGCTTCATTTAGATGAAAATGGGGTACAGCACTGAGCTGGCAGAGAGCAACCTTGGAAATAGCTTGGAATGTCTTGAAGGACTTCAGAGAGGTATCAGAAGAGGAGACTTTTCTCAGCTGCTACATCAACAAGTACAATGCCCTCCTCCTGACACCACAGCAGACACCATGGTTCCTTCACTGTGCACATCCAGACAATTCCCTGTCACGAGTGTCGTCGTCGTCGTGACTATTCCCCTTGACCATGTCTGGTCAGCCAGGAGGGTTAGTGTCAGGGTGACGGCAGCAGAAACACATACACAATAACTCCTGACTGGAAACTTGGCCGGAGTTGAATACCGATACAGGCAGCCACAGCACAGACAGCTCCAGTGCAAGGAGAAGACGATGCAATGGCAGCTTCCAAAGAGCAACAGGCGTCAGCGAGCAGAGAAGACGGAGCACTTACCTGAGCAACTACCTGACGCCGCTGCAAGGAGAGGGAGACAGGGACACCATGCTGCTCGTGTCGCCGGGGGAGAGTCCAGCCTTGACCCGCGCCTCACAGCACTGCTACCATCCCCTGTCCACAGAGGGCTCCTCCTGCTGCAGCCCCGGGGAGGAGAGACCCCGTGAACGTGGAGGAGCCAGACAATGCACGCACACCCAGCACAGGCTGACTGACTGGGTATCTCCTCAGCTCGGAGGGGCTGGGTGCTGCTGCTGCGATGAGGGTGGGTGGGTGTGATGGTGACTACACCACTGTCATCAGCTCTCTGCTGGCTGTATGGTTTTCAGGCATGACCCTGTTTCCAGCTAATAATCTCCTAGCAGCCATCATCATCATCTGACAGGGGTTTCTTCTAGTCACTGCCTGGCTGCCTGCTTACCAGTCACATTACAGCTACCTGTCTGGCATCAATAATTCCTCCAGGTTGGAAAACAGCCCTGGGAAATTGTGCCATCCATTCAGGTGCCAGTCTGAGACAGCTCCTAATAATGGGGTCATATTTTATATTTATTAACATCCTTTCTCTGCCTCAGCAAAAGTGCTGTTTATTTGGCAGAAATGTAAAATATAAGGGTGCACAGGATTCGCAGGGGACATTTATCAAATGGGCGAGAGATTTACAGAGGGTGCCAACCCCTGCCAAACACATGGACCTGCCAACTGGGCAATAACTCCTAGAAATAAGCAATTGTGCAGCAAACAAGCAATATCACTAGAAAAGAGCCAGGAACAAGAAACTACCCCAGAAAAACATGCAGTACCCCTACACATAACCCCATAGGCACCAGCAGCTGCCCAGAAAACGGGCAGTACCCTTAGACATGATCAGCTACCTCTTAGGAACACATAATTAACCCCTATATATGAGCAATTACCTCACAGGCATGAGCATTACCAGACAAACAAGTAATACCCCTAGACATACTTCAAGCAATTACCTCAAAGGACAAGTAACCACCCCCGGCCACAAACACACATTATTCTGAGAGATGAGCAATAACCCACTAGGTATGAGCAAACCCCCAAAACATTTGTATTAGGGCTCATTCAGACGGCCGTATGCTGTCCGCAAAAATACTGAATGCTATCCTTTTTTTTGCAGATCCGGATAGCATTCAGTATTTTTGCGGACAGCATACGGCCGTCTGAATGAGCCCTTACTTCTAGATATCAGCAATCGCCTCTAGGTATAAGCAATGCCCCCAAACATTTGCGTTACTGCTAGATATCAGCAATCGCCCCTAGGTATAAGCAATGCCCCCAAACATTTGCGTTACTTCTAGATATCAGCAATCGCCCCTAGGTATAAGCAATGCCCCCAAACATTTGTGTTACTACTAGCTATCAGCAATCGCCCCTAGGTATAAGCATTGCCCCCATACATTTGTGTTACTACTAGCTATCAGCAATCGCCCCTAGGTATAAGCATTGCCCCCATACAGAGGTCACTTACCCTTCACCCGGCGCTGTTGTATCAGGTCCTCCAATGACGGTCGGCTGTTCCTGGGAGAGTATCTGGAGTCCAGCGCAGTTTGGAGAAGTCGTCAGCGTGCCTCGTGTTGCCTGGGATGCCGGGGGGCGTGGTTCGCGCGTCTGGAGTATGACGCGGGCGGTCAACGTGATCGTGATCTTCTCAATGTTTTTCCAGAGCGATCCTTTTGCTCTAGTCAGGATGGTGTGCCGTAATTAGTGTTCTAACAATCCTCTATAGGCTTCTTAAACGCGTTTCGGGAGTCTCTCCCTTCATCAGTAAGTACATAAAGGGAAAATGGTAGAATGGTAAACTCATTTGCGTCCTCTACATGCGACCTCGGCGAGGGAGGGTTTGGCGTCAGGTGTCTTGAGTTTATCTTGCGCCAGTACTATACGAAGTGTGTACGGGTCCTGATGTGGCCTAAACATACGGATACATTCAGATTTGATTGTTAGTAACTTCTTAAGTAATTTTGTTTTTTTGATCTTGTTCACTTCCACAAAACTCTTTTAAAATAAATAATTTAGCGTACCCAACCTCTGGGACTCCCTGGACACTGGGTGCCTATCACTTTATAATGGGTGTGTACCAACTGTTTATCAGCAGGTGTCTAACAACTGTTTAACCCCACACCTTGGGTTTCTATGGTCTCCGTTCTGATGCTATAGAGTTACATTTTTTAATTTCTGATTGATATAGCTTCCTAATTACCTGTTTCTCTGACCTCAAATAGGCGCTCCACCACCTTTTCCCCTTTCTTTTGTTCTATAATTCCTAGGAACAAATAAGTGCCCCAGCAAATATGCAATACGGTATAGATGTGAGCAATTATCTAATAGGAATAAGCAATTACCTCTTAGGCACGAGCGTCTACCCCCTAAAGTAGATCAATTACCCCAAGAAACATACAACACTCCTAGACACAAGCAAGGACTCTCTAGGAGCCAGAAAATATTCAGCAATCATGTCATACCCATAGATAGGAGCAATACCCCTTAAGCATGAGCAATTGCCGAGCAAAGATGCAATCTCTCTAGACACAAGCAGTTACCCTTAGGAACTAGTACATAGACACTGGACACAAAGAATAACCTCTTATGGGTGGGAAATGCTTAGTAAACGTGAAATATGCCCAGACATAAGGTACTGTCCAGCATACAGTATCACTAGACATAAGAAAGTACCCCCTAGAGATGAGCAATTACCCCAGAAAACATACTACTAGACTAGACTTAACTTCCAGCCCTTAACACCTAGACATGCAATTACCCCAAGGCACAAGTAATTACCCCTCAATGACAGAGTTTTCTTTTCTTTTAGCAATTTCTGGTCATTACTGGTTATTCTAAATTATTTGGCAGAATCTTCCCAATTCACTAGAAAGCCACCAAGATTGGCTTACAATACAACATGATCACTAGTGATGAGCGGCAGGGGCTATATTCAAATTTGAGAATTCAAGATTATTTTATTGAATGCTAAAAATCGGCAATGTAAAAATCGCATAATGCGAATTCGTAGCGCGATATACAGGCGTGGGTCACTTTGGCTACATTTTTCAAGCTGGTATAAGTTTCCTGAGACTGGAGAAAATGGTTGGCAGAACATTACAATAGCTTTATATGCAGATAGAGTCAAGTGCTCCAATATATTCACGATTGCGCTAATCGGCAGTGATTAGAATATTTTATCGCACTACGTGCAACTTCACATTTTAGCAGGTCTGACTACAGATTACTGATTGGTGCACTGAGTATTGTTGTGAACTTGACATTGCTCATTTCTCTCACCATGCTGGGTGAGAGAAATATCTCTGTAAATTGACAACTTTGTATAAAAAAAATTAAAAAGTTTTCATTTACAGAGATATTTCTCACACACAGTATGGGTATATGTAAAAATACACCCCAAAACACATTTCCCTGCTTCTTCTGAGTACGGCGATACCACATATGTGACACTTTTTTGCAGCCTAGGTGCACAAAGGGGCCCAAATTCCAATGAGTACTTTTAGGATTTCACAGGGCATTTTTACGCATTTGGATTCCAAACTACTTCTCACGCTTTAGGGCCCCTAAAATGCCAGTGCAGTATAAATACCCCCCAAGTGACCCCATTTTAGAAAGAAGACACCCCAAGGTATTCCGTGAGGGGTATGGTGAGTTCATGTAAAAAAAAAAATTTTTGTCACAAGTTAGTGGAATATGAGACTTTGTAAAAAGAAAAAATAATAATCAATTTCCGCTAACTTGTGCCAAAAAAAAAAATCTTCTATGAACTCGCCATGCCCCTCACGGAATACCTTGGGGTGTCTTCTTTCCAAAATGGGGTCACTTGTGGGGGTATTTATACTGCCCTGGCATTTTAGGGGCCCTAAAGCGTGAGAAGTAGTTTGGAATCCAAATGCGTAAAAATGCCCTGTGAAATCCTAAAGGTACTCATTGGAATTTGGGCCCCTTTGCGCACCTAGGCTGCAAAAAAGTGTCACACATGTGGTATCGCCGTACTCAGAAGAAGTAGGGCAATGTGTTTTGGGGTGTATTTTTACATATACCCATACTGTGTGTGAGAAATATCTCTGTAAATGAAAACTTTTTAATTTTTTTTATACAAAGTTGTCAATTTACAGAGATATTTCTCTCACCCAGCATGGGTATATGTAAAAATACACCCCAAAACACATTGCCCTACTTCTTCTGAGTACGGCGATACCACATGTGTGACACTTTTTTGCAGCCTAAGTGCGTAAAGGGGCCGAAAGTCCAACGAGTACCCTTAGGCTTTACAGGGTTGCTCACAATTTAGCCCCGCCCAAAATGCCAGAACAGTAAACACACCCCACAAATGACCCAATTTCGGAAAGTAGACACCCCAAGGTATTTACTGAGGGGCATAGTGAGGAGATTTTTTATTTTTTTTTGCCAGAAGTTAGCAGAAATGGAAACTTTATTATTTTATTTTTTTCCTCAGAAAGTGTCATTTTCCGCTAACTTGTGAAAAAAAATTAAATCATACATGAACTCACCATGCCCCTCCGCGAATACTTTGTGGTGTCTTCTTTCTAAAATGGGGTCATTTGGGGGGTATTTATACTATACTGGCATTCTAGCACCTCAAGAAACATGACAGGTGCTCAGAAAGTCAGAGATGCTTCAAAATGCGGAAATTCACATTTTTGTACCATAGTTTGTAAACGCTATAACTTTTGCGCAAACCAATAAATATACACTTATTGGATTTTTTTTTAATCAAAGACATGTAGCACAATAAATTCTGACACAAATTTGTATAGAAATCTAATTATATTTGAACAATTTTACCAGAAATAGTTAAAAATACACTTTTTTTTGAAAATTGCGGTCTATTTTGATTAATATCAGAAAAATGAAAAATGTCAGCAGCAATCAAATACCACCAAAAGAAAGCTGTATTGTGAGAAGAAAAGGAGGTAAAATTCATTTGGGTGCCAAGTTTCATGACCGAGCAATAAACCGTTAAAGTTGTGAAGTGCCGATTTGTAAAAAAGGGCCTGGTCACTAGAACTAGGGGGGTATAAACCTGTGGTCCTTAAGTGGTTAAATAAGTCTTTATGACCTCTTAGTAGTTTAGAGATAAAGTTTATTAGATGACCGGCACAAAGTGAAAGTACCAGTCACGCAGTTTGAAAAACAGTTAACCCTTTGTGACAGAATGACTTAATATTTTTAATAAAGGCCAATCGAAAATATGATTTTTAGCTAAAAATGAGTAAAATGCAATCATAAACAAAAATTGCTTCCAAGGTGTACATGGCCTTTAAAAGGAGACCATTATATGAAACATTTTAACATTTTTTTTTTTAAATTAAAGACAGTAGTTTTACTGTGGCAGATTTCATAGAGTTTGCAGCTGATTTTTTAATATGATCAGGGGATGATATGATTAACAGAGACTATAGAGGGTTAAAAGTTTAATGAAGCTTTATGTTACTAGTAAGGGATCAATATCAGTGCTAACTTCTGCTTGACTGAAGTAGCGTGAGCACACTTAGTAATTGATCTCAGGATATACCTTCTAATGCTTTACTGTACAAATTTAGATTTGTTCTTAGTGGAGCAATTTGTACTGTCATGCAGAAAGCGTAGATAGAATGACTTTCTACTAGTAAATGTCATGAGTCAGCCTCTTATGACACTTCTATGAATAGTATACGCCCGGGGATTGTGTTCTGGAAATTCAGGAGAGCTGGTAGGACATTCATCAAACTGTTTCCTGCATTTTAGGAAAATACAGGGTTGAAAATGACATCCATTTGGAGTTAATAAACTGTAATAAACAGTTTGTTACAGAATAGTTTATTTTTGTTGTTGGGGTTATTATGTTAACGTAGATGCTGCTAATAGAGATGAGCGAATTTCATGTTATGAAATTCGTTCACGCTTCGTTTGGTGGTAAAAGCAGATTTGCGTTATGACGCAATTCTATAACGGAATGCATTTAGAGGCATTCCGTTATTCATTCCGTCATAATAGAAGTCTATGGCCTTCATAACGGATCCGTCCCGCTTCCGTTATGCAGGAGAGGACTCCCCTGCATAATGGAAACGGGACACATCCGTTTTGCAGCCCATAGACTTCTATTATGACGCAATGGATAACGGAATGCCTCTAAAGGCATAGAATTGCATTATGGTCCGTGGTAACGGTGTCCATAACGCAATTCTGCTTTTACCACCAAACGAAGCGGAGCGAATTTCAAAATATGAAATTCGCTCATCTCTAGCTGCTATAATATCTGTTACCACAAAATCTTTGTATTTTAAACTTGTATCCGGATGTAATAATTCATGTCATAATTAGTTAACATGTTCAAGACAGATATTCAATACTTAAAAAATAAAGTGAAACTAGATTAATTCTGGTCATACAGTAAAATTTTTTGTATTACTTCATATAGCCTGCAGGTGTCAGTATAGTCTTTGCTGTCTATAGAAAGAAACATGCAAATTTTTTCTTCTTCCTAGTATAAAAGGCTGCCCCCTGTATGACATCTAAGTGCATAACACCACCTCAAAGAATATTTTTGGACATATTTTTTTTAATGATGGCTTTAAAAGTAAGGCTGTGTTTACACTTTTGTTATTTCTTTTCTATCATGCTTAGAATAGTATAGAAAACTGGAAACACTCATAAAAGTCAAATTGGATGTATCATTATGAATAGAGTTAAGCATATCAAAGTTAACAAAGTGGAATTAGATCTAAATTTCAGGAAAAATTTGTTTTATCCCATAGTTGAATTTCCTCGCGCTTTGTGGTAATGAATCAGATGTTTTCTAAAATGGCTGTTAAACATGTTAGAAAGAGGAAGTAAGAAGCCCGGGAACAAGGGACCACCCATAATACCATGCAGATAGCCAATCAGCAGATAGCCAGCCCCTGTGATATCACAGCTCTGATTTTGAGGTGTTCACGTTCTTTTATACATAAGTGTATCCGTTAATCCTTAATTGTGTAATTGGGGTGAAATTGCAGCCTGATACTACAAATTTTAGGGTGCTCACATTCTTTTATATATAAGTACATCCATTCATACTTGATTCTGGGTGAAATTGTGCCCTGACACTGCTGCTTTTTTACAGTTACTGTTATAGTACAGTAGGTCTGACAGACAGGTGCTAGGCCCTTCTAAGGGAACAGGCAGTGGCAAAAATGTTTCTGGAGCTGGCAGAAGTAACAGCAGAAGAAGGGGGGGGGGGGATGTGGTAGTAGCAGTCCCAGCGACAGGCCAGTGTCATCCAGTGGTCATGTTTTGACCAGCAACCCAGCTGTCCTTGAATGGTTGACTCGCTCCTCAACATCATCTCAACTGACATCAGATGCCCCCACCCAAGAGTTGGTCGGTTCTTCAGCTCTGTTCCCCCACCTGTCCTGAACCTGCCTTTCATTTTATGTTGCTTCTGCTAGAGAAGTATTGTATGCCCTCGGCTCTGCTCCGCTTTTCAGCAAGGACAAGCTTATTGAAGATATTCAGCAGCTACTACCCAGTAAAGATGTGGAGGAGGGATCCATTGCTTCCTCCGGTAGACGAGCAAGTAGCGATGATGAGAGTCGCGTAGGAGCAGGTGTTGCGAGCGGTCAGGTATGCGGCCCCGAGACTGGTGAGGGTGACATCGGTGATGTGCATACAGTAGTGGATGAGGATGTAGCTGATTGCACGTGGGAGCCAGATGAAGAGGGGGCTTCATCATTATCATCATCATCATCAGGGTTTGAGGGTGGCAGCTTGCGCATGAGCCAGCGGCTGAGCTAGCAGGGTGGTAGCAAGGCTGTGAGGCAGCAGTGTGAGGTCTGTAGCCAAATGTGCCTGATGTAGACCGTCTGCTACTCAGGAGCCTACCTGTCTGGAAAGAACTAGCGGTGCACAGTGGTGGGTGGAAAATGCAATATTTGTTGGTGTGGTATTTTTCATCAAGTTGCCAAAGGACGTCAGCATGGCCGTTTGTAGAATCTGTGGGCAGAAGGTGAAAGTTGGCACCGCAGCCCTCCATCAACAGTGTTACCATAAAGTGACCTGGGAAAACCATGACGCTAATGTGGTACAGCCTGACAGCTAGTGGTACAGCCTGACACAGCAACTGCTACATCTCCCAGTGGCCCGCATCCCTTCTCCAGCAGTCAAGGCTCCCACCACCTCAGCAGAAGGAAGCTGTGTTCCCTTCAAATCATCTACTGGTCCTGATGCTCCTGTTCCTCCTACTCTTACTCCTCATCACTAATTTCGTCAGCAATCGATCACCGAGGTGATTGCAAAAAGACAACTATATGCATGCACTCATCCAACGATGCAGAAGCTGAACATGCTCCTGTCTAAGTTGCTGGTACTACAGTCCCTCCCTTTCCATGTAGTGAACTCTGTACCTTTCAGAGAACTGATGGCTTGTGCCGAGCCAAGGTGGATAGTCCTAAGTTATCATTACTTCTCCAAAAAGAACCAGCCCTGCATATGTATGTTGATCAGAAGGTTGGCCAGTCCTCTTTGAGCCTATCGGTGTATGCTAAATTTCACAGCAGCGCTGAAGTGTGGAGCTGCAACTACGGTCAAGGACAATATATGTCCTTTATGACCCACTTGGTAAATATGGTTCTTGCCCAGCCACGCCAGCCTCTGTGTTCTCAAGCTATGAATCCTGCACCAATGTCCTCCTTTGCCTTCTTAGGCTAGTTTCACACTAGCGGCAGGGGACTCCGGCAGGCTTTTCTGGCGGGTGCACAGCCTGTCAGATCCGTCCTGCTGCTAGTTCACGTGTGCCCCCGGACTGCCGCTCCGTCCCCATTGACTATAATGCCTCTTGGCGTGCGCTGGAACAGCCTGCTGGAGTCCCCTGCCGCTAGTGTGAAAGTACCCTTATCCTCAACCTTGTCCTTAGCCTCAACTGCAGGCACAATTCGGAGTGCTCCTCCAGCTTCCACCTATGCAGAGCAAGGTGGTGTCACGCTGTTCTGCACCTGGTTTGCCTGGGCGAACAGAGTCACACAGGGGAGGAACTGCTCCCAGGGCCGGCTCCAGGTTCATGTGGGCCCGTGGGCGATAAAGTCTCAGTGGGCCCCCTTGTGGCATTTTGCACGGCGCTTACAGCAATAAAACTGCATGTATTATAGATAAAATACCTTACACAGAGCCTGCTACAGAGAGGATATATGTGAATCAGTCCTTATGTGCCTACTTTTATTTTCTACCCAGTGTTTCAGTCCCTCAGGTCTACTCACAGATATGTTCCCCCTCAAAGTAGATATGCCAAGATATGCCCCCTTCATAGTAGATATGCTAAGATATGTGCCCTCTCCCAGTAGATATGCCAAAATATGTGCCCCCACACAGTAGATATGCCAAAATATGTGCCCCCTCACAGTACATATGGCAAAATAAGTATCCCCTTCACAGTAGATATCCCAAAATATGTGCCCCCTCACAGTTGATATGCCAAGATGTGTGCCCCCTTCACAGTAGATATGCCAAGATATGCGCCCTCTTACTGTGGATATGCCAAGATATGTGCCCAGTGCCCCCTTCACAGTGGTTATGCCCAGATGTGCCCCCTTCACAGGAAGTGAAAAAAACAAACAATAAATACTCCTCGCTTCAGTCACCTGGCTCCTCCGTATCAGCAGCAGCAGGATACTGTGACACATCGTGCTGCTGTGTAGGAGGAGCAGAGGCTGATTCCCAGGCTGCCCTGCTCCTCTTCCTACACAGATCAGCCGGACGATGTGAGGACATCGTGCTGCTGCTGCTGTGGAGCGCTGGCGGGTCAATGGCTCAATGTTGGAGCGGGGAGCAAATAGTTCCCTGCTTCAGTGCCCCCCCCCCAATATTTTAAAAACAATTGAACCCCCTCACAGTAGTATTGCCATCATTGTACAACCTCCACAGTAGTTTTGTACAGATGTGTGCCCCCTCATAGTAGTTATGCCCACATTGTGCCCTCTCACAGTAGTTATGCCCTTTTTGTGCCCCTTTCACAGTTGTAATGCCCTATCTGTGCCCCCTTCACAGGAATAATCCCCATTGTGCCCCTTCATAGTAATAATCCCCATTGTGCCCCCTTCACAGTAATAATCCCTATTGTGCCCCCTTCATAGTAGAAATCCCCATTGTGCCGCCTTCACAGTAATAATCCCCATTGTGCCCCCTTCATAGTAGAAATCCCCATTGTGCCCCCTTCACATTAGTAATCCCCATTGTGCCCCCATCATAATAGAAATGCCCATTGTGCCCCATTCACATTAGTAATGCCCTCTGTGCCCCCTCCAGGGTAGTAATGCCCTCTGTGCACCCTCCATAGTAGAAATGCCCTCTGTGCCCCCTCCATAGTAATAAAGTCCTCTGTGACCCCTCCATAGTAATAAAGACCTCTGTGACCCCTTCATACTAATAAAGACCTCTGTGCCCCTCCATAGTAATAAAGTCCTCTGTGCCCCCTTCATAGTAATAATGTCCTCTGTGCCCCCTCCATAGTAATAAAGACCTCTGTGCTCCCTTCATAGTAATAAAGACCTCTGTGCCCCGTCCATAGCAATAAAGTCCTCTGTGCCCCCTCCATAGTAATAAAGTCCTCTCTGCCCTCTCCATAGTAATAAAGACCTCTGTGCCCCTCCATAGTAATAAAGTCCTCTGTGCCCCCTTCATAGTAATAAAGTCCTCTGTGCCCCCTCCATAGTAATAAAGATCTCTGTGCCCCCTCCATAGTAATAAAGTCCTCTGTGCCCCCTGCATAGTAACATACAAAGGCAAAACAAAAAGTGGCCCTCATGCCCAAACTAAAGTTAGTACGTGCAAATCATATTGCGGCAAAAGTGCGAGGGCCAACTATAAAGAGTCAAAAGTACAAGCTCCCAACGCAAACACAAAACCTACAAAAAATGGAGCTCACCAGTACAAAAATGTAAATACTTTATTGAAGTCATAACAATACATGTATAAACGACGTTGCTATTAAAAACAAGGTAGCAGAAAGGAACACCACCCTGGTAGGACACCGGCTACATATTCATATTATAATGTAACAAACTACTTGTCAGTATATAGTAAATAAAGGTGGGTCTCATACATTACATAGCTATATATTAAAATCACAGAGCCTGCAAAGTGTTCCCGGCAAAACTCAGGAAAACCACAACACAAGCGGTGTAACACAAAGCCTATGACAACTGGTGTGAGTAACTGATGGGAGAGGACCTACCTGCACGAGTCCAGTGTGTCCAAGACCAGGATGGCGCTACCCCCTCCATAGTAATAAAGACCTCTGTGCCCCCTCCATAGTAATTAAGTCCTCTGTGCCTCCTCCATAGCAATTAAGACCTCTGCGCACCCTCCTTAGTAATAAAGTCCTCTGTGCCCCCTCCATAGTAATAAAGTCCTCTGTGCCCCCTCTGTATTAAAAACAAAAAAACACAGTAACTACTCACCTTGTCCCGTTCCTGAAGCTCACAGTCCTCTCTTCCCTGCAGGCACAGATCCCTCTGCAGCACTGTGTGGGCGGGGCTTATGCAGATTACTGGCTGCAGGCTTCAACCACACAGGCCTGCAGGCTGAATGGTGGAGCAGGGAGAAATCTTCCTGCTTCACCATTCAGAGCGCGGCTGGCCTGAAGGAGGGGAGGAGCGTGGGGAGCTGAGCAGTGAGTGACAGGACCGCAGCTCCCAGCGCTCCGTATTGATGGAAGCGTCAATGCTTCTGGCTTCTTGCAGCTGTGGGCCCCCGCAAAAGCTGCCTGGGTATGCCGGGTGCTGACGCCGGCCTTGACTGCTCCGTGTCCTTCAAGAGGAATTCAAATCCTGGCTGTCTCCTTGCCAACTGAAGATTGAAACCATGGTCAAGAAGAACATCATGTTGGCACTGCGTCAAGAGAGCTAACCCATACGCCCTGCATACTGCACATTTTAATCTGGTTGTAAAGAGGTTCCTGAAATCTTCCACCCAACTGCAAGACATCCTGAAAATGGCCTGATATGCGATGTTTCCATCTATTGGAACTCCACCCTCCACATGTTGGACCGACTATATGAGCAGAGGAAGACCGTGAACGATTTCTAGATGATGCCGATGGACAGGAGCTCTCCCCTGTGTATCTTTGGCGTTAGCCAGTGGAAGCTTATGTGTGATACCTGCCGTTTGTCAGGCGCTTTGAGGAGGCCACTTTATTTGTCAGTCCCCAGGACTACGGGATCATTCCACTTCTTGATGTCCTGGAGCAGATGCTGATAAATCTGGCTGGCCAGTGGACAGGAGAAATGGGGACCTGAGCCCTGTGGGGGCTGCACTGCAGCAGGAGGAGAAGGGCATTCACACACAAGTAATGTATACAGAAATGGGTGGTTTATCTACACAAGTGACAGGAAAGGAGAAGGAGGAGCTAAAGACCAATGAGTAAGACCAGGCAGATGACCCCAACACACCGTGGCAGTATGCAGTGGAGATGGATGCAGGAAGTCCCTCTGAGTCCCTTACACAAATGTCCAGATGCATGCTGAGTTGCTTGCATAGTCACAGCCATATTATCACCATTTGGCACAGGGATGACTACTGGCCTTTTTTCTACCTACTGAGAGGGAAGATAAACTCAACTAGTATCGAGATATCCTAACTAGTCAGTTGTCCGCTTCCTATGTGCGCCATCTCCCATCCTCACGAAGGGGGGCCCCTCTTCTCTCCTACTCCCCTGCCATGACTGCTGGAGGAGGGGGGTAGGAGTAGCACCAATTCAATCAGGAGTCTCTGGAGTCTCTAGTGTGCACTTTTCTTCACCCGCCTGCTTAAGAAACCACCCAGCAGCTGCAGGATATAGAGCAGAACCTGAACCAGCAAGTGGTGGCAAACTTCGACTGCAACCTGCCACCCTACCTCCAAAATTCCCTGGACTATTGGGCAGCCAAATTTGATTTGTGGCCGCAACTGGCCGAGTTTTCCCTGGACAAGTTTCCTGCCCGGCTAGTAGTGTAGCCTAAGAGCAGGTGTTTAGTGCAGGGGGGCATAGTTACCCCAAGGAGAACTGGCCTTTCCACCCAAAATGTTGAGAGACTAACCTTTGCAAAGATGAATCAGGCATCGATCAGCCAGGATTTCCACATGCCAGTGGTTGATGCATCAGACTAGATAATTCTGGGTGCCACACCAAAACTTCTCTTCTCCTACTGCCACCCACCATCTTGTGCTGTTGCTGCCACTGTTGTTGCCCCCCACCTTCCCACTCTGTGACTGGGCCATTGTGTTGACTCCTCATGCGATTGCCACCCTCCCCTCTCTGTGACTGGGCCATTTTGTTGTGTTGACTCCTCATACGGTTGCCACCCTCACCTCTCTGTGACTGGGCCACTTTGTTGACTCCTCATATGGTTGCCACCCTCACTACTCTGTGACTGGGCAACTATGTTGACTCCTTTATGTAATTGCCACCCTCACCACTCTGTGACTGGGCCACTATGTTGACTCCTCATGCGGTTGTCATCTTCCCGACTTCATAACTGGGCCACTATGTTGACTCCTTATGTGGTTGCCACCCTCACCACTCTGTGACTGGGCCACTGTGTTGACTCCTTATGCAGTTGCCACCCTCACCACCCTCAAGATTCCTATTTTGCATCAGGACATGCTCACGATTTGGAAGCCAAAAACAGGAGTGGGTACAAAACACAGAAGACATACAAATATTTCAATGACATGTCATCTCTGTTTTGGATCCACTCCTGTTTTTTTTTGAAGACCTTAGCATACTGATGGATTACTGACCAAATGCTGACCGTGTGAAGGCGGATGCTCAAAAGACAGTATACATTTTTTTGCAGTTGTTCTTGTGACGGATCAGAAGAAGGGGAAAAAACATTGACGTCAACACAAACTTACTGCTGACACCCTCTCCACTCAGGGGGCCACTACTTGTATCAGTGTGTAATAGAACAGGTTCTGTAGAAATCTATGTGGAATCAGCTGACTGTGCAAAAGGAGTGCGCTCTTTCACTCGACAGTACAATCTTGGGCCACTGCACAGTTCTTTATACGTAACGTTAACATTGACCTGTAAGGCCAGTTGAGTTATTTGGTCAGTTTTGGCCCTGTAACTAACCAAATAAATGAAGTCCAAAGTGATTCTAAGAGTAACTCCTGTCAAATGCCTGTCATACTGACACACAGTAACTTTTTCAGTATCACAGCGGATTAGCTATATAAGTTTCTGCAATGCACAGTATTTTACATCAATATACAGGCTCTCTGCAGCTGGGAAATTGCTGATTTTTAACGCGCTTCGTCACAAATAAATTTGGATCGAATCAAATTTTAAAGGGAAAATTTGGCGAAGCGTCCAAATCAAATTTCTTAAAACGTCACTCATCTCTAATTATGAAGCATGTCACAATGGATCTTTCATATCTGTCATGGCTGTCTAGCACCAGTGTGAACAGTGTCTAAACCATTGCTGATTCCCTGTGAGTAATAAATAATACCCTCCTGTGCATATTATTGCTTCCTGTGTAAATGTACTGTAGCTCAATCCTATCTATTGACCATATCTCTTATTCCAGCACATTTTTTCATTTAACAAATGGTTGTCACAACCTAACTAATGTAAAGATTTTACAACAATCTAAATTGCTCCAAACTCAAGATGAATATTATGAAATCTTGTAATAGAAACATTATGACAGCCAATGGAACATGCAGAGACAGTAGAGATTCGTGGGCGGCGCAATGAATCCTAGTACTGGCCCCTAACCCTAATACTGGCCCCTAAAACTGACATTTATACTGACCCCTAACCCTAATGCTAGCCCCTGACTTAAATACTGACCCGAATACTAACCCTAACCCTAATACTGAACCTTAACTCTAATCCTGACCCTAACCTAAAGATGTCGTGGGTACAGGTATATCAGTACACTGCTGTATATACTATATATATCTGTATCCACTGAATCTTTTATATCTCGTACCTGACACATAGGGCCAGATTTATCATTAGCTCAGGTCAGAATAATGGAGTGAAAAGGTCCCAAAAAAAGTCCCAAACGCTAAAACTGCGCACAAATTTGCGACTTTTTTCTGCTCTGCACTATGCTCGCCAGTTTTCTGAAAGTGGGCGTGTTTTCTTATGTAAATGAATCTCTAGACAGATTTACTATTGGGACTATTTAAAAAGTCGCAAAAAAGTCACAAAAAAGTCGCAATTTCACTCCAGTGAGGACCATGCTTATCTTATGAGACTTTTTAATAGAACATGCGACTTTTTCATAAAAACGTGCGACTTTTTCATAAAAATGTGCGACTTTTGTAAAGCTGCTTACTGACAGATAAACTGCTACCGTCAAACCAGATTTATTACAGTCTTAAAGGGCCGATCATAAATATGACTTGGCTAAAACTGACTTTAGCCATATGTTAAAGTGGAGTGAGCTGTCAGAGTCATGATAAATCTGGCCCATAGTATACACATTGGGCCAGATTTATCATCACTCTGGCAGCTCACTCCACTTTCACATATGGCTAAAGTCAGTTTTAGCCAAGTCAGATTTATGATCGGCCCTTTAAGACTGTAATAAATGTGGTTTGACGGTAGCAGTTTATCCGTCAGTAAGCAGCTTTACAAAAGTCGCACATCTTTACGAAAAAGTTGCACGTTTTTATGAAAAAGTCGCATGTTCTATTAAAAAGTCTCATAAGATAAGCATGGTCCTCACTGGAGTGAAATTGCGACTTTTTTGCGACTTTTTTGCGACTTTTTAAATAATCCCAATAGTAAATCTGTCTAGAGATTCATTTACATAAGAAAACACGCCCACTTTCAGAAAACTGGCGAGCATAGTGCAGAGCAGAAAAAAGTCGCAAATTTGTGCGCAGTTTTAGCGTTTGGGACTTTTTTTGGGACTTTTTCGCTCCATTATTCTGACCTGAGCTAATGATAAATCTGGCCCATAGAGTACTGATATGTCAAGAACAAGGTGTAATAGTGTGTACAGCTATATAGCATATAAAGCAGTGTATTGATACCTCAGGTACAAGGTATAAAAGATTAACTGCTGTGTATACTATATATCTGTACACACTGCATGTATTATATGGTATAATACATGCAGTGTGTACAGGTATATAGTATGTCCAGCAGTGTGCTGATATGTGAGGTATGAGATATTATAGATGCAGTGTGTACAGATATATAGTATACAAAGCAGTGTACTCATGTGAGATACAAGGTGTAATTTATACCTCATACTTCACATATCAGTACAGTGCTGTATATACTATATATCTGTACACACTGCATGTATGATGGCCTTAGACCCTTCTCACCTTTAATGGTGAGATGAGATAACCCGTTCAATGTCCCCAAGCATTCTAAACTTCTACTTGCCTACGGTATCTTGGACTGGATCTTAATCTTTAATTTTTACTTTTGCGCTATTCTATCTATCTATCTATCTATCTATCTATCTATCTATCTATCTATCTATCTATCTATCTACCTTGAGAAAATGAGGAAGCAGCACACTGTATGAACACGGGGTCCACGTCAGGCTGGTGAGGACCAGCACCTAGGTCCAATGAGCTAGAGATGAAAAAATAGCCAGCAGCACTCCAGGATATCAAAAAGCAAACTGTGGTTTATTAGACCCAAAGTCAGGCGACGTTTCAACAGCTTGTTGCTGTCTTTATCAAGCATGATTTGATAAAGACATGCTTGATAAAGACAGCAACAAGCTGTTGAAACGTCGCCTGACTTTGGGTCTAATAAACCACCGTTTGCTTTTTGATATCCTGGAGTGCTGCTGGCTATTTTTTCATCTCTATCTATCTATCTATCTATCTATCTAACGGTATCTATCTATCTATCTATCTATCTAACGGTATCTATCTATCTATACGATCTATTAATCTCTATGGATTAATGTAATATATATATTATCTATCCATCTCTCTGTCTATCCATCCAGTCATCGATCCATTCATCCATCTATTCAATGTGTTAACCTCTATGAATTAATCCATTATCTAACCATTTATCTGCCTATTTCACTATCCATCCATGCAATCTATTATCTATCTATACATCATCTAATTAATCAACTTATCATTCTATCTCCCCAAGCATTCTGAACTTCCACTTGCCTATCTTGGACTGGATCTGAATCTTAATCTTTCACTTTTACCCTATTCTTTCTATCTATCTATCTATCTATCTATCTATCTATCTATCTATCTATCTATCTATCCATCTATCAAAGTATGACATTGATAAAAAAAAAAAGGGGTGTTTAGGGCCAGTGAGCAGGCAAGACAAAAAAGAAATTAAAGGATCACAGGACTTGTAAGATTGTAAACTGGAGCAGAGCCCTCATTCCTCTTTGATTGCTCTTAACCCCTTAGTGACTAATTATGTACTGTATACGTCATGAAGTGGTGTTAGTTACTGCATGATGTGCACAGTACGTCATGAGATCGAAGTGCCACCGCAAGTACACTTGCGGTGACACCGGCATCTAAATGGATGCTACAGACAGCTGAGCTGTCTGGGCAACCGGCAGGGGACCAATCACAGCGGTCCCTGCCTTTGGATCGCTGCGATTGGCCAGTCAGATTTGAGCAGCGTTCATCAGTGCAGCTCCTCAGTGAGTGTTGAGGAGATTGGGTCTGCGTTGCTGTGTTTACTGTGCCCTGATCTCCCCCCCACTTCAGGATGGCCGAGCGGGACCAGGTAATAATGAGAAGGCCAACCCCCCCACCCCTCCCCCTCCCACAATTATTCAGGATGGCCGAGCTTAGTAACAGCTGACAATCTACTGTAACGGCTGACATTGGTGCTGGTACTGATGTCGGCCGTTTAACCCCTTCTATGCCGCGTTCTATAGGGATCTCTGTATGGAAGGGGTTAACAGGGAAGAAGCTCCCTCCCCCATCGGGCACTGCACTGCTGTGGCAGCGTCCCAATTGATCATAACAGAGGGAGGGCGCTACCTCCTTCCACCCCCCCTTGGGCCACTGCTCTGCTGTGGCAGCGTCCCGATCGTTACCATGGCAACTGTACGCCTTACACAGGCATCCAGGCTTGCCATGGTATGTAAGCCAGACAGGGTCCTGCCAGAGGCAGGAGCCTGATCAGGTTTACTGTGAATGAAAATACACTGCAGTTTTTTGTACTGTACTACAGTGTATTGTAGAGCCCTCAGACCCACTGGATCTTCAAGAATGCACCCTACAGTAGAAGCAATCAAAAAGTAACCCCATTTTGGAAACTACGGGATAAGGTGACAGTTTTATTGGTACTATTTTGGGGTACATATGATTTTTAATCGCTCTATATTATTTTATAGTTTTTTTGTGAGGCAAGGTAACCAAATAATGGATGTTTGGGCACCTTTTTAATTTTTAGTTTTTTACAACGTTCATCTGACAGGGTAGATCATGTGCTATTTTTATAGAGCAGGTTGTTACGGATACGATGATATCAAATATGTCTACTTTCTTTGTTTGTTTCAGTTTTACATAATAAAACATTTTTCTTTTTTTAATATGTTTTTGTGTCTACATTTTCTGAATGCCATATTTTTTTACATTTTTCTTGAAATCGTCTTGTGCATGGGCTTGTTTTTTGCATGAAGAGTTGACGTTTTTATTGGAACCATTCTTGGGTACATATGATTTTTTGATCATTCATTATTACACTTTTTGGGGCAAGTTGATGCAAACATTGGTAATTTTTTTCACAGTTTCTATTTATGTATTTTTACGGCGTTCACCTGAGCGGTTAGGTCATGTGATATTTTTATAGAGCCGGTCATTACGGAGGTGGTAATACCTAATATGTATACTTTTTTTTACTTATTTAAGTTTTACACACTAATAGCATTTTTGGGTCTGAGTCAGAGTCTGGGTCTGAGTCAAAAAAGTGCAAAAAAAGTGTAAAAAAAAGGAGAAAAGGAAAAAAAAATACACACATTTACAATTGGGTAAAAATGAAGAAAATAGAATAGCCTAAACATGTTTGGTATCTCTGTATCTGTAACAACCAGCTCTATAAAAATATCACATGACCTAATTGAACACTGTAAAAAAAAAATTAAAAAACAGTGCCAATAAAGAAATTTTTTTGTCACCTACCATCACAAAAAGCGCAACACCAAGCGATCAAAAGGGCGTATGCCCCCCCAAAATAGTACCAATCAAACAGTCACCTCATCCCGCAAAAAATGAGACCTACCTAAGACAATCGGCCAAAAAATAAAAAAGCTATGGCTCACAGACTATGGAGACACTAAAACATTTTTTTTTTGTTTCAAAAATGCTATTAGTGTGTAAAACTTCAATAAATAAAAAAAAGTATACATATTAGGTATTACCACCTCCGTAATGACCTGCTCTATAAAAATATCACATGACCTAACCGCTCAGGTGAACGCCGTAAAAATACATAAATAGAAACTGTGAAAAAAATTACCAATGTTTGCATCAACTTGCCCCAAAAAGTGTAATAATGAATGATCAAAAAATCATATGTACCCAAGAATGGTTCCAATAAAAACGTCAACTCTTCATGCAAAAAACAAGCCCATGCACAAGACGATTTCCAGAAAAATGTAAAAAAATATGGCATTCAGAAAATGTAGACACAAAAACATATAAAAAAAAAAATATGTTTTATTATGTAAAACTGAAACAAACAAAGAAAGTAAACATATTTGATATCATCGTATCCGTAACAACCTGCTCTATAAAAATAGCACATGATCTACCCTGTCAGATGAACGTTGTAAAAAACTAAAAATTAAAAAGGTGCCCAAACATCCATTATTTGGTTACCTTGCCTCACAAAAAAACTATAAAATAATATAGAGCGATTAAAAATCATATGTACCCCAAAATAGTACCAATAAAACTGTCACCTTATCCCGTAGTTTCCAAAATGGGGTTACTTTTTGATTGCTTCTACTGTAGGGTGCATCTGGGGGGCTTCAAATGGGACATGTTGTCTAAAAACCAGTCCAGCAAAATCTGCCTTCCAAAACCCATACGGCGCTACTTTTCTTTTGCGCCCTGTCATGCGCCCAAACAGAAGTTTACCACAACATGTGGGGTGTTTCTGTAAACCGCAGAATCAGAGTAATAAATATTGAGTTTTGTTTGGCTGTTAACCCTTGATGTGTTAAAGAAATAAATGGATTAAAATGGAAAATCTGCCCAAAAAGTTAAATTTTGAAATGTAATTTCCATTTTCCTTTAATTAATGTGGAATACCTAAATGGTTAACAAAGTTTGTAAAATCTGTTTTGAGTAACTTGAGGGGTGTAGTTTGCAAAATGGGATCATTTATGGGGGTATCCACTATGTAGGCCCCACAAAGTGACTTCAGACCTGAACGGGTCCTTAAAAAGTGGGTTTGGGAAATTTTCTTAAACATTTTAAGAATTGCTTCTAAAATTCTAAGCCTTCTAACATCCCAAAAAATAAAATGACATTTACAAAATGATCCAAACATAAAGTGGACATAAGGGGAATGTTAAGTAATAAATATTTTATGAGGTATCACTTTCTGTTTTAAAAGCAGAGAAATAGAAATTTGGGATTTTTTTTTATAAATAAAGGTAAAATATATTGACTCAAATTTGTGACTGTCATGAAGTACAATGTGTCATGAGAAAACAATCTCAGAATGTCTTGGATAAGTAAAAGTGTTCCAAAGTTATTACCACATAACCTGACACGTCAGATTTTCAAGAAATATCCTGGTCACAAAGGTGCAAAATGGCCCGGTCATTAAGGGGTTATGTTGTTGACTTGTTTGTTATTTATGACAATTTGTACATGAACACCACCCCCTTCTCCCGATTTTAAAGCGCAGTAGAATATGTTGGTGTTATATAAATAAGATTATTATTATTATTATTAGATGCAATGTTTTAGTCACCTCATACCACAGGCTTGAGGAAAGTAGTTTCATCCTATCTGTATCTCATATCACACCATATTTCTCATGACCTAGGAACTTAGCAGGGATGCCCAGTGGCACCCATCAAAGGATTATTGGGGGCTGTATAGGGACCTTTTGTTTATTCATTTGAATGGGGCTTGCAGAGGTCCATGTGCTTGCACCTCATTTAGGTATATCATATTACTATGCCGACTGCATCATTTGGTTTTGAATTGTACATGTTTTAATTATTAAATACAATTTGAGTTATTGTTGTTGCTGTTGTGGACTTTAGTACATCTGTAAATACTATTGTATACTTAACCATAGTTATACAATAATTGCAGTAAGTAGATGATGTATAACTTCCACCATGCCTAATTCTGCAATATTCGATTTTTTCATGTACAAGAAAAGGTTCATTTCTCTCATGACCTTTATAAGTAATTCATGATGGATTTTGGCTACCAGTCTCAGCGAGGGAAGTAAGACGATGACCTGTTAAAAAGTGAGACGGAACAAATGCATGTAGTGTCAGAGACCTTACAGTGTAGACTAGACCTGGGCACAATATACATCACTCTATTTGAACTTCATGACTTGTCAATGTGTCAGTGTCAGGTAACATTCTTTATGTATTCTCATATGTATTAAATGTTCCTCATCAAGGTCAGTGTGTGATTTGTATGTACAGCGCTAATATATCTGCAAAGGCAGAAAATCTATTAGAAACAGATAATTGTCGAAGAGGGGTGAACAAGGACACAGTGTGACGTAAACAGGCTGGATGCGCTCTAAACAAAATAAAATCAGTTTAAAGGCCTGGAAATACAAGTAATAAGCAGTGGCATGCCTGCCATAGAGGCAGACTACGCAACTGCTAAGGAGCCCAGGGGAAGAGAGGGCCTGGTGCTGAACTTCTTCTCTTCCTGACATAAATTTAAGGCATTTTTCAGGAACCAACTCTAGGAGGAGCTCAGTGCAAATACATTATTTACAGCTTCTATTGATATAAATGGTAACTAAACAAATCTGCGCTGAGCTCCACCTAGTGGTGGCCACAGACAGACAGTTTTATAATGTACTGTGTGAAGGGAAGCAGTCGATTTATCAGTGTATTAATGTCAATTATCTGGTGTAAAATACATTTGATGCTAAATCCTGTGTTATCTATATATAGATGGGCCCGAAATATTTTTGATCAATTATATTCGCAAAGAGCTTCTAGCTGCATTTGCAGTAAGTATGGCCACCAAGCAGTTATTTTTTCAGTGTTTGCTTATATCTTTGTGCAATTGACTAGCAGAGTGCTGTTACCTGTAGTTCTACTAATCCAATTGTGTTTCAGCCAAGGTAGCGTGCACCTGCGTTCTCATATTTACTTATTATGGTTCGTTTGTTTTTCTTCCCTATTATCTATATATAGGTGATAATTGTCTTTCTAATCCTGTTGTAATGATAATGAGATGGCTATTGAAAAGTGATCTGTACAGACCAAGAGAAGAGGAGATCTGCAGAGATTATCTGACAGATTTTCTTACCAATAATTGGTCAGATGGACATTTACACACACAGATCTTTTGTTATACACATCAACTATTGGTCTGATCGGACAGAAATTGATCAGATAATCTGTTGGTGTAATACAGCCCTTAGGCTTAAAACCCCTTTACATGGGACGACAGAGCAGTAGATTATTGGTAAGGAAGCAATCCTTCCCGACTATCTGCTGCTCGCTAGTGGAGGAGACCGTTGCATTTACATGCAGAGATCTCCTTCAGAGATCGATAATGCCATCGCTCTTCCCCATACTGACGTGTTATTTGCCAACAGCAGATTGTGTTTACACAGCACGCTCTGCTGTGGGCAAACAACCATTTTTGTGTCTGCACAAACGATTGGATTACCTGATGAATGAGCATTTTGCTCGTTCATTGGATAATTGGCGGTACATTTACACCGCCAGATAATCTTTAAGATTCCCGCCCCGTGTAAAGGGCCCATTAGTGGCCAGTGTGAAAACTACAGGAAGTTTTTTTTTCTAAATATACATAGTGATATGAAAATTAAAAAATAACATCACCAAAAATTATTTAAAAATGTGGCAGGATAGGTGGTAAATGTCTAATCACTGGGCCTCGCTGCTAGGACCCATACCCATCACTAAAATACTGATCCTAAGGATGGAATTTATCCTCACTGCAAAACTGTACTCCGCTATGCCATAGACATTATGCCGCTATGCCATAGACATTAAATGTAGCAGCATCATGCATGCTTGACCGCTGTTCTATTCAAACTTCTAGAAATGGGGTGCACCCTGTCCCAGCAGCTGAACCCCAAGGGATCAGACATTTGTCACCACTCCTGTGCGTAGGTGATAAATATCAGCTGTGGGAAAACCCCTTTAAAGGATCACTGAGTTTTCAGAAAACTTTTGATATGTCATAGAGACATATTAAAGGTTTTGATCAGTAGGGGTCTGGGTGCTGAGACCTCCCCCCCCCCCCCTTTCCCTCATGATCCCTAGAACAAGGAGAGAGAAATGTTCTCTCTCTTCACTGTAGGAGACAGAAGCAGAGCGAGACCATAGTGCTTCTCTCTCCTTGTTCTAGTGATTGGTGGGGGTCTCAGGACTCCAACCACTACCGATCAAAACTTCTGGTATGTTTCTATTAGAGGCGTCAGTCACCTTCGGGACTTCAGTTGCTATGAAACTACAACTCTCAGCGTGCACATTTGCTTGGCTGTTCTTGTGACTCCCATAGTAATAAATGGAGCATTCTAGGGGTTGTCATTTCTGCACAGTTGGAGTGCCGGAGGTTGCTAAACCTTGTTCTATGACATCGAAAGTTTTCTGTATCACAATCTTCAGTCCTGTGCTGTACATGTCATATAGTCAGATGCTTTTTTTTTTGGTCATTTACTGCAAAGGGCTGGAAAAGATATTGGCATTGTTAACCCTACATTTCTGACTTAAAGTACTATTCTGGTATCATTTTTAAAATATATGCGCATTTCTACTATATTTTGTGTATTAATTCCACTATTCCACTGTATCAAATCCTCTATTCCAAGGAAGAACTACTTTCATTGCTAATAAAAAATGTGCTGGTCATATGATATATACATTATAGATACTACACAGTCGAGGCACATTATTATGACCACCAGCTAATACCCAGAATAACTGTCGTGAGCAGCACAGACAGCAGCTAGATGGACTGGTAGTGGCTTAAAGAGGACCTTTCACCTTGAAAAACATTGTGAACTAAGTATGCTGCCATGGAGAGCGGCGCCCGGGGATCTCCCTGCACTTACTATTACCCCTGGGCGCCGCTCCGTTCTCCCGTTATGCCCTCCGGTATCTTCACTCACTAAGTTATAGTAGGCGGTGTCTTCCCTTGTCCTGTGGGCGTCTCCTTATCCTAGGCTGTAGCGCTGGCCAATCGCAGCGCACAGCTCACAGCCTGGGAGGAAAAAACCTCCCAGGCTGTGAGCTGTGCGCTGCGATTGGCCAGCGCTACAGCCTAGGAGAAGGAGACGCCCACAGGACAAGGGAAGACACCGTATACTATTACTTAGTGAGTGAAGATACCGGAGGGCATAACGGGAGAACGGAGCGGCGCCCAGGTATAATAGTAAGTGCAGTGAGATCCCCGGGCGCCGCTCTCCATGGCAGCATACTTAGTTCACGATGTTTTTCAAGGTGAAAGGTCCCCTTTAATAAGGTCCTATTAGGTTGTCATAGGTATCTGGAGCCATGGTGACTACAGTGCACTCTACCGCTGCTGGAGGGTCTGTAGGGGAAGATCCATAGAGTGAGCATGTCGGTCAAGGTGGTCCAACAAATGCTTAATTGGGTTCAAATCTGGGTAATTAGGGGGCCAGGGTAGTACTTGGAAGTCTTGGTCATGCTCTTCCAACCAATGACAGACAATTGTCTTTCTTGAACATCCCATTCTCCCCAGGGAATATGGGTGTACGTGATCTGCAAGGATGGATTCATACTGAAATGGGTTGAGAGTGCCTTCCACATGGATGAGTGGGCCCAGAGGATGCCCCATACGCAGTAGGAATACCCACCAAGCCAGCTCACTACACATGACTTCCTTAATGAGCTACGCACTGCCAACCTTAAAAGTAGGAAGTGGTCATAATAATGTGACTCGACTGTGTATATACTGTGCTACTAAATCTATTTGGTTGATAAAACAGAAGGCTAAACTACATGATATAGGAAGTAATTAAATGATTCAAGTGATTTCATGCTGTGTTATTTTTTGCTTAGCAACAGCATGTTAGAGATGCAAAGAGCTGTGTTCTGAATGTCCATTGGGTTGGTGGTAGAATCGTTAGACAGCTTGTACATGAAGTATCTTCTTGTGTGTAGTTGTAGAGCCCCCACTAGGTCCAGTCTTACTTACCAGTAATGCTATACACATTCAATGATTATTGCATTAGACTAATACAAAAAATAAAAAATAAATGTTTAAAGGGAGTCTGTCACGTCATTTTCACCTATATAACTAACAGCATTGCATACACATTCCAAACTTACCTGTATGTACTTTGTTCCTTTATTCCATGTCCATAAAAAGTGTTTTTATTCTGCTGGAAAATGGCTCCCAAGTGTCTAGCTAGGAGGGGTTTGCTATTCCCTGTGCCGAAAGCAAGCCAAACGGAAGAAGAGGGGGGGGGGCTGTTTCAGCTGCTTATATCTTTGGATTGGTAGCAGCTAGATATACAGGCCTGGTCTTGTTTGCAAGCTGGCATTCCATGCCTTACACAATACCAGTATCACGATGATATAGCTGCCAGAATTCAGTTGAAAGTGAAAGTAAAAACATCTTTTCACTGATTTCACTGAAACAGATATACAGTAGCTGTTTCACAGCTATATCTTCCGATGTAATGGATATAATGCTTTTACTTGTTTTTCTTTGACTTTCAACTCCATTCTCTGCCACCCTGAATTCTATTCTAAGAGCTATATTTTTGTGTTTCATGTATTTTATGAAAGCTTGGAATGACAGCTTTCAAACAAGACCAGGCACATATCTCTAGCGGCTACCAGTCCCAAGATATGATCCGCTAAACCGGCCCAACTCTCTTCTTAAGTCTGGTTTGCTTTGAGCACAAGGAACAGCAAACCCTGCCCAGCTGGACACTTGGAAGATGTTTTCCTGCGGAATAAAAGCACTTTTTCTGGACATGGAATGAAGACACACAGGCATGGGCATCACTAGGTTAAAATATTCGGGGCCTGGGCCCCAGATGTTTTGTCCCAGGCCCCGAATGTACTGCCTGCTAATGAAAAAAAAGCGTGCCTACTAACCAGGGACGCATTGCAGGAGCTGAAGGACCTGTGATGACATCACAGTCAGGCTATCTGTACTAGAGGCAGAGCTCAGTGGTGAAGACGAACTTCGATGATGTCACCGTCATGTGATAAGTGCAGGAGGGGGTGGAGCTAAGCTGTGAAGAGGAGAACTAGTGGAGAAGACCCTGACTGTGATGGCTTCTGTGACTGAGGAGAGGTAAGGGATAGATACAGTGTGCGAACCAGAGGAATGCTGGGAGTTGTAGTATTGCTCTCTCACACCAGCTCCCTGCTTGGTTGAGAGAGTGATTTTATTTAGAAGGGATTGTATGTTGGGGCTGAAGGGAGGGGTGTTATTTACATGTGGACTGTATATTGAAGGGGCTGAAGGGAGGGGAGTTATGTTATTTATTTGGGACTGTATATTGAAGGGGCTAAAGGGAGGGGGTGATGTTATTTTGTATGTTGAAGGGGCTGAAGGGAAGTGAGTTATATTATTTACATGGGACTGTATGTTGGAGGGGGTGAAGGGCGGGTAGTGATGTTATTTACATGGGACTGTATCTTGGATGAGAGTGATGTTATTTAGGTCATGTGATAGCAGTTTAAGTAGTGTCTATATATAACCAATTATAACCAATTGCAGTGTATGTGGCTGTTCACATGGATGTTTTTTATTTATTTATTTTTTAAAGGTCTAGTAAATAGCGGCCAACAAAAAATAGGACAAGTCCTATTTTTGGCAGTGAAATCAATGGGGCCATTTTTAACAGCCGTCTAGACAGGAGTGTGCCCGTTTAACAGCTGATAAAAACAGGTACAGTGGGGATAAATGATATTTCAGGAGTTAAAATAATTTTTAAAATACTCACCTCATCCAAAGCACAGGGACACAGACTCCTCTTTGGATGCAGAAGGACCTGTGCACCCAGCGTGATGATATCACATGATCACATCAGGTCCTGCTGCATCCAGTGTGGAGCGCGTGAAAGTGGATGAGGTATGTTTTTTGTTTTTTTTTTGCAGTCAAAAGAAATGCTGTGGGCCATATTATTAATGCTGGCAGCCACTATGAGGACATTATTAATGCTGGGGGCCAATATTTGGGCATTATTTACAATTGGGGCCATTATGGAGGGTTGGGATAAGCCAATGAAATTCATTCATTTTTAAACAGCCAGATGGTGAGAAAATGGACGCACAAAGTGTTAGAAAATGGTTATGACAGTGCATCTGCTTCTAAACACCTTCTTTTTTTTTTTTTTTTCATTCGTACGCATGTAGCCTTACATGGACCTGTATGATGGAGGTGGTTTGGGAGGGAGTGATGTTTCTTACATGGGACTGTGTGTTGGATGAGGCTGAAGGGAGGGAATGATGTTTTGTACATGGGACTGTATGTTGGAGGGGCTGAAGACAGGGGATTGATGTTATTTATGTGAGACTGTATGTTGGAGGAGGCAGGAGAGATGGCGTGATGTTATTTACATGGGACTGTATGGTGGAGGGAGGGAAATTATGTTTTTGGGTCTATATGTTGGGATGTATGGGGCATTATAATTTCTGAGGGCACTACAGGGAGGATTATAACTATAGGGGCACTGCAGAGGGCATTATAAATACAGAGGACATTATTGGGGTCCTAATTGCTACAGGGGGCTCTATAGGAGTGTTTATACATCAGGGCTGTAGAGAGCTTTATTACCACTGGGGGAACAATAGGGGGGCCTTATATCTACTGGGGGCTGTGTGAGGGCATTATTAATACTGGAGGGCTCTTCTACTAATGGAGGCACTCTTGGGGAGCATTATCACAATTGGGGGCACTGTAGGGGGAATTATTACTAATGAGGGCTTTCTAGAAGGGAATTACTATTGGTGGGACTTGGAGGAGCACTATTACTATGGGGGACTATTTGTAGTATTTTTTCTTCAGGGTAGTATTTGGGGGTATTGAGGGGCACAGCGAGCAGCAGGATAACACTGTTGGGACTCCAGGCTGTTGGGGTGATGATAGAAATGTGAAGAAGCTAAGATGTCTGTGTGTCACACTCTGCAGAGACGAGGGCTGGCTGAGAGAAGTTGTCCAGACCTAATGTAGAAGATGATGACAGAGAAGATCAGTAGAGACACCACTTAGGAGGCTCTGGATGTGAGAGGTATGTGCTGCTGTATACTCCTGTATGTTTGATAGTGTATATGCAGCAAGTAAAGCAAGTAAAATGTCTTTAGTGCTAGTGCGGGCAGGGGGCGTTGACTGGGGCCATATGCATTGGGTCTTGGGCACTGGATCTTTTGAGACCCTAGCAACGCCCCTGCACACAGGTATGTTTGGAATGTGTTTTCAATCTTCAGTGGGGCAATGTTGTTAGTTATAATTGTGAAACTGGTGTGACAGATTGCCTTTAAGAATAGAAAACTCCAGATTGTTCACATTCAATATCAGTCATCTTACATAATCCTTCTGACAACATTATGTTCTTAGCATCTCCTTTATGTACGTAATGCAGTTGCAATCTCTAGTACAACCCCACATTCATATTACCACAGCTTGACACATTTTGGATTATACACTGTATATTACTGTGCTCAGCTTGGGATCTGACTCATACTATAATTATTTAATAGTTATTAAATGGATTGGTATTTTTGTTTAACAAGGTTTAAAAACCTGGAAAGTGCATTTACTGAAGTGTACTGAAAAAAGGACAAAAAATGACAAAACTGTTAAAACTGGAACATATTTCACTGCTCATTTTATTGGTGCATACCACATTAATTGGAAGATAAATATCTATCTAACAAGGTTTTGAATACTTCCAAATTATCTGTTATCTTAGATAAAAAAAAAAGAAAATCAAAGAGAAAGGCATTTGCAGGCTCCGCGATTGATGCAAATGAAAACAGAATCTCAATTTACTGCCAGAGAAGTAAGATCTCAATCTCAGTAATACATGCTTTTATGTACAGTGCATGTTAATAAATTAGATTTTTAGGCTTACTTGTTTGAACTTCTATTATCAAGGAATGTCCTGTAAAACTCTGTAAAAATGCATTTCCTTTAAGAATGAATAATAATGTCACAGTATACTAAAAATAATATTTCTGAAAGGTATACATTTCAGTATTGATCAAAAGGTATTGTTTAGTGTAACGTGCAGAACAGCCCATAGCAATCATAGCGAGAGCTGCAACCAGACAAGCAGAATGACGTGCTGGTGCACAGCATAGAACAGCGGGAGTGGACCCACTGTGCCACTGACTGGCAATACACTGGTGGGACATAACTAAGAAACTACCCTGTCTTCACTAGAGCCTCTGCTGGTGAGGATAGGCTTGAGCCAAGGAAGATGCCAGGCACGACTCCAGAGCGGAAACCAAGTCAGTGGCAGCTGGTACAGATACAGGTTCATATTGAGTGGGCATTCCTCCTCCAGGAACCCAGGGACCCTCTTCCGAAGGCAGACAAGAAACAAGCAGATACAGACATGGACAGAACTGACATGAACAGACGCAGATGAGGTCTACTAAGCGAACACGCATTCGCGATCAAATGTTCGCGAACTGCGAGTTCACGGCAGGCCCCATTCACTTTAATGGCAGGCGAACCTGAAAAACCTTCAGGTCATATTTGCAACTAGCAAACATTTACTAGAAGTACACAAATAGTCCCACAACATGGACAGTGATATACCAGAGGGGTATCATTGGCAAAAATTCCCACAAAAAAATATCTATTTTAATCAAGGGCCATTTTTGTGCATCTTAAAGGGAGTCTGTCACCACTATATGACCATATACAGCACTTACATGGCGCTGTAGCACACCTATACAGGATTCTAATGGTACCTTTGTTATTTTCTTTAGACGTCCAGAAGCAGGAAAAACTATGTTTATTTCATATGCAAATGAGCACTTGCAAGTGCCCTGGGGCAGCGTTCAGTGTGTAGGTGCCCAGGCTGCTCTGCTTTTTTAACCATTACTCCTCCCCCAGCCTCTTCCTTTGCCCGTCCTCCTATTCCCTTGTATCATCCCTAGCTCCGGCCGAGATCCCACGCCTGCGCACTGCTTCGTTGGGCCGGGGCATGCACACTGCAATGCCCATTTTGGGTACGGCATCAATTCAACTAGTGCGCAGGCGCGAGCCGGCAAAGCAGTGCGCAGGCGCGGGATCTCGGCCGGACCTAGGGATGATACAAGGGAATAGAAGGGCGGCCAAAGGAAGAGGCTGGGGGAGGAGTAACAGTTCAAAAGGCAGAGCAGCCTGGGCACCTACATACTGAACGCCGCCCGAGGGCACTTGCGAGTGCTCATTTGCATATGAAATAAACGTCGTTTTTCCTGCTTCTGGACGTCTAAAGAAAATAACAAAAGTACCATTAGAATCCTGTATAGGTGTGCTACAGCGCCATGTAAGTGCTGTATATAGTCATATAGTGGTGACAGACTCCCTTTAAAGGGAAACTCTCAAAAATATGCCCTGCTAGAGCAGAATTTTTTTTCTTTCCTATCGGTTTGATGATACAAATGTGCAGCACTCCACGTTTTTGTATCCTGCAGAGTCCATTAAAGAAATGCATACATTATCGTACATTTTTTTTCTACCTTGGAACTGTATGGTGAATGGACGCCACTGTACGGCATCAGTCTGAAGCATCTGTTAACGCATGCATTTTTGGTATGCATTAAATGGATGGCAAAAATAGAATGTGAACCCAGCCCTAGTGTCAGAATAAGCACCAGTACACAGCGGAGTAGTGTGGCGGAGAGGGGAGGCCGTCATGTACTGACAGAGCGCTACCTGGTCCTGGTGGTCAGGGATAAGGACTGTGTTTTCCAAGGATCATTTTCTACTGGGAAATACAGGGAACAGTAGAATACACTAAAATCTATATAATCTAAAGATATTAGCTGAAGGATGAGGAAGATGCAGAAGCGGAAGGTTGAGTGAGCCACTCAACCAACTCTGGTGCATCTGACATAATCGCAGGTACCTTCTCCAACATCCCACTTAGGCTCCGGCCTGGCGCACCTGCCCGATCCCTACCACCACTGCGGAATGGCCTGCCTCTTCTTCTGCCTGTCATTTTCAAAATGACCCTGTGCCAAGTCCCTAGAGAAGAGCAGTATTTGTGGAAGCTGATATATGGCAGGCCTCAATCAGTTGTTAGTTCAAGCTGGTATATCACCCTCAAGCAATAATTTTGTGTACGCAGGTATATGGAAAACCTCAATCACTATTTTGTGGAAGCTGATATATGGCAGGCCTCAATCAGTTGTTAGTTGAAGCAGGTATATCAAAACCCGCAATCTGTATTTTGTGGACGCGGTATATGGAAAACTTCCATCACAATTTTGTGGAAGCTGATATATGGCAGGCCTCAATCAGTTGTTAGTTGAAGCTGGTATATCACCCTCAAGCAGTAATTTTGTGGATGCAGGTATATGGAAAACCTCTATCACTATTTTGTGGAAGCTGATATATGGCAGGCCTCAATCAGTTGTTAGTTGAAGCTGGTGCTGGTATATCCCCTCAAGCAGTAATTTTGTGGACGCAGGTATATGGAAAACCTCTATCACTATTTTATGGAAGCTGACATATGGAAGGTCTCAATCAGTTGTTGAAGCTGGAATATCACCCTCAAGCAGTAATTTTGTGAACGCAGGCATTTGGAAAACCTCTATCACTATTTTGTGGAAGCTGATATATGGCAGGCCTCAATCAGTTGTTAGTTGAAGCTGGTATATCACCCTCAAGCAGTAATTTTGTGGACGCAGGTATATGGAAAACCTCAATCACTATTTTGTGGAAGCTGATAGATCGCAGCCCTCAATCAGTATTTTCTGGTAGCACACATTTCCACTATAATATACTTAATATACTTTCTATGTTAGAAAGTATATTATAAGTATATCACACCCCTCTGTGTATCACACCTATCGATAGCACAACGCTACCAGTCCTTAAAAGGACTTTTGTGGCCCTATTAGCTAGCGTTTGGTGTCCCTAAGTTCCTAACAGTCTGTCCCTGCTCCAAAATGCAACTTCTCCCTACACTGGCAAAACACAGAATGTAAAATGGCTGCCAGATCGGATTCTGTTATAGGGTTGGGGGTGTTTCCATGTGCTGAAACGTCTCAATTGGCTGTCCTGTCCCACCTGATGGATGTGTCATGGGTCACAGTTCGGCGCAATGCAAAAGAATATGGTGACAGACAACATTTTTCAAATTTTTGTTCTGTACATTACCACAATGGATTTTGAACAAAACTATTCAGATGCAGTTGAAGTTCAGACTATCAGCTTTAATTCAGTGGGTAGAACAAAATGATTCCAGAAAAATGTGAGGAACTAAAGCATTTTTTTAACTCAACCCCTTCATTTCAGGGGTTCAAAAGTAATTAGACAAATCAAATAATTGTAAATAAAATGTTAATTTCTAATACTTGGTTGAAAACCCCTTTGTTGTCAATGACTGCCTAAAGTCTTGAACTCATGGACATCACCAGACGCTGTGTTTCCTCCTTTTTAATGCTCTGCCCTTTACTGCCGCGGTTTTCAGTTGCTGTTTGTTTGTGGGCTTTTCTGTTTGAAGTTTAGTCTTTAACAAGTGAAATGCTCTATTAGGTTCAGGTGACTGACTTGGCCGTTCAAGAATATTCCGCTTCTTTGCTTTAATAAACTCCTGAGTTGCTTTGGCTTTATATTTTGGGTCATTGTCTATCTGTATTATGAAACGCCGACCAATCAGTTTGGCTGCATTTGGCTGGATTTGACCACACAGTATGTCTCTAAAAACCCCAGAATTCATCTGGCTGCTTCTGTCCTGTGTCACATCATCAATAAACACTAGGGACCCAGTGCCACTGGCAGCCATGCATGCCCAAGTCATTACACTACTTCCGCCATGTTTTACAGATGATGTGGTATGCTTTGGATAATGAGCTGTACAATGCCTTCGCCATACTTTTTTCTTTCCATAATTCTGGTAGAGGTTGATCTTGGTTTCATCTGTCCAAAGAATGTTCTTCCAGAAGATGTTTTTTTAGCAAAGTTCAATCTAGCCTTCTTATTCTTGAGGCTTATGAGTGGCTTGCACCATGCAGTGAAGCCTCTGTATTTACTTTTATACAGTCTTCTCTTTATAGTAGATTTGGATATTGATACACCTATATCTTGGAGAGTGTTGTTCACTTGGTTGGCTGTTGTGAAGGGGTTTCTCTTCACCATGGTAATTATTCTGCGGTCATCCACCCCTGTTGTCTTCCGTGGGCATCCAGGTCTTTTTACATTGTTGAGGTCATCAGTGCTTTCTTTCTTTCTATCTTTCTCAGGATGTACCAAACTGTAGATTTTGCCACTCCTAATAGTGTAGCAATTTCTTGGATGGGTTTTTTCTGTATTTTTCTGCATGTAGAGCTCCTTTGACCGCATGTTTACTTCTCAGCAAAATCTTCAAAATGCAAGCACCACACCTCAAATCAACTTCAGGCCTTTTATGTGGTTAATTGAGAATGAAATTATAGAGAAATTTCCCACACCTGCTCATGAAAGAGCATTTGAGTCAATTGTCCAATTACTTTCGGGCCCTTTAAAAACAGGGTGCCACATGTAAAGGAGCTGGAACTCCTAAACCCTTCATCCAATTTTAATGTGGATACCCTCAAATGAAAGCTAAAGGTCTGGACTTTATGTCCATGTCCATTATATAACTATAACTTGAATATGTTTTAGTAAACAGGTAATAAAAACAAAATTTGTGTCAGTGTCCAAATATATATGGACTTAACTGTATATAGATACATACAGTAGATAGAGTACAATACACATTAGGCTGATTTCACACATCAGTGTTTTGGTCAGTGTTTGATCAGTGATTAAGATTATCATCAGGGATTGTGAGCCAAAACCAGGAATAACGCCTACACAGAAATAAGGTATAATGCAAAGATTTCAACCTATTCTGGGTTTTTACCCACACCTAGTTTTTTCTCAGAATTACTGATGGAAATCACTGACAGTGACAGTTACCAAACACTGACTGTGTGGAAGTGGCCTTAAGCTAGTTGCAGACTAGGACTTGGCTTTGCTGGAAGTTTGTAAGGCTGCGTCCAGCCCCATTCACTATAATGTAGACCAGTGGAGATCCGGCCACATTCTGGCAAACATGCCGGGAATAGGCCGGCAGTAAACTGCTGTGTTCTTTATCTGAAATCATCAGCTCTTACATGGTCCAGCAACATTATATATTGTAAAAATCAAAAATAGAAAAATCAAGTTATATTTTACATAAGTCTTTTTACCTAAAGTCAAATTTTTTTCCCCTACCTGCAAAATGCCATACATGTATGGTTTTGTGAGAAGAAAGTTTACAGCAGAGGCTCAGGAGCTAAGCACGCTCAATCTGTAGCGGGAGCTGGCTGTGATACACATCTGGGCTCCGGCTGCAATGCCTGAAGTTGGAACTAGCTGTTATACCAGCCCTTTAATCCCTGTTTCCCATGGTCGATAGCAACCACATGTCTACCCCATTGAGCTCCCCATGGCTTGATAACAGAGTCCCAATAGAGGCCATGACAACCTGAGGGATAACAATGGCCTCCAGGGTTGCAATGTATGAAAGCCTATGTATAAAATTGACAGATATAATAATACACTGCAGTAGATTGTAGAAGTATTGCAGTGTATTATACCAGAGATCAGAAAAGAAAAAATAAAGTTAATTTTCATTTTACCAAGTCCTTTATTATTGGAAATAAATAATAATTACTTAATTGATATCGCCCTGTTTATAATGGCCCAATCTATAAAGTGATCATGTTACTTACCACGCATGGTGAACAACATAAAAAAAAAAAAAAGACTAAACAAAACAATGCTGGAATTGCAGTTTTTGTTTGCTTAAACTCCCAAGAATTATGTAAAGAACTTTAAAAAGTCATATTTACCCTAAGAACTAGAGCCTGTCCCGCAAAAACAAGGCATCACACAGCTGCCTTAACAGAAATATATAAAAGTTATCAGTCTTAGAATATGGCTTTGCAAAATACAAATGATTTTTAGTTAAAAAGGTAACTTTATGATGCAAAAAATATCAAGCTATACAAACTATGTTATTTTCATCATTGAATAAAGCTGCGGACTAAAATTATCATATTATATACCTCTCATAATGAACCCTATAAAATATAAAAATAAAAAACATTGACAGAATTGCTATTATTTGGCCACATTGCCTACCCAAAAAATGGAATAAAAAGTGATTAAAATGTCATGTGTACCCAAAAATGGCACCAAAACAATTCATCCTGCAAATAAAAAGAACTCCTCACACAGCTTTCACAGCAGGGGCTCTTAGAATTTGGTGACACAAAATATAAATGACTAGCAGAAGGATCCGGCTTCGCACGGGTATATTACATCTATTTCATTTAATGTTTCTGTATGTCATTAAAAGATATCTACAGTATCCACTATAACAGTGACATCTACAGTACCCCGCCTCTTTAACAGTGACCTCCACAGTGTCCTGCCCCCTTAACAGTAACATCCACAGTGCCCTCCCCTTTAACAGTGACCTCCACAGCAGCCGCCACTTTATTAGTGACCTCCACAGCACCCTGTCTCATTAACAGTGATTTCCACAATAACCCGTCCCCTTAACAGTGACCTCTACAGCACCCCGCTCCTTAACACTGACCTCCATAGCAGACCGTCCCCTTAACTGTGACATCCACAGTTCCCTGTCCCCTTAGCAGAGACCACCACAGCAGCCCACCCCTCTAACAGTCTATTGGCTGATAAGGGTCATGTGACCAGGCTTCTATTGGCTAATGCATTTTTTGGGAATATCTCACGCAGGGATGTCCTTTTGAACAGCTCACTCTCAGACAGCAGCACAGTTCTGTCTGAGCGTGAGCTACAGGGAGAAAGTCACCCTCCCTCCCACCCTTGCAGCAGAAAGAAGTTGATTTTTACCCTCATTTTTTATCCCTGTGGAGTGGGAGGGGGCGTGGCCTAACTGGATTGGGGTGTGGACCTGCGAGCTTCTATTGGCTGAAAAGGGACATGTGACCGTGTGTATGGCAGTTGGGATATGAAGAGAAAGACCTGCAGGCTTCTATTGGCTAATTTAGGTCATGTGATGTGCCATATTTGAATTTTTGGGAATATATCAGGAACGGTACGTGCTAAAGAGCTGTGACCCCCAAAAGATTTATTTCCAGGTAGCAAGGGATGTGTATACCAAGTTTCGTTGAAATCGATGGTTGTGTTTTTGAGTGATCGTGGAACATACACACATAACACATATATAGGTCCTTCTTTATATATATAGATTTTTTTTTGTGATTTTGGTGAACCTCATAAAAAATGAAAACATAGACATTGAAGGGATTTTTATTACACAGAATAGCCACCTTGCCTCCCCAAATATTGAATATAAAATGAATAAAAAGCTATATGTGCCCAAATGGTACCAATAAAACTACAGCTCTTCCCACAAAAAAAACAAGCCCCTTAGACCAGACACAGACAAGCGAGTTTGGTGCGAGAAACTCTGACAGTGTCGCACGGCACTTTATTGATTAAAACCTTGGTGATCCAGGCGATTAATCGGAAACAAGAGGCAGCACTCCAGTTTTAGATGAAATAGTGGACTTCTTTATTCACCCATGCTTCTGCAGCGTTTCAGCTCAACTCAGTAGAGCCTTTGTAAATCCTTAGTCATCTGAACTGGAGTGCTGCCTCTTGCTTCCGCTGTTTTTATTTTTTGGATCAGATTCTGTGACCTGTGAGGAATCGCACCTGGTAGATTTTTGGAATGTCGCTTATGCTTTTAATCTATCTATCTATCTACACTATATCAACTCATAAAAATTGCAGTCTAACATATTGTTAGGAACTAGAGAGATTCTTTCTGTAGCAAAATAGTAGGATAGTAGATATACCGTATTTTTTGCAAATCTATTTAACAGGGGCAAAAAGCCACAGTCTGTCCAAAAGAGGGGTGTGTAGAAGGTACATTATTTATAAATTCCTGCCTATCTGATCATAATCTAAGCACATTTACTAAAGTTCGACTTCAGCTTTCTACCATGTAAAAGTCCTAATTTCATAATTGTTTTGTTATGCAAAAATTTGTAACTTTTTATGATTCTGGGGGGCTCATGCCAGTATTTTAAATTTGTTTTAAATATGAGGCCATGTTATCCTAACTTATTTACATCAATTTATCCCAGATTTCAGTTTTTGGCACACAAGATACAACAAATTTATGAAGAGGCATGCACCTTTTAATGAATATAGTGCATCTTACTCTGGAAGAATTTTTACTAAGACTGGTAAATGAAATAGTAAACTTTAGTAAGTGTGCCCAGAACTCCACTAACTAGACTAGATACCTTCTAATTAGGCACTGGAGAAACAGTAAGTCCACTGCCACATGCCAGTATTTGGTCGGTATTTTGCTCCAGTATTTGCAAACCAAAACCAGGAGTGGAACCTACAGAGGAAAAGTATAATGGAAAGATTTTTCTGTATTTTGGACCCAGTCCTAATTTTGACAACTACTAAGACAAAATAATGGCCAAATACTGACCATGTGAAAGTGGACTCTTTTAAAGGTATGAGCTATCTGAGAGAAACAGATGCCCAATTAGTTTAGATGACCCACAGGTTGGAGATAATGGAGCAGAGATTTACACCATTGCCATACAGTGGCAACAGCATGCAAAGTCCACTGTACAGTATGTTCACATGAGGTTTGTGATGTACGCCGGGAAAGCTTCTGACATATAAGCTAAATGTGTCCATAGGGTTGAATTAGCTGGACAGAGGCCAAAAGAGTGTATTTTATCTTCCATCTGGCAAGTATATGCTACATCAGTATGCTGCCAATTTTTTTTAATGGAAAATAATGCACTAACACAATAGATGCAAACATAATATATTGACTAAGCCCTCACTCTGTTATGATAAAACCTGAGACTCTCGGCCAATATATTTTGATCAAAACACATCTGTGCCCACCCGCCCCAAGGTGGTCTCAGTCAGGCAGGTCCTACACTAAACTTACTGTACATATGCCATTGGGCATCTACATTCAGGAGAGCAGACCCTGCACATATAGTGTGCTGCTCCTAGTTACCTCTGTGTGCATCAAGCAACCAATGAGAGGAAGAGCCGACACAGCTATATGTACCACCTAATCAAGGTCGCCTGTGGGCTAGATGGGGCAAAAATGCTACTCCCCAGATAATAGGAGCGCATTCACACTTGAAGGTGCCACTCCAAGAACATAAATTCATCAAAACTTACAGAAAAAGATACAAAATATCCTGCACGATATGATAACTAAATATGCGGATGTACATGGCAACATTTATAAGAAAAAAATCACGGAAAATAATCCACTTTAATTCTGTGTGCATCAAGCAATCAATGAGAGGAGGAGCACGCACACCTAATATGTACCACCTTAATCAAGGTTGCCTATTAGATAGGAGGAGCAAAAGTGCACAAGAATGCTACTGCCAAAATAGAAGCGCCTTCACACCTAAGGGTTCATTCAGACGGCCGTATTCTGTCCGCAAAAATGCGGATCCGTTTTTTTTTGCGGATTAGATGCTGTCCCATTAATTTCTATGGGGCCCTTTTCTTCCATTGCACGGCTCAGCAAAAAAATGAAACATGTCCTATACTTGTCAGTGAAAATCAGGACATGGCCCTATTGAAGTCTATGGATCAGCAAAAAAACGGAATGCAATCCGTTTTTTTGCGGACATGCTGAACTGTCCGCAAAAAAATGGATCCGCATTTTTGCGGACAGCATACGGCCGTCTGAATGAGCCATGAAGGTGCCTCTCCTTCAAAACTAATCAAATAAATTTACAGAAAAAGATACAAAACATCCTGCACGATATGATGCGGATGTGCATGGCTACATTTATGAAATCATGGAAAATAATGCACTGAAATAATAGATGCATGCACAATATAAGGACTTAGCCCTCACTCTAATGATAAAATTTAAGACTCTCAGACATTATATTTTGATCAAAACACATCTGTGCCCACCTACCCCGCGCAAAGGTGGTCTCAGTCAGTGCCTGTGCCATAGGGCATCTACATTCAGGAGAGCAGACCCTGCACATATTGTATAACTGTATGGAATTTTTTAGTAGACTGGTATTCCAAAAACGTATATGGAAACATCCATTTAATGTATATGTCATGGCATATACAGTATGTCAATGTAAGAGATGATGTGAACATACTCAAATAAACAGCACATATTTCCAATTTCCAAGAAGCAATGGATCATCATGGAGCATCACAACAAAAAAAGGAATTTCTCTGTAATACATCCCTGGTTAATGTGTGTATGTGTAAACTCTTTATATTTCCAAAAGAAAATACAATAACACATTTTATAACCACTAAGATGTTGCTAAAACATATTCTGTTTAAGTAGAAGACAAGGCTGAAATAAATCATAAGATAGAATCATTATGCAGTTATTAGAATTGAACCAGCACTTTTTAGGCTACTTTCACACTCGCGTTTTGGCTTTCCATTTCTGAGATCCGTCATGGACTCTCACAAGCGGTCCAAAACGGATCAGTTTTGCCCTACTGCCTTCTGAATGGAAAAAGATCCACTCAGAATGCATCAGTTTGCCTCCGTTCAGTCACCATTCTGCTCTGGAGGCGGACACCAAAACGCTGCCTAAGGCAAACTGATGTTAAACCATACAAAAATAAAATGTACTAGAACACGCAGATGGTTACTTGGTTCATTTTAATATTTAGCTTAAAATGACACACAGGTATAATTTTAATTTCATGGGATGTGAACCATTTTAAGTTTAAAAAAAGAGAAATTTTAGCAGCTGTTAAATAAAAAATAATATAACCCAATCCAGCGACAATTACATGACAGTTGCTTACAACATCTGTTGCAGAATAGATTTTTATTATACAATAAACATGAAAGATTGTAATTTACAGCCCCTCAATAGTTTATCCAACCCAGACTGAATGTGTAAATTAAATCTATATATTGCCAACTACAGCTTTGTCTATCAGCTTGGTACTTTGCTTCAGACTTCAGTGTGTTTATTCATTTCTGCAAATAGGGACTACTTCATAAATTGCAGCATGACCATCCTATAACAAAAAGCCATACCTAATTAAAGGGGTTGTGCCATGAAAAATATTCTACATTTTTTAAACCAGCAGCCGGATCTAAATACTTTTGTAATTGCATGTGAATAATAATTTAGTATAGCCACATAGTTATTCAATAAAATCTTTCTGTATAGCGCCACCTGCTGTTTCTTCTTTTCCTTTTCTCTCTGTCCACCTAAGAGCTACAACAGAAAGGACTTGTCCCCTGACCTGCCAGCCTTTGGATCCATGTGAGGTGCAAGGCTGGTTCTAGCTTTGTTAGAAAGAGATTGTCATGTGCTATATGATGTCTGATGTCATTTTTTTTACATTAATCATGGCATAACCCTTTGAAAAAAATGGCTCTAGAGAATGCACATGATCGATAGAGGGTACAGTATGTCATGTAATCTGCATTGAAAATATCGTCCTGGTGCTGAAATCATGTGTCTGCAGAAGCTCACAAGTGACTTGGAGAAAGCTACATCATCGGGGAATGTCAATTGGTCCCTAGGCAATGATGTGGACAGAACACGCACAGCCACTCTGATTATGTGCTGTGTCTTGAAATGTCCTATTCCCCTGATGAGGCTGCTAATGCGTTGAAACATGTGTATGTGTGTGTGTGTATGTGGTGGTGGTGGGGGGGAGGCGCACTAGCTAATAGGGGAATTATATTTAGCAAAATCTGTGGCGTGACCTGAACCCTGTATTAAAGGGGTGACATACCCTTATTTTCACCCCAGCAGCATCCCTGAGGCTAGCATCGGAGCAAGAGCAAGGGCTCTTTTGTTTATCATAACACACTGTCAGGCGGAAACTTCCGCCCGGCAGTGTGTTCGGTGATCTCACCGACTCTGATGGGCGGGCTTTAGCGCTGCCCTAGCCATTTTACTGGCTTGGGCAGCGCTAAAGCCCGCCCATCAGTGCCGGTGACGTCACCGGGCTTCCTGGCAGCCCCATGGAGAGCCCCGGTACGTCAACGGAACTCCTAAAAATTCCTTTGCCCTGCGCGATTTAGCTCAGGGCAAAGGAGAGCATCGGAGAATGAACTGCTCCGATGCTCAAGTAAGGGGTGCTGCCTGGTTAAAAATGGAGGTATGTCCGGGTTCAGCTCTGAACCCGGACAACCCCTTTAAATGTCTGTGAAGGTTCTCATTTATCCAGGTCATGGTATATCTGTAAAGAATAAATCAAGGCAACTGGACTTACTGTAGATTTCTTGAAAACGTTTCACTCATTCTTCCAACGAGCTTTCTCAATTCTGAGTGACTGTACAAGAATTCTCTGGGACTAAATATGTAACTGAATCAACATCTGGTAATTATACCCAGCATGGGGTCAGAGGTAGAGTTGAGTGAACCCGAACTGTAAAGTTCGGGTTCGTACCGAACTTTAGGGTTTTCGGCACCCAGAACCGAACCTGAACATTTACGTAAAAGTTCGGGTTCGGTGTTCGGCGATTTTTATGGCGCTTTTTGAAAGGCTGCACAGCAGCCAGTCAACAAGCGTCATACTACTTGCCCCAAAAGGCCATCACAGCCATGCCTACTATTGGCATGTCTGTGATTGGCCAACTGCAGCATGTGACCCAGCCTCTATTTAAGCTGGAGTCACGTAGCGCCGCCCGTCACTCTGCTCGGATTAGTGTAGGGAGAGGCTGCAGCTGCTGTGAGGGAGAGATCAGGGAGAAATCTTATCAAGAACTGTTTTTTGTACTCAGCGATCTACAGCAAAAGTGTTCTGTGGGTGCAGTGCACAATTTTTTTAAGCCAGCCCTGAGCCAACTACTGCTGAAAATGAACTTTTTTTTCTTCAGTTAGTCAATATCAATACATGATCGGCAGCCATTTTATGCAACGATAGTGCACCAGCACAGGCTATCTGCATGTCTGCAAGTCCAGAAATACAGCTTTGGCATACTGGGGTGAAAAAAGCCTCTAATATATTGCACATCTGGGATTACACGTGCGTAAGTGACTGTCACATTTAGGCCATAAATACGGCTTTGGCATACTGGGGTGAAAAAAGCCTCTCATATACTGCACATCTGGGATTACACGTGCATAAGTGACTGTCACATTTAGGACAGAAATACAGCTTTTTGGTTAGGGTGAAAAAAACCTCTAATATACTGCGCATCTAGGATTACACGTGCATAAGTGACTGTCACATTTAGGCCATAAATATGGCTTTGGCATACTGGGGTGAAAAAAGCCTCTGATATACTGCACATCTGGGATTAGACAAGCATAAGTGACTGTCACATTTAGGCCAGAAATACGGCTTTTTGGTTACTGGGGTGAAAAAAGCCTCTAATATATTGCACATCTGGGATTACACGTGCATAAGTGACTGTCAGATTTAGGCCATAAATACGGCTTTGGCATACTGGGGTGAAAAAAGCCTCTGATATACTGCACATCTGGGATAAGACGTGCATAAGTGAGTGTCACATTTAGGCCACAAATACCACTGTCATATAGAGTTTTAAAAACAAATATTGTGTGCAATACCCTACATCAGGGTTTTTATTGGCGGTTAATTATTTTTAACAGACTTAACCACTTTTTACTTTGCTTTGTAAACGCTAACTATGAGGAAAACATGTAATAAGGGACGCGGTCATGGTCTTGGTGGTGGTGTTGGTGGAGCCTCTGTTGCAAGGAGAGGACGTGGCCGTTCTGCTACAGCTACAAGTCCTACTGAACCTACTACAAACATACATTCTTGTACTTAAGTCAAGTGCAATGATTCTTTGTTTTATTTTTTTTATTTGTCCCAATATTTTGGGGGCTACCTACCCCAATAAAAATAAAAAAAAACATTGTTGGCTACCTCCTCCTCCTCCATTGCTGCCTCCACCTACAACACCACATTCACCTCAACCTCCGACTTCATATCCACCTCCTTCTCTGAGTTGCAGGTTAATAATTTGTAATTTTTAGTTATTTTATTTCATTTTAAGTTATTTCCCTATCCACATTTGTTTGCAGAGCAGTTGCCATGCTCTTAAGCACATTTTACTGCCTTTTACATCCCTCTAGCCTTTTCAAGGACTATTTTAAAGCCATTTTAATGCAAAAAAGTGCCAATTTTAGTGCTCTAAATTGAAAAAATTCTTATTTTCAATTGTTGGGTGACATTTTACCATTTTTGGCGTATACAAACCCCTGCTGTGCCTGGGTGACAGGGGCCTAAATCTCTCAAAATCCTCTGTTGTATTGCTGGGTGACATGAACCCCCTTTTGCCGTGAATGAACCCCTGCTGTGCCTGGGTGACAGGGGCCTAAATCTCTCAAAATCCTCTGTTCTATTGCTGGGTGGCAAGAACCCCCTTTTGCCGTGAATGAACCCCTGCTGTGCCTGGGTGACAGGGGCCTAAATCTCTCAAAATCCTCTGTTGTATTGCTGGGTGACATGAACCCCCTTTTGCCGTGAATGAACCCCTGCTGTGCCTGGGTGACAGGGGCCTAAATCTCTCAAAATTCTCTGTTGTAAACTTGTATTGCTGGGTGACAAGAACCCCCTTTTGCCGTGAATGAACCCCTGCTGTGCCTGGGTGACAGGGGCCTAAATCTCTCAAAATCCTCTGTTGTATTGCTGGGTGACAAGAACCCCCTTTTGCCGTGAATGAACCCCTGCTGTGCCTGGGTGACAGGGGCCTAAATCTCTCAAAATCCTCTGTTCTATTGCTGGGTGACATGAACCCCCTTTTGCCGTGAATGAACCCCTGCTGTGCATGGGTGACAGGGGCCTAAATCTCTCAAAATCCTCTGTTCTATTGCTGGGTGACTTGTACCCCCTTTTGCCGTGAATGAACCCCTGCTGTGCCTGGGTGAAAGGGGCCTAAATCTCTCAAAATCGTCTGTTGTATTGCTGGGTGACAAGAACCCCCTTTTGCCGTGAATGAACCCCTGCTCTGCATTGCTGACAGGGAACTAAATTTAGTGAAAACATCTGTTACTGATCGGAAGATCCGCGACTACAAACGCACGCTGATGATGGCATTCCCACCTGACAGCGGGGGCACAGTGGAAGCACAAGGCAAAGGCAGAGGTCGCCAACGCAGCTGGGGCACCACCAGCACCTGAGAAGGCATGGTTAGCATGGCCAAAATGTGGAAAAGCTTTGTCAGCCTTCAGTGGCGTACACACAATCCATGGGGCCCCGGTGCGAAACTGATCTATGGGCCCCAACTATGGGCCCCAACCTGCCTCCAAGCCCCCTTCCCCCACTACCTCCCCTACTAGTGTTGTAATTATAGTGTTATGGGCCACAGTGCAAAATTTTTCACAAAGAACCGACAGATTTTCTTACTAAGGGCTCTTTCCGTGCGGGTAATCCACGGCGTGACTGAGTGCCAAGCCCCATTCTGGACAGCAGAGACACGGAGCAGTAACATGATTGACTGTGATCTTTTTACTACAAAATCACGGTGACAACTTTATCTCACTGTGATTTTGTAGTAAAAAGATCACAGAGAGGCACAGAGCATTACCAATCATGTTAATGCTCCGTGTCTCTGCTGTCCAGAACGGGGCTTGGCTATCTTTCACGCAGCGGATTACCCGCACGGGATCCGTTCGAGTTAAAGAGCCCTAAGCCCAATGCATGGCTACACTCACCCAGTCCTAATAAAATCTGGTCCTACCTCATGCAGGGTGTCGCTGGCATCGGCGTGATGTCCGCTGGATCTAGACCAAGGTCCCTGTGGTGAGAAAAAAAGAATAATCACATAAGGAAGGGATGGTGACTGCCCCTGTGAAATCACCAGCAGGGGGCGCTGTGCTGGCCTGGTAGACTGAGCCATGTCAATGTATAGCAGGGTAATCTAAGACATTTCCCCTAAGTGTAACCACACAGTACTAATGCCCACCTTGTGGCCCCTCACAGTAGTTATGCCCACCTTTGTTCCTGTCACAGAAGTTGTGCCCAGATATCTGCCCCCTCATAGTAGTTATGCCAAATATGTGTCCCCTCAGAGTGGTTATGCCAAATATGTGTCCCCTCAGAGTAGTAATGCCAGACTATGTGCCCCCTCACAGTAGTAACGCCAGATTATGTGCCCCTCACAGTAGTAATGCCATATTATGTTCCCCTCACAGTAGTCATGGCAGATTATGTGCCCCTTCACAGTATTTATGCCCAGTTATGTGCCCCCTCAAAGTAGATATGCCCAGATATGTGCCCCCTCAGAGTGGTTATGCCAGATTATGTGTCCCCTCACAGTAGTAATGCCAGATTATGTGCCCCTTCACAGTATTTATGCTCGGTTATGTGCCCTCTCAAAGTAAATATGCCCAGATATGTGCCCCCTCAGAGTGGTTATGCCAGATTATGTGTCCCCTCACAGAAGTAATGCCAGATTATGTGCCCCTTCACAGTATTTATGCCCGGTTATGTGCCCCCTCAAAGTAAATATGCCCAGATATGTGCCCCCTCAGAGTGGTTATGCTAGATTATGTGCCCCTCACATTAGATATGCCCACATATGTGCCCCTCACAGTGGTTATGCCAGATTACATGCCCCGTCACAGTAGTTATGCCAGATTACATGCCCCGTCACAGTAGTTATGCCTTCATATGTGCCCCCTCATAGTTATGCCTTTATATGTGCCCCCCTCATAGTAGTTATGGCAGATTAGGTGCCCCCTCAAATTAGTTATGGCAGATTAGGTGCCCCCTCAAATTAGTTATGGCAGATTAGGTGCCCCTCAGTAGAGATGCCAACTTTTGTGCCCCCCTCACTCTAGTTGTACCTATCAAACCCCCCCCCCTGCAGCGTTAGAAAAATAAATAAATACACATACTTACCTTCTTCCCTGATGAGAGGAGGCAGATTGCCAGGCTTTTAGCTCTCCTCCCACAGCCAGCAGTGCGATCTGGGGCCAGCAGGGGGAGCTCCTGAGCTCTGAAGATCAGTGAAGCAGGGAGCAGAGAGGTTTCCCTGCTTCACTATGGAAACGGAACTGCCTAGCCGGGTGTGAGTGAGTGCGCGCCCCCCCCCCCTCTTCCTTGACCCTCCGGCCCCCCCCTACCCCCATATTATACATGTAATGGAGGCATGGAGCGCTCTTATGGGGCCCGAAATTGCCACTGTACTTTATGCCAGGCCCCATCAGAGCGCTCCATTACATGTGAGTACAGAGGGGCCCCTGCCACCGGCCTGGGGGGGTCCACAGGCGGCCGGGCCGCCTGGAGTGCCGGGCCCGGTCGCAACTGCGACCCCTGCGGCCCTGGTATGTTCGCCACTGTCAGCCTTGGAGGTGCTGACCTGCCCTGCAGCCAGTGTATAGTGTGAACGTGTGTTTAGCACGGCAGAGAGAATTATCACAGGCCGCAGCCAATGTGGACAAGCTTACTTTTATTAAAATGAACCAGGCATGGATCCCACAGGACTTGTCCGTACCTTGTGCAGAATAGACATTTATACCAGCCTCAACCATCCATTCTTGTACTCAAGTGCACTTATTCTTTGTTTTATTTTGTTATATGTCCCAATATTTTTGGGGATACCCCAATTAAAAAAAAAAATAACACAAATCAGTGTTGGCTACCTATTCCTCCTTCACCGCCGCTTCCACCTACACCGCCACGTCAACCTACACCGCCACATCCACCCATCCACCGCCTCCTCAACCTCCTACTCCTAGATCCAGATTGTTATTTTTAATTTTTCTGTATTTTATGTTATTTTAAGTCATTTCCCTATCCTCATTTGTTTGCAGAACAGTTGCCATGCTCTTAAGCACATTTTGATGCCTTTTGCAGCCCTCTAGCCCTTTCCAGGACTATTTTAGAGCCATTTTAGTGCCCAAAAGTTCGGGTCCACATTGACTTCAATGGGGTTCGGGGTCAACCTGCCGAACCCGAACATCCAGGTGTCCGCTCAACTCTAGTCAGAGGTCATTATACCCAGCATGGGGTCAAAGGTGTTAATTCCATTATCCTAATTGGAGTCAGTAGGTGATAATGAACCCCCAGAAAAAGGTGTCAAGACAGCATTGTATGTGGCAGACAATAGATGCCTCTATTTAAGCTTGGCTTCTCCATTTTTACGTAGATGGCCTTCTTCACACCTCGTTTGTGCAAATCAGCCTCCTTATCCAAAACACGTACTTGACTGTCTTCAAAACACAAGATGGACAACATTGTGTACGCAGTCCAGTGCAATGAGGAAGGCTCAGAACTGTATATCGGCGAAACAAAACAACAACTACATCAGCGTATGGCTCAGCATAGAAGAGCCAAAACCTCTGGTCAAGATTCAGCCGTGTACTTACATCTAAAAGAAACAGGTCACACCTTTGAAGACAGTCAAGTACGTGTTTTGGATAAGGAGGCCGATTGGTACAAACGAGGTGTGAAGGATGCCATCTACGTAAAAATGGAGAAGCCAAGCTTGAATAGAGGCGGGGAAGGGGGGGTTAGACATCTATTGTCTGTCACATACAATGCTGTCTTGACACCTTTTTGTGGGGGGTCATTATCACCTACTGACTCCAATTAGGGATAATGGAATCAACACCTTTGACCCCATGCTGGGTATAATGACCTCTGACCCCATGCTGGGTATAATTACCAGATGTTGATTCAGTTACATATTCATTCCCAGAGAATTCTTGTACAGTCACTCAGAATTGAGAAAGCTCATTGGAAGAATGAGTGAAATGTTTTCAAGAAATCTACAGTAAGTCCAGTTGTCTTGATTTATTCTTTACAGATAAACCCCTTTAAATGCTATATTAGTGGAGAATAACTTTCAAAAGTGAATACACACATACGGACCCTGTGTTTTTAACCACTTCACATCATTACCATTTCCCCCTTCCTGACAGAGCCTAAGGCCTCTTTCACACGGGCGTCATGGATTTGGGCCGGATAGGATGCGGGTGCATCGCGGGAAAATGCACGATTTTTCTGCGCGAGTGCAAAACATTTTAATGCATTTTGCACGCGCGTGAGAAAAATCGGCATGTTTGGTTTGGGTTAGGTGTTGTGTAGATTTTATTATTTTCCCTTATAACGTGATTATAAGGGAAAATAATAGCATTCTTAATACAGAATGCTTAGTAAAATAGGGCTGAAGGGGTTAAAAAAGAACTAAAAAATTATTTAACTCACCTTAATCCACTTGTTCGGCTTCTCTTCTTTCTTTTTCTTTGAGGAAAAGGACCTGTGGTGACGTCACTGCGCTCATCACATGGTCCGTCACATGATCTATTACCATGTTTTTACAAAACTCATCTAACAGGGTAGATCATGTGATATTTTTATAGACCAAGTAGTTGCGGACGCAATGATATCAAATATGTCTACTTTATTTGTTTGTTTGTTTCAGTTTTACTTAATAAAGCATTTTTGAAAAATAAATTATGTTTTTGTGTCTCCATTTTCTGAACGCCATATTTTTTTAATTTTTATGCCAGGGCATACGCTTTTTTGATCGCTTGGTGTTGCACTTTATGTGATATTATTTTTTTGGGCATTTTTTTTTTTTTTTTACGGTGTTCACTTGAGGGGTTTAGGTCATGTGATATTTTTATAGAGCAGGTTGTTACGGATGCGGTGATACCTAAAATGTATACTTTTTTTTAATTATTTCACTTTAACACAATAATAGCATTTTTGAAACAAAAAAATACACTGCTCAAAAAAATAAAGGGAACACAAAAATAACACATCCTAGATCTGAATTAATTAAATATTCTTCTGAAATACTTTGTTCTTTACATAGTTGAATGTGCTGACAACAAAATAACACAAAAATTAAAAAATGGAAATCAAATTTTTCAACCCATGGAGGTCTGGATTTGGAGTCACACTCAAAATTAAAGTGGAAAAACACACTACAGGCTGATCCAACTTTGATGTAATGTCCTTAAAACAAGTCAAAATGAGGCTCAGTAGTGTGTGTGGCCTCCACGTGCCTGTATGACCCCCCTACAACGCCTGTGCATGCTCCTGATGAGGTGGCGGACGGTCTCCTGAGGGATCTCCTCCCAGACCTGGACTAAAGCATCTGCCAACTCCTGGACAGTCTTTGGTGAAACGTGACGTGGGTGGATAGAGCAAGACATGATGTCCCAGATGTGCTCAATTGGATTCAGGTCTGGGGAATGGGCGGGCCAGTCCATAGCATCAATGCCTTCGTCTTGCAGGAACTGCTGACACACTCCAGCCACATGAGGTCTAGCATTGTCTTGCATTAGGAGGAACCCAGGGCCAACTGCACCAGCATATGGTCTCACAAGGGGTCTGAGGATCTCATCTCGGTACCTAATGGCAGTCAGGCTACCTCTGGCGAGCACATGGAGGGCTGTGTGGCCCTCCAAAGAAATGCCACCCCACACCATTACTGACCCAATGCTAAACCGGTCATGCTGGAGGATGTTGCAGGCAGCAGAACGTTCTCCACGGAATCTCAAGACTCTGTCACATCTGTCACATGGGCTCAGTGTGAACCTGCTTTCATCTGTGAAGAGCACAGGGCGCCAGTGGCGAATTTGCCAATCTTGGTGTTCTCTGGCAAATGTCAAACGTCCTGCACGGTGTTGGGCTGTAAGCACAACCCCCACCTGTGGACGTCGGGCCCTCATATCACCCTCATGGAGTCTGTTTCTGACCGTTTGAGCAGACATATGCACATTTGTGGCCTGCTGGAGGTCATTTTGCAGGGCTCTGGCAGTGCTCCTCCTGTTCCTCCTTGCACAAAGGCGGAGGTAGCGGTCCTGCTGCTGGATTGTTGCCCTCCTACGGCCTCCTCCACGTCTCCTGATGTACTGGCCTGTCTCCTGGTAGCGCCTCCATGCTCTGGACACTACGCTGACAGACACAGCAAACCTTCTTGCCACAGCTCGCATTGATGTGCCATCCTGGATAAGCTGCACTACCTGAGCCACTTGTGTGGGTTGTAGACTCTGTCTCATGCTACCACTAGAGTGAAAGCACCACCAGCATTCAAAAGTGACCAAAACATCAGCCAGGAAGCATAGGAACTGAGAAATGGTCTGTGGTCACCACCTGCAGAACCACTCCTTTATTGGGGGTGTCTTGCTAATTGCCTATAATTTCCACCTGTTGTCCATCCCATTTGCACAACAGCATGGGAAATTGATTGTCACTCAGTGTTGCTTCCTAAGTGGACAGTTTGATTTCACAGAAGTGTGATTGACTTGGAGTTACATTGTGTTGTTTAAGTGTTCCCTTTATTTTTTTGAGCAGTGTATATATTTTAATGTCTCCATGTTCTGAGAGCTATATATATATATTTTTTTGCGATTTTCTTATGTAGGGGCTCATTTTTTGCGGGATTAGGTGATGGTTTTATTGGTACCATTTTGTGGGAAATACGCCTTTTTGATCACTTGGAGTTGCACTTTTTGTGATGTAAGGTGACAAAAATTGCTTTTTTTGACAGTTTTTTTTTTATATGGTGTTTATCGGACGGGGTGGATCATGTGATATATTTATAGAGCCGGTTGTTATGGAGACGGCAATACAAAATATGTCTATTTTATTTATTTATTTCTATTTTTAATTAATTAATTATTTTTCTTAAAGAGGACCTTTCACCAGAATAAAGCATCTAAACTAACTATACAGACGTGTAGAGCGGCGCCCAGGGATCCCCCTGCACTTACTGTTATCCCCGAGTGCCGCTCCGTTCTCTCGTTATAGCCTCCGGTATCTTCATAGTTAGGCTCCACCCAGGGGAACCTGCCGGCGTCTCTTTCTCCTATGCTGTAGCGCTGACCAATTGCAGTGCTCAGCTCATAGCCTGGCTATGAGCTGAGCGCTGCGATTGGCCAGCACTACAGCATAGGAGAAGGAGACCGCGGGGATCCCTGGGCGCCGCTCTACACGTCTGTATAGTTAGTTTAGATGCTTTATTCTGGTGAAAGGTCCTCTTTAATAAGTGTTTTTTTTTTTTTTTTACATGTGAAAACTTTTTTTTTTTTTTTTAAACACTTTTCTTTTTTTTTTTTGTTTTTTTGTTTTACAGTTTGCGTCCCTCATAAGATCATACAAGACCTCTGGGGGACATTTACCTTCACTTTTTTTTTTTTTCACTATTGATTTCTCCTGTAACTGGGGCTTACATAGTAGCCCCAGTTACAGGGGAAATACAACCCCCAGAGAGGCTGTACAGCAGAATACAATGCTGTACAGCCTCAGTGCAGGGCTGATCGAGGTCTGTGGTAGACCCAACAGCTCCTGCACTCACCCGGCCCCGGCGGTCACATGACCACCAGGCCGGGACTACGATTCCTGAACTGTATACACAGCGCTCGTTGAGTGCTGTGTATACAGCGATCTAGAAGGCAAGGACACCTGGGAACTGTCCCTGCCTACTCTAAGGGTTGCCCTGCTGTCACTGAAAGCAGGCAACCCGCTCTGCAGCTGCACGATTAGCAAGTAGCTGCCATCTCTGAATGGACGTTCCAGAACGTCCATTCGGAGATAAACATCCACCCATAGGACGTTTATATACTATGGGCGGATGTGAAGTGGTTAAAGCACCTTCAGTACAATTGTATTATGTTTTTTTACCACATTAAAATGTAAGGTTTATTAGATTAGATAGTGAGGGCCTGATATTATAGGGTGGTATGTGATTAGGGTTGTATCGGTTACATTTTAGTAACAGTGTCTTCCAGTGATAGATAACTATTATCTTTCTTTCCTTTAGGATACTATTTAATTATTTTTCTCATCAACAAAGTTCAAGACAAAGTTGAATTTCATTACATCTATTCACTAGTTTCTGTATACAAAATTATAGTGCCAGAAATGTGAACAGATAATTTGGTGCCTTTGGCATAAAGTTGTATAATTATGCCCTTTATTTCCTCCTAGCCAAGCAGTCTAGAAAAAGCATAGTTAGTATATCTCAATCTAAATACAGGTATATAAAAGCACAGTATACTGTAATATGGACTCCACCCTCAAGTACGGCCTTTTCACGGCAAAGGCTAACCAGCTTGTTACTTAATCATGCCTCTTGCTATGTTATGCTGTTACCCAAGGCTGTGCCAACAGCTGCACAAGCTGTAGAAGAACAATATAAGCGAGAAATGTAATTAGACTTTCGTATCTTTTTTTCCTCGAGTGGGTTCTGTCCTATCGCTCTTCTTTTTCTGGCTTGAACCCTAGGGTTATGTTAAATGTTCATCTTAATTAGTGTGATCTAGATACATTTTTAGTTACAAAGCATACTTTTAAAAGCTTGTCAGTCTTTTTCTGTGTCCTCTGCTGCCAGAACATAGTCACGTCTGAGCCTCACCATTGTTAATAGTCCATGTTTAAAATACACTAGTAGAAAATGAAAAAAGAACATCTGGAAAACTTAAGACAACTGAGCTGAAATTGACAAAGTATAAACAAATAGTGGTGCTTGGTGAATGAGTGCACAAGTAAGGTGCGGGGCACACTTTATATTGGGTTCTCCAGCAGGGTATATATGTTGAGGCAGGATCACATTAATACCGGGCAGCATCTCCTCTTGCTGCAATAAAGGCTGCCTCTATGGCATGGTAATGGTCATACAGATATTCTCCTGTGGTTTGTCTTTCCAAGCTCTTGTAACTTGGACCCGAAGCTCAGCCAAGGTGGTTGTTGGCTGCTGTGCGTGAGAGATCTATCACCCCATCCAGTCCCAGACATGTGGGAGAGATTTGGCGATCATTGTGTAGTGCAGGAGGTGTGTTGGTGGGGGCAGCATTCTTGAAACAATTTATTATTCACCCCACACCAGTTTTCTGGCATAAAAAAGATCCAAGCACTGTGTTTGCAACTTTGTAAACATATGCTGCAAGCAGCGTTTCTCCACCACTCTCACCACTTTCCCCCAAAAAAAGGCATGGTGAGGGTGGGGAGGAGCAGTCCCAGCATGTTTATCTTCTTTTACGCCAACTCTCTTCCAACTCTTTCCCAGATTTGACAGATGGACCTTCCAGCTACTCAAAGACCCAAAGATTTGACCTTTTTCAAAGCCAGTTATTTGCACAACCAGTGCACACCCTTATCTAACAGGCATAGTGAACACTTCAATAGCACCCAATCAATAGTTCTGTATGAGAGAAGATGAAAAACAACTGCAGTGATGCCAGACAAAGTAAAGTCTGTGGAGAATCTCCATGTAAGGCCTCCTGCACACGACCATATGGTTTTGCGGTCCGTTTTAAACTGATCCGTTTTTCTTTTTTGTTTCAGTAGTGTTTCTGTTTCTGTTCCGTTTTTCCGTTCCGTTTTTCCGTTTGGTTTCCGTTTGTGTTCCATTTTTTGCAGATCGCAAATGGAAACGGAAGCATACAATAATGATTAAACAGTAAGTACATAAAAAAATTGGGCTGGGCATAACATTTTCAATAGATGGTTCCGAAAAAACGGAACGGATATGGAAGACATAGGGATGCATTCCGTATGCACTCTGTTTTTTTTTGCGGAACCATTGACTTGAATGGAGCCACGGAACATGATTTGCGAGTAATAATAGCACATGTTCTATCTTTGAACAGAACGGAAATACGGAAATATGGACACGGAAGGCATACGGAGTACCTTCTGTTTTTTTTTGCGGATCCATTGAAATGAATGGTTTCGTATATGGTCCGTATATGGAACGCAAAATAAGGGAACGGAAATGGAAAAAAAATGTTCGTGTGCAGGAGGTCTAAAGTAAAGATCTTGGAACTTTGATCACTTCAAGTAGCATCCTCCAGCATATTCTAACTCCTTCTAGGTGTTCTTTTTACATTTTCCTGAGTGGATTAAAAAATTACCTAAATTTGTGTAATTTTTTTCCCCATAGTACCGTATTTTCAAAGAAGCAGAAAAGGAATCAGTTATGTTTGTTAAACCTGAAATTGCTGCAACCAGCCAGAGACAGGCCTGTTCAGCATATAACCATTTGTGTAAAAACTGGTTCTACACCAGCAACTGGGACCTTAATAGCCTGTCTTTTTATTTTTTACCATTTTGCTACATTAGTTTTAGTCAATAGACTTTAAAGGGATTCTGTCACATCGTTTTAGGTTATAGAGATGCGGACATGCACGGCTAGATCGCCGCTAGCATGTCCGCAATATACCGGTCCTATAGGGCTGTGTGCTTTTATTTTGTTTAAAAAATGATTCTAGAGGAATGTAAATTAGTCTTAGAAGGTGCCCAAGGGGCTGTACGAACCTTCCTGGAGCCCAGCCATGCCCGCCTGTGAAGGAGCCCAACACTGACTATGTCCTCCGAATCTCCTCCTTTCGACACTGTTAGATTGCCGTAATCTCGCGATGCGCAAGCTCGCGCATGCACAGTGCCGGGATAGTGTTCCTTCCCTGTGCAGGCATCAGCCTCAGGGAAGGAACTGCGCATGCGCGAGCTCACTCATTGCAAGATTACGGCAATCTAGCTGTGTCGAAAGGAGGAGATTCGGAGGACATAGGCGGTGCTGGGCTCCTTCACAGGGGGGCGTGGCTGGGCACCAGAAAGGTTCGTACAGCCCCTTGGGCACCTTACAAGACTCATTTACTTATCTCTAATCATTTTTTAAACAAAATAAAAGCACACAGCCCTATAGGACCGGTATATTGGGGACATGCTAGCGACGATCTAGCCGTGCATGTCTGCATCTCTATAACCTAAAACGAGGTGACAGAATCCCTTTAACATGTACTTTATTACTTGTAACATATACTGCAATATTTCAGTTATTGCTGGAGATAGATTAACAGTATGAACCTTTAAGTATTTAGATAATGTGGTCACTATTAACAGTGACATGCAAAGGGTTAAATCTGATCTCGGCAAATAAGAGGGAAAGCGGCTGTCAGCAGAGGTCAAGCCATGCCATTTCCTATGTGTGACATCTATTACTGATATATTTTTTTTCTAAAATACTTCCAGGTGAAAGCCAATTTTAGCTTCTGTTTTGATGTACAGTACATCATAATATAATGCCAGTGTGGCCTTTTCAAAGAAGAAGCAAATATACAGTGGTGCTTGAAAGTTTGTGAACCCTTCAGAATTTTCTATATTTCTGCATAACTTTGACCTAAAACTATATCATATCTTCACACAAGTCCTAAAAGTAAATGAAAATAACCAAATAAATGATTTTAAAACATTAGACTCGGTCATTAATTTATTGAGAAAAAATATCCAATATCACATGCCTGTGAGTGGCAAAAGTATGTGAACCTCTAGGATTAGCAAATAATTTTAAGTTGAAATTGGAGTCAGGTGTTTTCAATGGGATGACAATCAGGTGTGAGTGGGTGACCTGTTTTATGTAAAGAACAGGGACCTATCAAAGTCTGATCTTCACAACAAATGTTTGTGGAAGCTCAGAAGAAGGAATTATAGAAAATTCTGAAGGGTTCACAAACTTTCATGAACCACTGTACTTAAAGGGGTTGTGCAGGGATTTTATATTGATGACCTATCCTTAGGATAAGTCATCAATATCTGATCGGTAGGAGTCCGACACCAGGCACCCCAACATATCAGATTGAAGAGTTGGTGCTCTATGTGAGCGCCGCTTTCTCTTCATTACACCGCACTTCATCTTGGAAGTGCAGTGTAATGACAAGTACTCGCTCCATTCACTTTAATGGAGCGAGTACTTGAAATTATACTACACCGTCGTTGCAAATGAGACAATGCGTAGTGTAATGAGAGTAAGCAGCGCTCTCATGGAGGAGGATTTTATAATTTATTTGATCATTTTTCTTACTGTTGATTTGGACTGAGCACGTTTTCACCACAGTTGGTGAGGGTTAGATGTTCATTTTGTCTTTGTACTGTGTGAACATTGATTAGATACAAAATCTATTATTCACACTATGCTTAAATCCTGAAACACTTGATCCCCTTAAGAAAATCTTTTTTTTATCTTCACTTTCAGCTCAAATGCTAATCAGATGTGTTTTCTTAGTTTATGCAGGAAATGTTTGCAAATTTACAGTTTCTAGGAAAGTTCAAAAGGTAAGATTTTTCTTAAGTTGTACTATAACGGCCCATTTCAGGGATCAAATATCTGGCTGATTATCAGCAACAAATGTTTGAATGAACACTAATTTCCAAAAATTGGCCAGTGGAATTGTACACTAATCAACTGATGAACGAACAAATGCTTGTTCATCAAGTGAAAGAATATGATTGTGCCCAAAATCTGACCCATTGACTTTCGTGTTCTTCGGGTGCATGCGGCCACACTGAAAAAGTTAGGATATGTTCTATTCTTTACTGCATCTTGCGGTCCCATTGAAGTCAAGAAACAAGCATAGATTATATCTGAAATCTACATCAGATCCCTTGTTGGTATAGATTTCAATTCTGGCTCATGGACTTGAATAGTAGTGTTGGGTGCGAATATTCAAATAGCGAATATTAATCGCGAATATCGGCACTTCGAGAATTCGCGAATATTTAGAATATAGTGATATATATTCGTAATTTCGAATATTGTAGATTTTTTTTTTATCAGTAACCTCCCTTCTTGCTTGTGGGCCAATGAGAAGGCTGCAATGTCTTTGTCTGAGCTTAGCAACATCCCTAGCAACCAATAGGAAAGTTGCCTACCCCTTACTATATATGAACCTCCCCAGCAGCCCTTGTATGCAGTATTTTGCAGATCTGAGAGAGACAGCAGTGACATTGCTGTGCTCTCTGCTTTCCTGTGTCATTACATTAGATAGTTAGTTAGTTAGTTAGTTTATATATATAATACAGATAGTTAGTGGGAGATAGTCAGTGTAGGTTAGATAGTGATATAGTGTAGCTGATAGGGTCTGCTGTCCATACATACATGCTACATTGCCACATACATAGTGCTGTGATGTCACAAGTTCACAACACTACTTAGTGCACCAATCACTAATAAGTAGTCAGACCTGTTAAAATGTGAAGTTGCTTGTATTGCGCCAAAATATTTGCATCATTAGTGCCGATTTTGCAACTGCAAATATATTGGAGCACTCTATATGCATATAAAGCAATTGTAATGTTCTGCCATGCTAACCATTTTCTCCAGTCTCAGGAAACTTCTAGCAGCTTGAAAAATTTAGCTAGCCTATAATGACCCACGCCTGTATTTCGTGCGCATTACGCGAATATTACATGGCCGATTTTTCGCGATCAATAAAATAATCTCAAATTCGCGAATTCGTGAATATATGATAAATATTCTAACAAATATTTACAAAATATCGTGAATTCGAATATTGCCCCTGCCGCTCATCACTATTGAATAGATATGGTGCAATCATTCAGATGCATGCAGCCCTTAATAGTTGTGGTGTATCTGATGCAAATGAGGGATAGAAAAAGACCAGCATGTAAAAATGGAATAGGACAGCACCACTTACTGCCCTTGTGGTGTATATGTTGTCTCATTTTGTTGATATCCAACCTAACCAAGGACACAAATGTATCCACTGCCTTGTTATAGACAGGAGGCTGAAAATCACTCCTGAGATATAAGCCCAGGCCACCAAGAGTCAAGATGCTGTGTTCAGCTTCCTTAGAAACCCCTGGATGTGTACTATCCATAGGCTTCTGGCTGCCAAAAAAGACCTTCAACTTAATGCGTCTAAAAAAACTCAACAGATCTATCTCATTCTGGAACCAATCAACATCAGATGTTGGACCTGAGATGTGGGATTGTGATATTTTAATGTGACATAAGTTTTAGTACCCGATGTACCATCGTGATAATATACTTTTTTGATTTGTCATTTTTCTTTTTTCACTTTTAGACTGTACTACTATTTGTAACCTGAGCGGAGGATCGTATACAGCCCCATCTACGAGCGACTAGAGAGCCGGCCAGTTGGATTACTTCGTTATGCCAGTTGTATTTTTATGTTTATTGCCTGCGCTGGATGCGTTTACTGGGAGAGTTATGTTGTAGTGATATTAGGCATTTTTTGCCAATTTTATGATCCCCTCTTCCTGAGGAGTGGCACGTTTGATATGGATGGAGGGCGCTGTGGGGCATTATGGGGGCAACTTTATGCTATTTCACAGGATTTGACTGGCCCTGAACTCAAGCCATTCATAGGATATTGTTGGGAATAAGCAGGGTAGGGGCGCTCTTCTTTTGGAGTTGGGCCCAGACCAGGCAAGGGCTGATATATTTCACCTCCCCTTGACCGGGGTGGGGGATATGCTGGCCCTAGTATTCCCCTTCCAAAATGTACGTGTGCGTGTCTACCCAGCACATCCCGGTGGTGGACACCATAGGGAGTCGTGTGGGTTGAGGGCTCACGACTATAAGGCTTTTTGCTGTGGGGCTGATTAGTTTGATTCTTGTGATTTTATTCAGCCTATTGTGGCCCCTTTTCTAATGATATACACTAGATATACCTCCATCCCAGGGCTTAAGTGGTGCTCCGTCAGTATGGAAGGGGATCTGTAACTTACTATGGTCCATTCCACACTTCTCCCAGAACACAGTCCAGCTAGGTTACAACCACTGCCATTGCAGCACCATACTGTGTATGGGGTATCCACTATTGGCTGGTTCGATTGTTGCTGACATGTGGGCTATTATTTGTATTCAGTCTAAGTATATACTCTGGATTCCATTATGCGTGGGATGAGTGGGATGAGTGGCGTGACTGATATTACCGTATCTCGCTTACATAATGGTTCTTATCCTCAGCCCTATAGTATTCTGTATAACAGATTAAGCTTTGGTTCAGGACCTTGGGTTGCTGGGATACGGTTGAAACTCCCTATCACATGACTTCTCATGTGACTGAGGGCACAGGCTCGGCTTCGGGACTCCCGATCATGTGACCGATGTGACGAGCATGTGATTTCCGGGAATCTTGTTCCAGAACTTGCGCATGCGCAGAAACAGGTGGGGGACGCCACTCACCACACGCATACTGCTGGTAGGATACTCGGCTCAGGTGCATGGTAGGTTTTAATTGAAGTACACAGCTGAGATTGTTATGCTGTCTGTCCACTGAATGTTATGACTCCAGAACACGATTGGGTGAATATGTAAGAGGAGGGTTTGACCTTTTTGTGGGACAACCCTTTTAATCAATTTGGATTGAATGTCACACTGTTATAAGTATTGAAGTTCACTTGTAAACCACATGTAGCTTGAGAAAGACCTGTGTGTCGAAACGTTGCTGTATTTTTTCGGTGTAATTAAACACTAAGCTTTGATCCAAGAACCAGAGTGCCGTGACTTTTCTGAAGTTTTGTCCCCCTCTGTATCTACAAATCCTAGATAAAAGTAGTGTTTGAAGACTTAAATATTGAAGTGGAAAACATTAGTTCTAACTAGACATGAGCACATTTTTTAAAAATTTGATTCGGACGCTTCACCAAATTTCTCCCGAAAATTTGCTTAGTTACGAATTAATTTGTCGCAAAGTGTGTTAAATCAGCTATATCCCAGCTTGCAGGGAGAGTGTATGTTGGTGTACATCACTTCGCACTACAGCAACATGGATAGCTAGTCCTTTCTGTAGTGAAATATTTACTGTGCGTCAGTATGACAGGGAGGTCTCATACAGTATACGGACGTGTGCATAGTCATGCAGACCACCAATAGCAAGAGCTATGTCCCAATGACTCTTTAGTGGAACAAAAAAAGGACATGGAGACAGTGTCAGTAAAGTTGTGGAGACCCAATAACAGTACAATACAAGTTATTCACCCCAATTTGAGAATAAAGGTGTAATAGGAAGTGGACACCCCAATAACAGTAGAACAAGACAGGTTATTGACACCAATTTGATAATAAAGGCCTAAATAAACTGCATATATAGTAAGCAAGGTGGTCACCCGATTAACAGTCAAATTAGAAAGCTTATTCAACCAAATTTGAGAATCAATGCCTAATCAAATTGCTTATATCTTAAACAAGGTAGTCCTAGAATTAGACATCTTATTCACCTCAATTTGAGAATCAAGATATTATAGATTTGCTAATCTATTAAACAAGGTGTATACACCAATAACAGTTAAATTACACAGTTTATTCACCCCAGTGTGAGAATCAAGACCTAATGGAATTGCTTAACTATTAAACTAGGTGGACACTGTCTAATTAGATAGTTATGTGCCATACACAGGGATTGATGCAAAGTGGTCTGTCTCCTATGGATCCCTTCAGCTTCAGATTACAGTCCCTTACAGTCTCCCTATGCTCTCCGTACAGTGTGTAAAAATGCTCACGATCTCCCTACACTGTCCCTGCACTCTCCCTATTCAAAATTCCACAATTAAAAGCTTTTAGCAACACTGTCCCTAGCACTTGCCACATCTCTGCCTATGCTAAGACTGCTGGGGATGAGGCTTTTAAAGTGACATAACAGTGGCTGGCTAGCGGCTGATTGGCTGTCTGCACAGCATTATGGGTAATCTTGCATCCCGGGCTTCTTACTTTTACTTTCTAACACGTGTAGCTGCCATTTTAGAAAACAAAATGATTTGTTACCACGAAGCACAAAGTAATTCGGTTTTGTTGCCAATCAAATTATTCCTTATCTTCTGATCGAATTCCACTTCGGATGTTTTGCTTTGATCAACACTAGTTCTAACCTTCCCGTTGTTTTATATTTTTATTACTTTTACTACTGTAATCTTGTCATCTGCTAACAACACTTGCAAGGCAGCAGGCATTATATTAGAAAACTTACGATAATGCAGTTCACTTACATAATGTTTAAAGTGGCTCAAGACCAAGAAGAGCAACTTCAATGTTTCCCTATGAGAATGTTGCTAACTGACTTTGCTTTTATATCATAAAATCCAAATATGTTACATGAACACAACAGAGAAGATCATATAGAAGAAAATCCCCAGTCCAGAATTAATGAAGTAAAAGAACCAAGGAGGTATAATATACCAACCCAGAACAGATATGAAAATTTGGCTGACAATTCTTTTTTAGACCACACCCCCCCTCATCATTCACCACGATTGAAACCAAGACAATTTCAATCAATAGATCACAAAAAGACACCACCTTATATATACAAAACACCATACAACTTGAGACACAGAGCACCACTGGAACACAGGAACCAAACACATCCAAAAGTAGATACAGGGAGACAGGGAAGATGGACAATGGACACAAAGAACGATCACAATCTAGAGAACACATGGGAGAACCACCAACACAGGGAAAATCACCAAAAAAGAGGAAGGCACGAAGATCACAGAGAAAGAGGAGAACACAGGAATTATCACTGAATTTAAAAAATAATATCATCAATTTAAGTAAAATAGATCTCACCACTACACAGATTAAACTTTTAAATAAGGGTCTAAAGTTTGCACCGTCAGCTTCTTTGAATAAATTTGATACCTATATAGGTATTCAAAAGTTTATTCTAAAAATCTGTCTGAAAAAATATTTCATTAAAAATCCACCAATCGTGGAACAACAAATAAAGGATTCCTACATTCACACACAATTAAAGAAAAAATCAAAAAAATTCCCCAGAGCAGAAATTGGTCCTGAAATAGCTGCATTTCAAAAAAATGTAGAAACAGATTTGGAAAAATTAAAGATAAAAAAAGGATATAGAAATAATCTAACACATGGAGAAATGAATGCTATAAGGGAGCTACAAAAAAACGAAAAAGTAGTTATCCGCCCAGCGGATAAAGGAAGGGCTATTGTGATCTGGGGAGAAGATCAATATAATATTGAATGTCTCAAACAATTAGGAGACCAGACCACATATTCTCCCCTAAAAAAGGACTCCACGGAGACTTATAGACAGGACCTTTCTAATCTCTGTAAAAAAGGATTACAACAGGGAATTTTAACACAACAGGAATTTAATTTTATTATGGACACACCAGGTAGATTACCTATTTTCTATTGTTTACCTAAAGTCCACAAAAATATTGTGGACCCGCCAGGCCGCCCTATTATTTCGGGCATTGGATCTTTAACAGTGAATTTGTCACAGTACATAGACACTTTACTCCAACCCGAAGTGAAGAAAATTAAATCCTATGTACGTGATACAACCGAGATTGTGGGTATTTTAGAGGGCCTGGATGTCCATAACCATTGGATTATGGGTACATTGGACGTCCAGTCCCTCTATACTATCATTGACCATGATCAGGGCATTTTAGCCCTGAGAGAACAACTATCTAGGAACAAACTGTGGAACAAGGACCAAATTGAATATCTATTGGAGGGAGTGAATCACATCTTGCACCGTAACTATTTTCTCTTCTCAGATCAATTCTATGTACAGAGGAGGGGAACCGCCATGGGTACCAAGTTCGCCCTCAGTTATGCCAACCTGTTTTTGGCACATTGGGAGGCTAGTAATATCGACCCCGAACTGGGGGCGGACCTGGTCCTATGGCGGCGTTACATAGACGATATTATATTTATTTGGGGCAGAACCAAAGAAAATTTAGATATATTCATAAACAAAATTAATGATAATGTGAAAAATTTAAAATTCACCTCCAATATTGGAAATGAGAGGGTAGAATTTTTGGATATCGAAATCACACGAAGAGAGAATAGATACGTGTGCAATACTTTCCAGAAACCAACGGCAAAAAATGGATACTTCAATGGGGTTCGGGTTCGGGACGAAGTTCGGGTCTAATCACCACAAAAATCAAGGGAAGAAGAAAATTTGGGCTTCCGTATTATTTTGCCATATAACACTCAGGCAAGGCAGATCGAATATATTGTAAAATCCCATTGGCATCATTTGCATAATGATAAAACCATAGGGTCGCTTCTGCCCCCAAAACCTAAAATAATATATTCAAAGGCCCCAAATTTGGGAATACAAATAGCACCATCAATAAAAGAAAACCCCAAAAAAGGCCTTATAATGAACTGGCTTCAACCAAAAGGTTTCTTTAGATGTGGGAGATGTTTGGGATGTAAAAGAACTAAATTCCCAAAGAAAACAGTATCAGTTACCTCCACACAAAATTCCCACTCTATGAATATTAAACATTTCCTCACTTGTGACTCCTCCAATGTCATATACCTGATCCAGTGTCCATGTCGGAGACAATACATAGGTAGGACTAAGCGAGCCTTGAAAGTCAGGATAGCAGAGCACCTGAATAATATCACCAAAGGTTGTGACAAACACTCGCTGTCCAGACACTTCAAGGTCGCACACAATCAGGACCCTAAGGGTCTCTCCTTCATGGCACTGGAAAAGGTAGACAAACACTGGCGAGGAGGAAATCAGATCGAAAGATTATCAAGGGCGGAATCTAGAAAAATCTATGAGTTCGGCAGTTTACTGCCGAGAGGATTAAACGCAGAACTTGAGATATTTGGGTTCATATGAGGATAGGGTGGTCCGTGTGGGTGTCGACGCAGAGTTGCATGTCGGGCTGTATTATTCCAGCACTGCAACTCTCCCTCTACCCGACATGGGCCCCCCGCGTTCTACACCTAAGAAATATTTCTCCTATGAAAAACCAATATTTCTCCTATGAAAAATTATATATTTTCATTTTTTCAACTTTTTTCATATTCTGTCCATGTATTTCTACGAAAAAACATTAATAGGAGAGAAAAACGCAAATAATGTAGAAAAAACGCAATAAAAACGCAGATGCGTTTTTTGATGAAATTGACCCAGAAGGGATCTATTCAGAAGAGAATTACTCTCCATATCTAGAAACTGCAGAAATTTGCAAATAGTTTGTATATGTACACTCTATGTGATTTTATATGTATTTTTTACACACATATGCCTTATATATTTTTGTATTTTTATATCTTTTATATTTATTTATTGTATATTTATACTATATAATAATATATTAAGAAGTATATCCTAAGAACGAAATGTCCTATCTAATCAAATTATAAGTGGATTATAATATAAACACAAAACCGCAAATACAATATAGAAAAGGGAAAAAAACGCACTAAAAACGCAAGTAGGCTATAAGGATAGAAATTGAGATCAAAAATCCTGAGCCAGACCGGCTTTTTGGTGAATTCTGGATCCGGACCAGGTTTTGATTGGAACCTAGATTTAGTATAAATTACATTGATTCACAGAATCGGGGTATACCACTGAAGAAGGGGAAAGCGTCTCCCTGAAACGCGTCTGGTGAAACCTTGGACAAATACACCGTTTCCTATGGACACAAGTGCACTACAAAGAAGAAGATAAAAGTTTCCTGCTATCTTAGAAAGACCTCATTACGTCATTGACCTGCGCCTAAAGCTGCAAGTGCGAAACTCTTGTATTGAGCCAGCTCTTGAAATCAGCCGGGAAGTACACGTGGGACGCGATAAACTCCATAGCCGGGACGCCGGCCTCTGAAACGGAGTAGTAATCCATTCGCAAGCCCCCGCAACCAAAGAACTAGGCAAAGGTAAGCCCAGACACTGGGTACAAAATCTATGAGGCAAAACATTAAAGTTACCTTAAGGAGAGACAACAAACTGCACTTAGTAATATGCTAAGGACCTTTCTGTGTTAACAACCGCTATCAGGTTGAATCGCAATATTACTCTGTTGATACAACGGAGATTAGATAAATTTTGCAAAAAGAATATCAAGCACAAAGGAAAAGCAGCACATGTGGAACGTTGTTTGTATATCTTTGATACACTTCTAACAACCAGGATTAGTCAGCGGCAATACAGCACATGTGTGCATTTTATATTTGAATATAGGATATATAGATGTAATATTTAATGCGTTCTTAGACTGGATATATATGCCATTTTATAGATTTGATTTATCTGTTTGGATTGAGATTTATTGCACGATTGTCCTCTCCCTCTCCTCATAAATTACAGAAACCTATGGGGATAGCTCAGTGAGGATTGAGGATTTTTGTGCTATTTTCATCTCCAGCCAAAGGATATCAAATTTTATTTGTAACCATTTTATTTATCTACATTTTTAATTCATTGTATTTTATTGTTATAGAATAAATAAACTGCGTCCTATATCTTCATATATGAGTGCCCATCCATATTTTTTAACATGTTACATGATTGCTTGAGACTTTCTTTCTCCATAGGAAAACAGAAGTCTCAGAGCAAACAGCTGCAATGCTGCTATTTTACTGTGACTCATAGACCATAATGCATGTTATTGATGGTTTTCATAGATTAATTGATAATAGCCTGGCACATAAATACAGGATTGTGTTATAACTAGTGATGGACGAACATGGGCCGGGACGGTTCACGAACGTGAATGCGATCAAATGTTTGCGAACTGCAAGTTTGCGGCGGGCCCCATTCACTTTAATGGTAGGCAAACCTGAAAAACCTTTAGCTCAAATTTGCAGCCACCAAATACTTAGTAGATGTGTACAAATCGTCCCACAACATGGACAGTGACATACTAGAGGGGGATATATCATCTAGCAGAGGTAACGCAGCTAAACCGCAAACAAATGCTGCACTACCCAAATGCACTATATAGAAAGTATATTATTGGTATATAACACCCCTACTTCAATCAATTTTTTGGGGGGCAACTGGTAAATCACACCAGTAGAAATTATTTGTTCCAATAGCGTTTGTCACTATCTGTAGCAGAGGTAATGCAGCTAAACCACAAACAAATGCTGCACTGCCCAACTGCACTATATAGAAAGTATATAACTGGTATATCACACCACTGCTTCAATCAGTTTTTTGGCGGGGGCAACTGATATATCACACCAGTAGAAATTATTTGTTCCAATAGTGTTTGTCTCTATCTGTAGCTGCGGTAACACAGCTAAACCGCAAACAAATGCTGCACTACCCAAATGCACTATATAGAAAGTATATTATTGGTATATAACACCCCTGCTTCAATCAATTTTTTTGGGGGGGCAACTGGTATATCACACCAGTAGAAATTATTTGTTTCAATGTAATTTGTCCCTATCTGTAGCTGAGGTAATGCAGCAAAACTGCAAACAAATGCTGCACTACCCAAATGCACTATATAGAAAGTATATTATTAGTATATAACACCCCTGCTTCAATCTATTTTTTTGGGGGGGGGCAACTGGTATATCACACCAGTAGAAATTATTTGTTCCAATAGCGTTTGTCACTATCTGTAGCAGAGGTAATGCAGCAAAACCGCAAACAAATGCTGCACTACCCAACTGCACTATATAGAAACTATATTATTGGTATATAACACCCCTGCTTCAATCAATTTTTTTGGGGGGGAAACTGGTAAATCACACCAGTAGAAATGATTAGTTCCAATGTCGTTTGTCCCTATCTGTAGCTGAGTTAACGCAGCAAAACTGCAAACAAATGCTGCACTACCCAACTGCACTATATAGAAACTATATTATTGGTATATAACACTCCTGCTTTAATCAGTTTTTTTGGGGGGGCAACTGGTATATCACACCAGTAGACATTTGTTCCAATAGCATTTGTCCCTCTATCTAGCTGCGGTATCTCAGCAGAACCGCACACAACTGCTGCACAATACAACTGCACTATAATATACTTTCTATGTTAGAAAGTATATTATAAGTATATTACACCCCTCAGTATGTCACACCTATCGATAGCACACCTATACCAGTCCGTAAAAGGACTTTTGCGGCCTTATTAGTTAGCGTTTGGTGTCCCTAACAGCCTGTCCCTGCTCCACACAGCAACCTCTCCCTACACTGGCAAAAGACTAAATGTAAAATGGCGCCCAGATCAGGTTTATTTATAAGGTAGGGGGTATGTCCATGTGCTGAAACGTCTCAATTGGCTGTCCTGTCCCACCTGATGGATGTGTCATGGGTCAAAGTTCTTCACAATGTAAAACTTGCGAAACTACCGCCGGGCGAACCGCAAGGCCATCACTAGTTATAACTATATAAATGTCAAAAAAGCCCACACACTTCACAAAATTATATAAAAATTATATAAAAATCCAATTTCATCATTATTACATCATTATTTCAGGTTAACAACATACAATACATTACAAATTTACCCACTCATAAAACTGGAGCCATGTAAACTGTATAGATATTAACAATGCCTATAATGAAATGCTGATTATTGCATGCATCACTACCACTTACACAGAGTGAGGCCTTATTCACACAAGCGTGTGTCCAGTCCATTTATGACACATATTTCATGTACTGGAATTCGCTTCTAATGTTAATGAATAGGACTATTTACATGGGCTTAAAATTTCCCTCAGTATTTGCTGTATGCAGTATGTCCTAGTGTTTTGCATATTTGCTTCCAAATATGCCCATTATAGTCTTTGGAAGTGCATCAAAAATGCAGGAAGGAAGGAATACGCATGTAAATCTGGATGAATTACTGAATCATTACTGATGACAATCTGGATGGTATCGCACCAGGAATCTATGCATATTCTGGAGTTGGAATATGGCCGGATTTTGATACGCTTCATGTGAAAGAGATCAAACAGTATAGTACTTAAAGGGATTTTGCAGGGGTTTTATATTGATGACCTTTCCCCAGAATAAGACATCAATATCTGATATCTATGCGAGCGCTGCTTCCTCTTGATTAGACTGCCCTTCGTCTCGCAGTATAATTACAAGTACTCGCTCCATTTACTTGAATAGAGCGAGAACTTGTAATTACACCATGCCGCCGCTCCACAGGACACGATAAGCAATGTAATGAACAGGAAGCAGAACTAGCTTTGAGCGCCGCCTCCTCTTCAAACAGCTGATCGGCAGGGGTGCCAGGTGTCGGACTCCCACTGAGCAAATATGGATGACCTATCCTGAGGATAAGTCATCAGTATAAAACTCCTGTCCAACCTCTTTAATATACAGACTTGCAACAGGCTTAGATACAAGAGTGTAGTAAAGGTATACTGACCAAACAAAGCACACAGCAGGGTATGCCATACATTTCCAATATGTGTGGTCCCCACCTCTGTAGTCCACTCCTTTTACATGGAAAGGGGAGCATGCCACACATGTGCAGCCTTCCCTCCATTCATCATTGTGGGACTTCCAAAAATAGCGCAAGGGTATTCTCAGAAGTCCCATAGCAATGTGAAGCTTGCTATCCATTCACACTTCAGCCACATTCTTGAGATTGTATTCTCATATTGTATGTACACATTCAGTATGCCCCCGACATGTTTGCCAGCAACCTGGCATCTTCTGGTTGGTTGGGTGGAGGTCGCTCTTAAATCTATTCTCCTATACTGTGTATCCACGTCTAACTGACCTTTAACTGTATCCATGTACACCTTACCTTATCCTACTGGCGATTACTTGCTAGAGGTTACTGTCAGCCTGACCCTAACAGCAGGTCACTTGTTCCTAATACTCTGATGTGGCGATACGGAGAGTGACACTATCCTTCGCATGTCAATAAACTTTGTTTTTCACGTTCTCCAGATGATGCTGTTGTGCATGTCAGAAGACTTCCATCACATAGTTCATGCTCAGTATCGCACATGTCCAGGGACTTAGTCTCCATCCTCTCTTAGTGTCACTACTGTGCCTGTCTTTGAACTTAGTCCCCAGATTGCTCAATGTCTCAGGTATATATCCATTAGGCTTATTCTCACAATTTTTTAATATATTTATAGCTGCTCCTATCATCTTGCTTACTCTTATAGTGATATAGTTACTCTAAATTCTCCCTTATGGTGATGGTTCGCCAGGGCCAGATGGCATACACCCCCATATTCTAAGGGAATTAAGTAATGTCATAGCCAGACCCTTATTTCTGATATTTGCGTACTCTATACTGATAGGGAATGTCCCACAGGATTGGCGCATAGAAAATGCGGTGCCAGTATTCAAAAAGGGTCCAAAAACAGAGCCTGGAAACTATAGGCCGGTAAGTTTAACATCTGTTGTGGGTAAACTGTTTGAAGGTTTTCTAAGAGATGCTATCTTTGGAGAATCTCAATGAAAACAAGCAAATAACATCATATCAGCATGGCTTCATGAGGGATCGGTCATGCCAAACTAATTTAATCAGTTTCTATGAGGAGGTAAGTTCTAGACTTGACAGCGGCGAATCAATGTCTGTATGTGGGTAAGTTACTGGCTGAGTGATAGAAAACAGAGGGTGGTTATTAATAGTACACACTCAGATTGGGTCACTGTCACTAGTGGGGTACCTCAGGGGTCAGTATTGGGCCCTATTCTCTTCAATATATTTATTAATGATATTGTAGAAGGTTTGCATAGTAAAATATAAATTTTCACAGATGACACTAAACTGAGTAAAGTAATTCACACTGAAGAGGACAATATACAGCTACAGAGGGATCTGGATAGATTGGAGGCTTGGGCAAATAATTGGCAGATGAGGTTTAACACTGACAAATGTAAAGTTATGCACATGGGAAGGAATAATGCAAGTCACCTGTACATACTAAATGGTAGAACACTCGGTAACACTGACATGGAAAAGGATCTAGGAATTTTAATAAACAGCAAACTAAGCTGCAAAAAACAGTGTCAGGCAGCTGCAGCCAAGGTCAATAAGATAATGGGTTGCATCAAAAGGGGCATAGATGCCCGTGATGAGAACATAGTCCTACCACTTTACAATTCACTAGTCAGACCACACATGGAGTACTGTGTACAGTTCTGGGCTCCTGTGAACAAGGCAGACATGGCAGAGCTGGAGTGGGTCCAGAGGAGGGCAACTAAAGTAATAACTGGAATGGGGCAACTACAGTACCCTGAAAGATTATCAAAATTAGGGTTATTCACTTTAGAAAAAAGACGACTGAGGGGAGATCTAATTACTATGTTTAAATATATCAGGGGCCAGTACAGAGATCTCTCCCATCATCTATTTATCCCCAGGACTGTGACTGTGACAAGGGGATACCCTCTGCGTCTGGAGGAAAGAAGGTTTGTACACAAACATAGAAGAGGATTCTTTACGGTAAAAGCAGTGAGACTATGGAACTCTCTGCTTGAGGAGGTGGTGATGGTGAGTACAATAAAGGAATTCAAGAGGGGCCTGGATGTATTTCTGGAGTGTAATAATATTACAGGCTATAGCTACTAGAGAGGGGTCGTTGATCCAGGGAGTTATTCTGATTGCCTGATTGGAGTCAGGAAGGAATTTTTTATTCCCCTAAAGTGGGGAAAATTGGCTTCTACCTCACAGTTTTTTTTTTTGCCTTCCTCTGGATCAACTTGCAGGATGACAGGCCGAACTGGATGGACAAATGTATTTTTTCTGCCTTATGTACTATGTTACTATGTTACGATCTTCTCAGATTTCTTCTTATCATTTTGATATCACTTAAAATAGCTTATAGTTTTTCTTGAAGATTAATTGGTCCATCATGGTTTGTTGACTATGCATTATATACTACTGTAATATTTGCCTCTGTCTATTCATGTCAGGGTCTTCCTTCTAGAGGCTGATTCGTATTGTGCTTGATTATATTAGTAAGCATCTGCTTATCTAATTGTAAATGTCCACATTTCACTTCAAGGTAGGCTTCTGATTTACTTAGTTTTGTCATCAGCTTATTGATATTTTATCTAATATTGCTTTCTCCCTTCTTTTATATTTAACTGTTGAAGAGGAGATTAGCCATAGGAGTGTACTTATCCTTGCATCCCCTCATTATCTGCCTCTCTTCTGCAATCACAGGTAAGTTCACTTTTATTCTTCTACCCCTACCTATTCTCAAATTGATCTTTATACATCTTATTTTCCCGGTCTTATTTTCCATCACTAGATGGAGCTCTTATTTATTCTTTCAAACTTCTATAAAAATTGCCTTCTTTTGATTACCATTTCATTGAAGCTCGAGAGAAGTTCCTCATTACTATATTATTAACTTACTATAGATTTTTTCTATTCAACTTTAAACTTCTGTTATATAGTAGTGGACAAGTTATTATTCTTTTAAGTTAGCCTCGTGCTAAGATTCCTTATTTGCAATCTGCTTCCATTTAAATTTTTCCTCCCACAATATCTTCTTGTGCTTAATATTTAACTTAGAATTGACTGAAAATCTATAACAATGATGAAAAAGTGAAACCTTTGTTAAGTCAATTTGGAGTTAAACTCTGCAGGCGATAGATCCACCAGTTTTTTTTTCTTCCTGTAATAGCCTTCTGTCTATATTGCCTTGTCTAGGGCATAGTTTCAGGTGACTGACACCCCAGAATTTTAGACTCTTTACATTCCCTTGATGTTACTGCCTAATATTCTTGAAATTGAGGTATATGCCTTTGTGTTGATACTACTCAGGTGCCTAGAGATGCACCATCTAAGTCCCTGTACCATCTTGCCTACGTAAAATTTTGGGCAGCTACATTTTACTATATGTGCAACTCCATAGGCCTGGCAATTGATATGCTAATTAATCTTTTTTTTTTTCCCATCTACTGGATTTATGTTTTTTTTGTTTTTTTTTACTGGCATATAGCTGCAGAAGGTGCATGCTCCACATGGGTATGACCCTTTAGTTTTTATCTGTAGCCATGTGACTCAACTTTCTTTTTTCTCTTGGTAATGGCTATGAACTTATTTTTCCTTCAGAAATCCCCCCCTTCTATACTGTATGTAATGGTTCGATCTTTAGTAATGATCTCTGTTAGATCAGCATCCATTTGCAAAACATGCCAGTGTTGTTTGAATATTTGAAGTACTTATATTTAATGTCAAATGTGCCAATACATCTCACTTTTTTAGAGCTGTCACTCACCGTTTTTTCTTTTAGTAGCTCTGTCCTCTCCATTGTCTTGGCTCTAGCATAGGCTTTATGTAAAACTTTTCTAGATTAGTCTCTTGCTATAAACCTTCTGTAAAGTAATTTGCTTTCTTCCTCAAAGACCTTTTAACTAGAGCAGTTTCTTTTGGCTCTTAAATATTGCCCTACTGGGATTCTTTTCTTTAGGGCTGAGGGATGATAGCTTCCCCAATGTAATAAATTATTTGATGATGTGGCCTTTCTGAATATTTCTATTTATAATTTGCCATCAGGCTCCAGGACAGTCTTTAAGTCCAAAAAAATTATTATTTTCCTATGTGTTTCAGCTGTAAAGCTTAGACCAATTGTATTTAAATTTAGTGCTAAAACAAATTCATGAAAAAGTGCCTCAGCACAAAATCAAAAAATCATCTTTGTATCTCCCCAAAAATAAAACCCCTGTGACTGTCACGTCACAGTTGCTGCATAACGCATGTCGCAGTGCAACACCATAGACTATCATTATAAAAATTATTGTGCAACATCAATTTTGCAGTGTAGTTGTGCCCTATGTCGTTGTGTAGCCCAAGCCTAAAGCTGACCTACAGCAGTGAAGAAAAATGGCTGGGTTGTTATGGAAACCTGGAGTAATACTGTGTGTATGTGGAGGCTAGGAGCCTGAGAGCTTCTATTGGCTGATAAGGGACATGTGACCGTGTGTATGGCAGTTGGGATTTGAAGAGAAAGACTTGCTGGCTTATATTGGCTAATGCAGGTCATTTTTTAGGAATATCTCAGGAACAGTATGTCCTAGAGAGCTGAGACCCGTCTAAAACCTCCCCAAACACCTGATGTACCTGTGTGCCAAATTTGGTTAAGATCGGTCCAGTCGTTTGGTCGCGCATAAAGAACAGACAGACAGACATCGGGACAGACAGAAACTCATTTATAAATATATAAGAGACTAGCAGAAGGACCCGGCTTCTTAATGGTATATTTCATCTATTTAATTTTATGTTTCCGTGTGTCGTAAAAAGATATCAACAGTATTCCCCATAACAGTGACCTCCACAGTGCCCACCTCTTTAACAATGACCGCATCTTTAACAGTGACCTGCACAGTGCCTGCCCCTTTACCAATGACCTCCATAGTGCCTGCCCCTTTAACAGTGATCTCCAGAGTGCCTGCCCCTTTAAAAGTGACCTTAACAGTGGCCACCCCTTTAACATTGACCTTCACAGTGGCTGCCCCTTTAACATTGACCTCCACAGTGGCTGCCCCTTTAACATTGACCTCCACAGTGCCCACCCCTTTAACAATGACCTCCACAGTGGCTGCCCCTTTAACATTGACCTCCACAGTGCCTGCCCCTTTAACATTGACCACCCCTTTAACAGTGACCTTCATAGTTGCTGCCCCTTTAACAGTGACCTTCACAGTGCCCACCCCTTCAACAGTGACCTCCACAGTGCCCGCCCCTTTACCACCCCTTTAACAGTGAACTTCATAGTGGCCGCTCCTTTAACAGTGACCTCCACAGTACTTGCCCCTTTAACAGTGACTTCCACAGTGCCTGCCCCTTTAACAGTGACCTCTGCAGTGCCTGCCCCTTTAACAGTGATGTCTACAGTTCCCACCCCTTTAACAGTGACCTCCTAAGCGCCCGTCTGTTTAATAGTGGCCCCTGCCCCCATGCATGTAGCAGTGTAGTTGTGCCGTCATACATCATATGACTGAATATTTAAGGACCTGTGAACTACTAAAACCTGTGATCAGTTGTTATGGCAACCTGGAGTACGACCTGCGAGCTTCTATTGGCTAATAAAGGACATGTGACCGTGTAAATGGCAGTTCGGATTTAAGTAAAAGGCTTGCTGGCTTCTATAGGCTAATGCAGATCATATTTTGGTAATATCTCAGGAGCGGTACATCCTAAAGAGCTGAGACCCGTTCTTAAACCTTCCCGGACACCTGATGTACCTGTGTGCCAAATTTGGTAAAGATCGGTCCAGTCGTTTGGTCGCACAAAAAGAACCTCCAGACAGACAGAAACTCATTTTTATATATATATATATAAAAGAGACTAGCAGAAGGACCCAACTTCGCAATGGTATATTTCATTTAATGTTTCTGTGTGTTGTTAAAAGATAGCGACAGTATCCTCCATAACAGTGACCTCTACAGCACCCTGCCCCCTTAACAGTGAACTCCACAGCCCCTCGCCCCTTAACACTGACCCCCCACAGTGCCCCGCCTCCTTAAAAAGGGACCTCCACAACAGCCCATCCCCTTAACTTTGACCTCCACTGCAGCCCGCCCCTTTAACAGTGAGTTTCACAGCATCCTCATACCATGTAGATTGTAAGCCCTCACGGGCAGGGCCCTCTCTCCTCCTGTACCAGTTTGTAACTTGTCTTGTTTATGATTAGTGCAATTGTCTGTATTATGTATGTGCACCGCTTATCATATGTACAGCGCTATGGAATGAATGGCGCTTTAATAATAAATAATAATAATAATCCCACTCCCTTGACATTGACCTCCTCAGAGGCCTGCCCCCTTAACAATGACCTATACAGCACCCGTCCCTTAACACTGACCTCCATAGGGGACCATCACCTTATCTGTGTCCACTGTTCCCTGCCCCTTTACAGAGACCTCCACAGCACCTGTCCCTTTAACAGTGACTGCCACAGTACCCCGTTCCCTTAACAGTGACCTCCACAGTACCCCATTCCCTTAACAGTGACCTTCACAGTACCCCGTTCCCTTAACAGTGACCTCCACAGTACCCCACTTCCTTAACAGTGACCTCACAGTACCCTGTTGACTTAACAGTGACCTCCACAGCAGCTGCCCCTTTAATAGTGGCCCCTGCCCCATTAACATTGACCTCCACAGCAGCCTGCCCCCTTAATAGTAACATCCACAATGAATTACCTCCACAGTGCCCGCTCCTTTAACAGTGAGGTCCACAACAGCTGCCCTTTTAATAGTGGCCCCTGTCCCTTAACAATGACCTCCACAGCAGCTGCCCTTTTAATAGTGGCCCCTGCCCCCTGCGCGAGATTTTGTCGCACAACAATTTTTATAATGATAGGCTATGGTGTTGCACTGTGACATGCGACATGCTGCGACTGTGACATGACTCCAAGATGGATTTTTCTGCGCATGTCGCATGTCGCAGTGCAACACCATAGACTATCATTATAAAAATTGTTGTGCAACATCAATGTCTCAGTATAGTGCCCTTTTGTCAAGCAAAACATGTCGTTGTGTATCCCTAGCCTAAATCTGACCTACTGCAGTGAAGAAAAATGCCTGGGTTGTTATGGAAACCTGGAGTAAAACTGTGTGTATGTGGAGACTAAAAGCCTGCAAGCTTCTATTAGCTGATAAGGGACATGTGACCGTGTGTATGGCAGTTGGGATTTGAATAGAAAGACTTGCAAGCTTGTATTGGCTAATGCAGGTCATTTTTGGAGAATATCTCAGAAACGGTATGTCCTAGAGAGCTGAGACCCGATCTAAAACCTTCCCGGACACCTGATGTTCCTGTGTGCCAAATTTTGTTAAGATCGGTCTAGTCGTTTGGTCGCACATAAAGAACAGACAGACAGACGTCCAGACAGACAGAAACTCATTTTTATATATATAAGATATATATCTGTCATCCAATGGTACAATAGAAAGGTCTAAGATGTCCTGTGAAAAATAATATTAAAGTAGAACTCCCGCAAAAAATATTATTCTCTGACCTGCTAAAAAGGTACATGATGTAAACTGTAGTGAATGTAATCTTCTCATCAGTGACTGTATTTGTGAGTTATCCCCTCCCTTCTGATCCTCAGTTGTGTCATGTGACCAACTCTCCGATCTCCAACTGACACAGGACAGGAAGTCAGTTACTTCTCTATTCATTCCTATGAGACTGACATTGAGGCTTCCATAGGAATACATAGAGAAATTGACTTCCTGTTCACACATAAGATGCTGTGTTATTTGGAAAGTCGGATTGCTGGTCACATGACACAGCCGAAAGCAGAAGGTTGGGGATAACTCACAAATACAGTCATTGAAGAGAAGATTACATTCACCATAGATTACATCATGTACCTTTCTAACAGGTCAGAGAATATTATTTTTGTGGGAGTTCTTCTTTAAAGGCTATGTACACCTTTGGAGGCAATTTTTTATGATTGCATTTAACAGATTTTTGGCTAAAAATCATATTTTCAATTGGCCTTTATCAAAAATATTGAGCCATTCTGTTTGACTGGTACTTTCACTTTTAGTTTCACTTTGTGCCGGTCATCTAATAATCCTGATGTCTAAACTACTAAAAGTTATAGTAAAACATCAAGACAGCACTACTTACTGAGCAATCTCAGATATGTGGCGGTGCCTGCAGTGTCAAGTCCACGGCCTCTGGGTCTCCTCACAAAACCATAAAAGATTAAATAACCGCTGCACTCCAATGATTTAATATCTTCAAGGATTTATTATCACCGAATGCAGCAACGTTTCGACCACACTGGTCTTTATCAAGCTCACATAATGTTATTTCATCTTTTATGATAAACTACTAAGAGGTCATAAACACTTATTTAAGCCACATTGAGCTTTAATGAGTGTGTATTACGTGAGAGAGCAGAGATAAGGAGTCCGTCTGCTCCCCAGATGACGGAAAAGAAAAGAAATCCAGAGGCAGCTAGTAGAGCATCTCAACTACGTACACAAAAAAGGATTCCATATTGTTAATAAATACTAATTGAAAAAATTATTTTTAGCTCATAATAAGTACAATGCAATCATATAAAAAATTGCCCCAAAGGAGAACATAGCCTTTAAATACATGTAGGCTTTCTGTACTTGCTTATGTTATCTTGAGTGCATTTCCACCATAGTGTTTCGTACTGCTGTATGGGGCTGCAGCTCCTGTATACAGTGTTTTCACAGCGCTGGCCCCTCTGAATGATATAATTCAAAATGGTTCAAGTGCCAAACCCTTCCTGACGGCTGTGCGCTTACCTTATGTGTTCTACTACACAGACTCAACTTCCTGAGTGCTGTGTCTGCGCAGTAGAAAATTTTCATGCCTCTTTTTATGTTCTGCCCTCGCTGCTGCCTACAGACTAGAGCTTGTGCACTAGCATTCTCTGCACAGTGCACAGACTCCAGTCTGTAGGACGGAACACTAGAGGCATAAGAGTTTGCTACTGCGCAGACACAGCACTCAGGACGTGGAGTCTTTACAGTAGAACACATAAGGGGAGCACGCACAGCTGGCAGGATGGGCTTTGGCACTGGAACTATTTTGAATGGACAGGCACTGTATACAGGCGCAGCAGGCCCATCCAACAGCCGCAAGAAGAAACATTATGGTGGAACTGCAATGAAGATAAGAGAAGCAGGTACAGAAAACCTGTAAATAATCTATAGATATAACAAAGTGGCCGACCCCTTTAATTAGTTATTTTAAGTTAGATAGACCCATTGCTAAAACGGAAAAATTGGTCTTATAGGAAAAGAAAATCTTGAACATGTCATCTTCTTCCATATAGGTAGCGATCTTCTGTAACTTACGAATAAATAACAGAACAACATTAATGGAATTTTCCACTAGTTTAGGAAGTTATTGTTTTATTATAAAATACTCTTACAAGGTCAACATACCATCAGAACATAGAGTTATGAAGTCAGGGACAGGTGTACCGCTTAGAATAAATGTATTAATATACGGAGAGGCATTATTGCCAGTAACATTCTTTGTTATCCGAGGTTGACATATCACTACTAGATGTATAGCTTTAAGCTGAGTTCTGTAAGAAATTTGCTTCTACAGTAAAATTAAAATTCTGTCATACGCTGTAAAAAATGTTTTAAAAATGTATATTTGCAGTTGATTCTAAAGTGTGTAAAGCAGCTAACATAGAAGAGGACTGCCTTATTTTACAAATTGATTTGGATAAGGGCTCATGCACACAAATGTATTTTCTTTTCGTGTCTCTTCTGTTTTTTTTTTTTTGCATGCCGTATGCGAAACCATTCATTTCAATGGGTCCTCCAAAAAAAAATGGAAGTAACTCTGTGTGCATTTCTAGTCCATATGTCCTTATGTCCATTCCACAAAAAATAAAACTTGTCCTATGTCTGCATTACGAACAAGGATAGTACTGTTCTATTAGGGGATCAGCTGTTCCGTTACGCAAAATACAGAATCCACACGGACATCATCCGTATTTTTTGCGGATCCATTATTTGTAGACTGCAAAATACATACGGTCGTGTGCATGAGCCCTAAATTAGACCCATGGACAGAGAAGAGGCAAATAGGAAAATACTAGGCTAAAGGACATAGCCGAGCTGGCATGCTCTCAGAAGTACGCATCCCAAGTATTAACAAAATGGGTGGACTGTAGAACCCATATACAGTATCAAAATTGGGGTTGTTTATTATGGAGAAAATATGGCTGAGATGTGACCAAATAGCTATATATGCATATATACATAATTGATCAGACTTAACATTAAAAGCACCTGCCAAATATTGTGTACCACAAAAACTGTTCTGTTTTTATTGAGGAATGGGTTCTACAAGATTTCTGAGCATGTCCTGTGTTGGCAGGAGATCTTTTAAGTCTGGTAAGTTGGGAATTGGAGCTTCCATAGATAGAATTTGTTTTTCCAGCACATCCAACAGCTGTTCAATTGGATTGACGCCTAGAGAATTTGAAGGTCTAGTCAACAGCTTAAACTCTTTGTCATGTTCTTTGAAGCAGGACCAGGCAGGCTAGCCTTCACTCCCCACACATATTAATGAGCTTTGAGCGCACATGACCCTGCTGTTTGTTCACTGGTTGTCCTACTTTGGACAACATTAACACCGTACTAACCACTACATAACTGGAATATCCTACAAGACCTGCTATTTGACCCCGTCATCTAGTCATTGCAAATTTGGCCAAAATCACAAGTTATGCTTGTCTATTTTCCAGACTTCAGCTTCAAGAACTTACTGTCTAATTGATGTCCACTTTCTATCAAATATATCTCACCCTCTTACAGGTGATATTGTAATGACATATAGTTATTCAGTCAGTGGTTTTGGCTAATTGTGTATATCAAAGGTCAGTACTAGAGATGAGCATATTTCTTAAAAATTCGATTTGGCTGCTCTGCCGAATAAAATACAAAAATTACTTTGTTACTATTTTTTTATAAGTAGCGGGTGCAATGACAGGGAGTTTCGATAGCGCCACTCCCCATCATTGTACTCCTCAGATGCCAGGTTCATACATGATTGCAGCATCTGATAGTAAAAACTGTGAAAAATTAACAGAAAAAATTAAATCATACTTACCGCTTGCAAAGGGCCGGCCACTGCCATCTTGCTTGAAGATCTGGCGCGTAATCTCGCTTGACCACGCACGGGATTTCGTATGAGATCTTCAATCAAAATGGCGGCAGCCGGCCCATCACGAACAAATGGAGGAGGTAATTATGATTTTTTGTTTTTTTACACTATTTCCGGTTAAATTGATTCACCACCACAAAGCATGAGGAAATTTTGCTTTGCGGTGAATTAAATTTATCCTGAAATTCGGATGGAATTCCACTTCGTTGGATTCATTTTGCTCAACCCTACCAAGTACAGAGATCTCTCTAATGATCTATATATTTATACCCATGTCTGAAACAATGAGTCAACCACTACACGTAGAGTAAGAGCAGTGAACCAGGGAACTCTCTGCCACAAGTGAAAAAGAGTTTAATTGCAGGGAGTGATCCTAGCATTTATGTTTATTCTGCCATATTGTATTCAAGAAAGAATGCTTGCCCTAAGATGAGGACAATTGGCTACTGCTTCAGGCAGTTTGTTTCATCTTCATCTGGATAGCTTGCTGCTATTTTACTGTGTTACGTTTGTAAAATGAAAGGTAAATGTAGTTTATGTCCTTATACTAGGCTTCATGTAAACGAAAAGAGTAATCATTGTATAATACTTATTAATTAATCCTATAGATTGCGTAAACTTATACAAGGTGTCTAGACCTGCACCAGATTTATCACAGAAGCATATGCTGGATGATGAATTTGGTGCACGGCTAGAGGCTTTTGTTTAGCTCTATAGAATTAGATGCACCACAATGTAGCATATTTTGCCACATTAAGCCAATTTTGGAGCACTTTATGTCAGTATCTAGGTGCGCTAACATTTGTGGGGTACTGTGTTTTAATTATAGCCACTTTGTAGGATCTCTTTTTGTCACTGGTGAACAAGCACACGATTCTTTATGTTTAAAGGCTGAAAACCTGTGCAATTGTATGGAGTCAGTTATCAAACTGGCGTAAAGAAGAACTGGCTAAGTTGGCCATAGCAAATACACACCTCAATGAATAGACAATAATCTAGGCCTCAAAAGCTAAGGAAGAGGGATGGTGACCTCCTAGTAATCCCTAGGCCTTTCCCTAACTCCTGCCAGTATGAGCATGATGGTGGAAATACTCATACACCGGATACCTAAAGCCCTGCTAAAACTCACAAGCCCTAGGATAGGTAGCAGGGGATAAGACAGCTGGTTCCTTCCAGAATGAAGGAACCTGCGTCACCCTGAGGCCTAGAAACAACACACACCAAATAATAAGAAACAGCAAAAGCAACAAGTACTTAGATGTATGGAGAAACAGGAGATCCAAGACAAACCAGCACTAGCAACTCCCAGCAGAAACTATCAACCGCATGGTCAGCAGTGTGAGGCGGATCTAAATAGAGCCTCATTACTGCGCTGGCCAATCGCAGCACTCAGCTCATAGCCTGGGAGAAAAAAAACTCCCAGACTGTGAGCTCTGCGCTGCGATTGGCCAGCGCTACAGCCTAGGAGAAGGAGACGCCCAGCAGAACAAGGGCAGACTTTGTCTACTATAACCAAGTCCCCTAAGTCTCTACCTACTATAACCAAGTCCCCGAACATACCGGAGGACATAACGGGAGAACGGAGCGGCGCCCAGGGATAATTGTAAGTGCAGTGAGATCCCTGGGCGCCGATGTATATGTCATAATACTTAGTTCACAATGTCAGGATCGGTGAAAGGTCCTCTTTAATCTTCGAAAGGAGCTGTCAAAAATGAAAGGTGGAATCTAATTGGTTGCTGTGGGCAACTAAGTCAGTTCTACTTTACACCATTTTGATAAATGACCCCTTAATCCTTATTTCAGGCAGTGTAAGTAGTAAGTAGGAGATTTGTACTGCTGTCTTTGTGTCACAGAGCTTCACATTAGTGGTCAACATAACACTGCACAACCCATTTAAAGAGAAAGAACCTGTCATAGGATTTTTTTTCTAAATCTAAGACCTCCAGCATATGCCATCACACTTGTTTTTTATTTTTTACATTGGCTGCCCCATTGTGCCTCCATACCCCCCTCTCTGGTGCCTTAAATGCTAATGAGTGGGAAATGTACAGGGAGGAGGAGACCTATACTCTGCTCAGTGAGCACATTCTTCTCCCTGTCTGTGACACTACAATCGCTATGGATCGCATCACAGCCAGGGAAAAGACAAACTGCTCTTGAGAGATTTGGTGAATGTTATGGAAACATGCTATGTTCACTTACACACATGGACAAAATTGTTAGTACCCTTCTGTTAAACCCTTATTAACCGGGCTCATTTTCACCTTAAGGACCAGGCCATTTTTTGCAAATCTGACCAGTGTCACTTTATGTGTGAATAACTTTAAAACGCTTTTACTTATCCATGTCATTATGAGATAGTTTTTTCGTCACATATTGTACTTTATGACACTGGTAAAATGGAGTAAAAAAAAAAAATCATTTCTATTTATAAAAAAATATCAAATTTGCAAATTTCCAAGTTTCTTTTTCTCTACTTCTATAATACATAGTAATATCTCCAAAATAGTTATTACTTTACATTCTCCATATGTCTACTTCATGCTTGAATCATTTTGGGAATGTGATTTTATTTTTTGGGGACATTACAAGGCTTAGAAGCTTAGAAGCAAATCTTGAAATTTTTCAGAAATTTTCAAAAACCACTTTTTAAGGACCAGTTCAGGTCTGCAGTCACTTTGTGAGGCTTACCTAATAGAAACCACCCAAAAATGACCTCATTCTAGAAGCTACATCCCTCAAGGTATTCAAAACTGATTTTACAAACGCCATTAACCCTTTAGGTGTTCCACAAGAGTTATTGGCAAATGGAGATGGAATTAAAGAATTTCTATTTTTTGGCAAATTTTCCATTTTAATCCATTTTTTCCAATAACAAAGCAAGGGTTAACAGCCAAACAAAACTCAATATTTATTTCCCTGATTCTGTAGTTTGCAGAAACACCCCATATGTGGTCGTAAACTACTGTACTGGCACACGGCAGGGCGTAGAGGGAAAGGAGTGCCGTGTGGTTTTTGGAAGGCAGATTTTTCCGGACTTGTTTATTTGCACCATGTCCCATTTGAAGCCCCCCTGATGCACCTCTAGAGTAGAAGCTCCATAAAAGTGACCCCATTTTGGAAACTAAGGAATAAGGTGGCAGTTTTGTTGGGACTATTTTTAGGGTACATGTGATTTTTAGTTGCTCTATATAAAATTTTTGTGAGGCAAGGTTACCAAAAATAGAAATTCTGAAGTTTCATCTCCATTTGCCATAAACTGTTGAGGGACACTTAAAGTGTTAATAAAGTTTGTAATATCAGTTTTGAATACCTTGAGGGGTTTAGTTTCTTAGATGGGGTCACTTTTATGGAGTTTCTACTCTAGGGGTGCATCAGGGGTTCTTCAAATGGGACATGGCGCCTAAAAAACAGGCCATCAAAATCTGCCTTCCAGAAACCATACGGCGTTCCTTTCCTTCTGCGCCCTGCCATTTGGTCATACAGCAGTTTACGACCACATATGGGGTGTTTCTGTAAACTGCACAATCGGGGTAATAAATATTAAGTTTTCTTTAGCTGTTAACCCTTACTTTGTTACTGCAAAAAACGGATTAAAATGGAAAATTTGCCAAAAAATAGCTGTTTTGCCACCGTTTTTATCAAATTTTTTTGACCGTGTTCATCTGAGGGGTTAGGTAATGGAGTATTTTATAGAGAAGATTCTTACGGATGCGGAGATACCTAATATGTCTACTTTTTTTAAATGTATTTAGGTTTTACACTATATTATCCTTTTATAAACAAAAAAAAAAAACATTTTAGTATCTCCATAGTCTGAGTCAGTTTTTTTTTTGTTTTCAGCCGATTATCTTAGGTAGCGGCTCATTTTTGGTGGGATGAGAGGACAGTTTTATTGGCACTATTTTGGGGGGCATATGACTTTTTTTTTTTTACCGTGTTCATTTAAGGGGTTAGGTCATGAGGTATTTTTATAGAGCAGATTCTTACAGATGCGGCGATTTACCTAAAATTTTTTGTTTCAGTTTAGTTTCTCAAGTCTGAGAACCATAGTTTTTTTTCGATTGTCAGTGTCTAAATGGAATTAAAATTGGGGAAGGGGATTATAAATTTAGTACTCCATGAAAGTGTGGTACTTCCTGAAGCAACCGTCAATACACGCGTCACACTGAGTGGTGGTGTCCTTCTGTATCCCCCTCCTGTGACACACTCTGCACTTTTTTGGGGATGATCCGGGCGCCTCCACTCCACTGTTCCGTACAGTATTAGAACGAAGTTTTATGCGAATCTACTTCGGATGTTTCATCCAAAGTCGATTCGCTCATCCCTAATAATAATAAATAAAAATTTAGTGAAAATCAGACATTGCTTTTGAATTGTGGTTCACCAGAATTATATTAAAAAAATAATAATAATGAAACTGGGCAGGACAAAAATGATGGTATCATGGGCATGCAGGGTCTTGTGACAAGCTGCTCAAGTGAGCTGAAAAGTATATGTTGGATTTCTGTGGCACATCATGGACTTGAGTGCCCATTCACCCTGAATGTTTTTTAAAGTGGCCAACCCCTTTGAGCTTGAAAATGTAGAACAATTTACTCTGAATTGGTGTAGAGAATTACACCACATTAGTCTTCCGGTTCACATCTACTTTTCAGATTTTGTAATTACAGTAAAAAAAATGTGATTACATAAAATTATATTGTGCAAAAGAATAAAATGGAAAGTGTAAAAGAATGAAGAAATGTTTGTGTGATTGTGAGTGTAAGTGCTTCACTGAATTTGCTTTGAATTGCTTTGTACACATTGGGGAATATTTATTCATAATAGTACATTTATCATTGGTGCACAGGTATTTATTATCACATACTCCATATTCAACAACTCACAAACCCTACTGTGATCTGACATGTTTACCTAGGTCTTTTCTGTCTTAGATTACTGCCACTTCTTTGAAAAGTGGTGGTACATACTGTAATTTGCACTGCATGCACCATTATTTTTCACCAGACAACTGGTACAATTCCCTTCATAAATATGCTCCATTGTCCTAAAATAAAATTATATCTAATACTAGCAGAAGGACTCAGCTTCGCAAGGGTATATTTCATCCATTTTTATTTAATGTTTGTGTGTGTTGTTAAAAGATATCGGCAGTATACCCTATAACAGTGACCTCTACAGAACCCAGCCCCTTTAACAGTGCATAAATATTGGGAAATCGACACAATTCTAACATTTTTGGCTCTATACACCACCACAATGGATTTGAAATGAAACAAACAAGATGTGCTTTAACTGCAGACTGTCAGCTTTAATTTGAGGGTATTTACATCCAAATCAGATGAACCGTGTAGGAATTACAAGTTTGCATATGTGCCTCCCACATGTGTGTGGACAGAATAATAATCATAAATCAAACTTTCACTTTTTAATACTTGGTTGCAAATCCTTTGCAGTCAATTACAGCCTGAAGTCTGGAACGCATAGACATAACCAGATGCTGGGTTTCATCCCCGGTGATGCTCTGCCAGGCCTCTACTGCAACTGTCTTCAGTTCCTGCTTGTTCTTGGGGCATTTTCCCTTCAGTTTTGTCTTCAGAAAGTGAAATGCATGCTCAATCGGATTCAGGTCAGGGGATTGACTTGGCCATTGCATAACATTCCACTTCTTTCCCTTAAAAAACTCTTTGGTTGCTTTTGCAGTATGCTTTGGGTCATTGTCCATCTGCACTGTGAAGCGCCAGCCAATGAATTCTGAAGCATTTGGCTGAATATATGCAGATAATATTGCCCGAAACACTTCAGAATTCATCCTGGTGCTTTTGTCAGCAGTCACATTATCAATAAATACAAGAGAACCAGTTCTATTGGCAGCCATACATGCCCACGCCAAGACACTACCGCCACCATGCTTCACTGATGAGGTGGTATGCTTAGGATCATGAGCAGTTCCTTTCCTTCTCCATACTCTTCTCTTACCATCACTCTGGTACAAGTTGATCTTGGTCTCATCTGTCCATAGGATGTTGTTCCAGAACTGTGAAGGCTTTTTTAGATGTTGTTTGGCAAACTCTAATCTGGCCGTCCTGTTTTTGAGGCTCACCAATGGTTTACATCTTGTGGTGAACCGTCTGTATTCACTCTGATGAAGTCTTCTCTTGATTGTTGACTTTCACACACATACACCTACCTCCTGGAGAGTGTTCCTGATCTGGTCAACTGTTGTGAAGGGTGTTTTCTTCACCAGGGAAAGAATTCTTCGGTCATCCACCAGAGTTGTTTTCCGTGGTCTTCCAGGTCTTTTGGTGTTGCTGAGCTCACCGGTGCGTTCCTTCTTTTTAAGAATGTTCTAAACAGTTGTTTTGGCCACGCCCAATGTTTTTGCTATCTCTCTGATGGGTTTGTTTTGTTTTTTTCAGCCTAATGATGGCTTGCTTCACTGATAGTGACAGCTCTTTGGATCTCATCTTGAGAGTTGACAGTAACAGATTCCAAATGCAAATAGCACACTTGAAATGAACTCTGGACCTTTTATCTGCTCATTGTAATTGGGATAATGAGGGAATAACACACACCTGGCCATGGAACAGCTGAGAAGCCAATTGTCCCATTACTTTTGGTTCCTTAACAAGTGGGAGGCACATATGCAAACTGTTGTAATTCCTGCACCGTTCACCTGATTTGGATGTAAATGCCCTTAAATTAAAGCTGACAGTCTGCAGGTAAAGGACGTCTTGTTTGTTTCATTTCAAATCCATTGTGGTGGTGTATAGAGCCAAAAATGTTAGAATTGTGTTGATGTCCCAATATTTATGTACCTGACTGTAGGTAGCGATCTTCTGTAACTTATGAATAAATAACAGAACAACATTAATGGAATTTTCCACTAGTTTAGGAAGTTATTGTTTTACTATAAAATACTCTTACAAGGTCAACATACCATCAGAACATAGAGTTATGAAGTCAGTGACAGGTGTACCGCTTAGAATAAATGTATTAATATACGGAGAGGCATTATTGCCAGTAACATTCTTTGTTATCCGAGGTTGACATATCACTACTAGATGTATAGCTTTAAGCTGAGTTCTGTAAGAAATTTGCTTCTACAGTATGTTAAAATTCTGTCATACGCTGTAAAAAAATTTTTTTAATGTATATTTGCAGTTGATTCTAAAGTGTGTAAAGCAGCTAACACAGAAGAGGACTGCCTTATTTTACAAATTTATTTGGATAAGGGCTCATGCACACAAATGTATTTTCTTTTCGTGTCTCTTCTGGGGTTTTTTGCATACCGTGTGCGGAACCATTCATTTCAATGGGTCCTCCAAAAAAAAAATGGAAGTAACTCCGTGTGCATTTCTAGTCCATATGTCCTTATGTCCATTCCACAAAAAATAGAACTTGTCCTATGTCTGCATTACGAACAAGGATAGTACTGTTCTATTAGGGGATCAGCTGTTCCGTTACGCAAAATACAGAATCCACACGGACATCATCCGTATTTTTTGCGGATCCATTTTTTGTAGACTGCAAAATACATACGGTCGTGTGCATGAGCCCTAAATTGGACCCTTGGACAGAGAAGAGGCAAATAGGAAAATACTAGGCTAAAGGACATAGCAGAGCTGGCATGCTCTCAGAAGTACGCATCCCAAGTATTAACAAAATGGGTGGACTGTAGAACCCATATACAGTATCAAAATTGGGGTTGTTTATTATGGAGAAAATATGGCTGAGATGTGACCAAATAGCTATATATGCATATATACATAATTGATCAGACTTAACATTAAAAGCACCTGCCAAATATTTTGTACCACAAAAACAGTTCTGTTTTATTGAGGAATGGGTTCTACAAGATTTCTGAGCATGTCCTGTGTTAGCATGAGATCTTTTAAGTCTAGTAAGTTGCGAATTGGAGCTTCCATGGATAGAATTTGTTTTTCCAGCACATCCAACAGCTGTTCAATTGTATTGACACCTAGAAAATTTGAACGTCTAGTCAACAGCTTAAACTCTTTGTCATGTTCTTTGAAGCAGAACCAGGCAGGCTAGCCTTCACTCCCCACACATATTAATGAGCTTTGAGCGCACATGACCCTGCTGTTTGTTCACTGGTTGTCCTACTTTGGACAACATTAACACCGTACTAACTACTACATAACTGGAATATCCTTCAAGACCTGCTATTTGACCCCGTCATCTAGACATCACAAATTTGGCCAAAATCACAAGTTATGCTTGTCTATTTTCCAGACTTCAGCTTCAAGAACTTACTGTCTAATTGATGTCCACTTTCTATCAAATATATCTCACCCTCTTACAGGTGATATTGTAATGATATATAGTTATTCAGTCAGTGGTTTTGGCTAATTGTGTATATCAAAGGTCAGTACTAGAGATGAGCATATTTCTTAAAAATTTGATTTGGCTGCTCTGCCGAATAAAATACAAAAATTACTTTGTTACTATTTTTTTTATAAGTAGCGGGTGCAATGACAGGGAGTTTCGATAGCGCCACTCCCCATCATTGTACTCCTCAGATGCCAGGTTCATACATGATTGCAGCATCTGAGAGTAAAAACTGTTAAAAATTAACAGAAAAAATTAAATCATACTTACCGCCTCCATTTGCTTGCGAAGGGCCGGCCACTGCCATCTTGCTTGAAGATCTGGCGCGTAATCTCGCTTCACCACACGCGGGATTTCGTATGAAATCTTCAATCAAAATGGCGGCAGCCGGCCCATCACGAGCAAATGGAGGAGGCAATTATGATTTTTTTTGTTTTTTACACTATTTCCGGTTAAATTGATTCACTACCATAAAGCATGAGGACATTTTTCTTTGCGGTGAATTACATTTATCCTGAAATTCGGATGGAATTCCACTTCATTGGATTCAATTTGCTCAACCCTACCAAGTACAGAGATCTCTCTAATGATCTATATATTTATACCCATGACTGAAACAATGAGTCAACCACTACACGTAGAGTAAGAGCAGTGAACCAGGGAACTCACTGTCACAAGTGAAAAAGAGTTTAATTGCAGGGAGTGATCCTAGCATTTATGTTCATTCTGCCATATTGTATTCAAGAAAGAATGCTTGCCCTAAGATGAGGACAATTGGGTACTGCTTCAGGCAGTTTGGTTCATCTTCATCTGGATAGCTTGCTGCTATTTTACTGTGTTACGCTTGTAAAATGAAAGGTAAATGTAGTTTATGTCCTTATACTAGGCTTCATGTAAATGAAAAGAGTAATCATTGTATAATACTTATTTAATCCTATAGATTGCGTAAACTTATACAAGGTGTCTAGACCTGCACCAGATTTATCACAGAAGCATATGCTGGATGATGAATTTGGTGCACGGCTAGAGGCTTTTGTTTAGCTCTATAGAATTAGATGCACCACAATGTAGCATATTTTGCCACATTAAGCCAATTTTGGAGCACTTTATGTCAGTATCTAGGTGCGCTAACATTTGTAAATGTGGGGTACTATGTTTTAATTATAGCCACTTTGTAGGATCTCTTTTTGTTACTGGTGAACAAGCACATAATTCTTTATGTTTAAAGGCTGAAAACCTGTGCAATTGTATGGAGTCAGTTATCAAACTGGCATAAAAAAGAACTGGCTTAGTTGGCCATAGCAACCAATAGATTCTGTCACAGGTTAAGGGGAAGGGAAAACGCCAAATACACACCTCAATGAATAGACAATAATCTAGGCCTCAAAAGCTAAGGAAGAGGGATGGTGACCTCCTAGTAATCCCTAGGCCTTTCCCTAACTCCTGCCAGTATGAGCATGATGGTGGAAATACTCATACACCGGATACCTAAAGCCCTGCTAAAACTCACGAGCCCTAGGATAGGTAGCAGGGGATAAGACAGCTGGTTCCTTCCAGAATGAAGGAACCTGCGTCACCCTGAGGCCTAGAAACAACACACACCAAATAATAAGAAACAGCAAAAGCAACAAGTACTTAGATACAGTATATGGAGAAACAGGAGATCCAAGACAAACCAGCACTAGCAACTCCCAGCAGAAACTATCAACCACATGGTCAGCAGTGTGAGGCGGATCTAAATAGAGCCTCATTACTGATAACGAGCAGCACCTGAGGAGAGGTGAGATCCTGCCAAACAAAAACATTAATAGAGGAAAACAGAGAGACCTGTCAGATAGCCTCACGTGCAGCAAGTCTATCCGATCTTCTCACCCCACTCACAGGATGGATCGTGACAGATTCCATCTTTAAAGAGGACCTTTCACCGATCCTGACATTGTGAACTAAGTATCATGACATATACAGCGGCGCCCAGGGATTTCACTGCACTTACTATTATCCCTGGGCGCCGCTCCGATCTCCTGTTATGTCCTCCGGTATGTTCGGGTACTTGGCTATAGTAGGCGGAGTCTGCCTGGTTCTGCTAAACGTCTCCTTCTCCTAGGCTGTAGCCCTGGCCAATCGCAGCACTCAGCTCATAGCCTGGGAGAAAAAAACCTCCCAGGCTGTGAGCTCTGCACTGCTATTGGCCAGCGCTGCAGCCTAGGGGAAGGAGACACCCAGCAGAACAAGGGCAGACTCCGCCTACTATAACCAAGTCCCCTAAGTCTCCGCCTACTATAACCAAGTCCCCGAACATACCGGAGGACATAACGGGAGAACGGAGCGGCGCCCAGGGATAATTGTAAGTGCAGTGAGATCCCTGGGCGCCGCTGTATATGTCATGATACTTAGTTCACAATGTCAGGATCGGTGAAAGGTCCTCTTTAACCCCTTAAGGACTCAGCCCTATTTCACCTTAAGGACTTGGCCATTTTTTGCAAATCTGACCAGTGTCACTTTAAGTGCTGATAATTTTAAAACGCTTTGACTTATCCAGGCCGTTCTGAGATTGTTTTTTCGTCACATATTGTACTTCATGACACTGCTAAAATTGGTTAAAAAAAGTAAATTTTTTTGCATAAAAAAATACCATATTTACCGAAAATTTTGAAAAATTAGCAAATTTCAAAGTTTCAGTTTCTCTACTTCTGTAATACATAGTAATACCCCCAACAATTGTGATGACTTTACATTCCCTATATGTCTACTTCATGTTTGTAGCATTTTGGGAATGATATTTTATTTTTTGGGGATGTTACAAGGCTTAGAAATTTAGAAGCAAATCTTGAAATTTTTCAGAAATTTACAAAAACCCAAATTTTAGGGACCACTACAGGTCTGAAGTCACTTTGCGAGGCTTACATAATAGAAACCGCCCAAAAATGACCACATTCTATAAACTACACCCCTCGAGGTATTCAAAACTGATTTTAAAAGAGTTATTGGCAAATGGGGATGAAATTTGAGAATTTAATTTTTTTGCCTAATTTTCCATTTTAACCCATTTTTTCCACTAACAAAGCAAGGGTTAACAGCCAAACAAGACTGTATCTTTATTGCCCTGACTCTGATGTTTACAGAAACACCCCATATGTGGCCGTAAACTACTGTACGGGCACACAGTAGGGCGTAGAGGGAAAGGTGCGCCGTATGGTTTTTGGAAGCCAGATTTTGCTGGACTGGTTTTTTGACACCATGTCCCATTTGAAGCCCCCCTGATGCACCCCTAGAGTAGAAACTCTATAAAAGTTACCCCATCTAAGAAACTACACCCCTCAAGGTATTCAAAACTGATTTTACAAACTTTGTTAACCCTTTAGGTGTTGCACAAGATTTAATGGAAAATAGAGATACAATTTCAAAATTTCACTTTTTTGGCAGATTTTCCATTTTAATATTTTTTTTCCAGTTACAAAGCAAGAGTTAACAGCCAAACAAAACTCATTATTTATGGCCCTGATTCTGTAGTTTACAGAAACACCCCAGATGTGGTCGTAAACCGCTGTACGGGCACACGGCAGGGCACAGAAGGAAAGGAATGCCATACGGTTTTTGGAAGGCAGATTTTGCTGGACTGGTTTTTTTGACACCATGTCCCATTTGAAGCCCCCCTGATGCACCCCTAGAGTAGAAACTCCAAAAAAGTGACCCCATTTTAGAAACTACGGGATAGGGTGGCAGTTTTGTTGGTACTAGTTTAGGGTACATATGATTTTTGGTTGCTCTATATTACACTTTTTTGTGCGGCAAGGTAACAAGAAATAGATTTTTTGGCACTTTTTTTTTTGTTATTTACAACATTCATCTGACAGGTTAGATCATGTGGTAATTTTATAGAGCAGGTTGTCACGGACGCGGCGATACCTAATATGTATACAATTTTTTTATTTATGTAAGTTTTACACAATGATTTCATTTTTAAAACAAAAAAAATGTTTTAGTGTCTCCATAGTCTAAGAGCCATAGTTTTTTCAGTTTTTGGGCGATTATCTTAAAGAGGGTCTCATTTTTTGCGGGATGAGATGATGGTTTGATTGGCACTATTTTGGGGTGCATATGACTTTTTGATCGCATGCTATTACACTTTTTGTGACGTAAGATGACAAAAAATTGCTTTTTTTACACCGTTTTTATTTTTATTTTTTTACAGTGGTCATCTGAGGGGTTAGGTCATGTGATATTTTTATAGAGCCGGTCGATACGGACGCGGCGATACCTAATATGTATACTTTTTTTTATTTATTTAAGTTTTACACAATGATTTCATTTTTGAAACAAAAATAATCATGTTTTAGTGTTTCCATAGTCTAAGAGCCATAGTTTTTTCAGTTTTTGGGCGATTATCTTGGGTAGGGTATGATTTTTGCGGGATGAGATGACGCTTTGATTGGTACTATTTTGGCGTACATGCGACTTTTTTGATCACTTTTATTACCTTTTTTGGGAAGTAAGGTGGGCAAAATTTTAATTTCCTAATAGTTTTAATTTTTTTATTTTTATGGCGTTCACCGTGCGGGGAAAGTAACATGACCGTTTTATAGATCAGGTCGGACGCGGCAATACCAAACATGTGTAGGGAATTTAATTTTTTTCATTTTTAATCAGTGATAAATGTGTTTTTTGATTTTTACTTTTTTTTCACTTTTTTTTTGACCCAGACCCACTTGGTTCTTGAAGATCCAATGGGTCTGATGTCTGTATAATATAGTACAGTACAATATATAGTGTTTTGTACTGTATTTTACTTACACTTTGTCTGAACAGATCTATGCCTTTAGCACAGATCTGTTCAGCACCATGGACAGCAGGATGCCTGAGACGGCGTCCTGTTGCCATGGGAACCTTCCCCGTCTGCTCAGTAGTGGTCAGAACTTCGCAGACGGGGAAGGGTAAGGACGGGTCTCATTGGAGGCTGTCTGGGGGCTCTCTCCCTCTCCATTGGGGGGCTGCAAAGGCACAGCAGCCCCCCGATGGGAGAGGGAGCTCCCTCTTACTGTTAACTTTTTCCATACAGCGGTCCGTACGGACAACGGTATGGAAAGGGTTAAACGGCTGACATCTGCACAGATGTCAGCCGTTTATACCAGGGTGTCAGCAATGTGCTGACACCCTGGTATACCCACTGTACACCAATGAATTTTCAAGAGGAGGCGAGCGGGGGATCGCGATCCCGTCTGCCGCACCACCCGCCGGCAGAAAATCATGCAGGGGTGCAGGGGGGGGTGCAAAATCTTTATTTTAAGGACACAAAAGTTTCTGATCCCCGCGGTCAGAGACCACGGGGATCAGAAACTGCAGAAAGCGCAGCAAACCGCAGGTCACATGACCCCCCCTGGCGTTGTGACAGGATGCCGGCTGAATGATTTCAGCCGGCATCCCATTCCAATTAACCCCCGCGGTGCCGGAATAACGATTTAAAATTAGGACGTACCGGTAAGCCCTGAGTACTTAAGGACTCGGGAAATAGGGCGTACCGGTACGCCCTGCGTCCTTAAGGGGTTAATCTTCTAAAGGAGCTGTCAAAAATGAAAGGTGGAATCTAATTAGTTGCTGTGGGCAACTAAGTCAGTTCTACTTTACACCATTTTGATAAATGACCCCTTAATCCTTATTTCAGGCAGTGTAAGTAGTAAGTAGGAGATTTGTACTGCTGTCTTTGTGTCACAGAGCTTCACATTAGTGGTCAACATAACACTGCACAACCCATTTAAAGAGAAAGAACCTGTCATAGGATTTTTTTTCTAAATCTAAGACCTCCAGCATATGCCATCACACTTGTTTTTTATTTTTTACATTGGCTGCCCCATTGTGCCTCCATACCCCCCTCTCTGGCGCCTTAAATGCTAATGAGTGGGAAATGTACAGGGAGATGGAGACCTTTTTTTTTTTTTTTTTTTTTCAATCAAATCGTTTTTTATTGTTCAAATAAAATTGGTATATCACAATACATTTTGTATCACAATTTTCTTGGAGTTTTCTCCCCTCCGAATCACAAATATACACAATTATAAAAACATTATCATCTGTCCATATATTTGTTACATCTTCTACAATCATTGTACATAATGAATATACCAAGATATAGACAAATCATTTACAAAGTCATTTGACTGTTATAACCCCAACAACACCCACCCTCCCTCCCCCACCAGCCAAACCCCCCCCCTCCCCAGATCAGAGCATGAATTTCCAAGATCTTTTATATTACAACATGAGTGTGAGACAACCATTCATTCCACAACTTTTCAAACTTCAAGGGACATCCCCTCCTAACAAACACTCCCTTCTCTAATGTTAACATATCATTCACCTTTCTCACAAATTCATCCACCGTTGGCGGACTCCCCTGGATCCACCTAAAGGCAATCAATTTCCTGGCCACATACAGTAGTCTCCCAACTGCCACCTTGACCGCCTCTCCCCCACCAATCTCCTTCACATATCCCAGCAAACATATCTTAGGGTCCTTCTGCACCCTCAACTCCAGGTTACGATTAATCAAAGACAACACCTCATCCCAATATCTACTTAGCACTGGACAAGACCAAAGCATATGAAATAGATCTGCACCTTCCGCCATACATTTTGGACAATTGTCATCAGTTCTAATCCCAATTTTCCGCAAAAATACTGGAGTTTTGTAAACTCTGTGGATGATAAATAGTTGTGACAACTTGCCCTGTTCACTTACAGACACTCTCGGAACTGCCTCCAATATATCTTCCCACTGTTCCTTTGGGATGTCCCCCAAATCCTTTTCTCATTTTCTCATCCTAGTAAGGGGGAATTCTACCAGAAATTTGTCTAAAAGCAGAGTATACACCTGTGATATCAAACCTCTCTTTCCTCCAGCTGGGAGAACCAGTTTATGGACCACATCCACTTTTGCAATAGTGCATCCCTTCCTTATCGTGACCTCATATGCGTGTCTCAGTTGCAGATATTGATAGAACCACACTTTGGGAATGTTGAATTCCTGCTGTAGACCTTGAAATGATTTAAATACACTAGTCTCAATCAATTGACCTATCCTCATTACTCCATGGGATTCCCAATTTCGGACTCCTGATAGAGAAATGAATTCTGGCAACAGGTTATTGTTCCACAATGGGGAAAGCTCTCCTACCCCACCAACTCCCCTGATCAATTTAACCTTTGCCCACACTTTTTTCATAAGCTCAATAAGCGTCACTTTCTCTCTTCCCCCATGCATCCCTGCGCCCTCCAGAATACCCATAAGATCCCTACTACCCAACCAGTGTTGCAGTATCTTCCCCGTCACATCTGGTAGCTGAAATTCCATCCAACCCTTAAAGTGTTGACACTGAGAGGCTAAGAAATAAATCCAGGCGTTAGGGACAGCCAAGCCACCTTCAGACTTGGGATATTGCAGCGTCTCCAGCTTAATCCTAGCTTGACCATATTTCCAGATGAGATCTCTAAATATCGAATGTATTTTCCTAAATCTCTCCACTGGGATCCATACAGGTGCATTATTCAATATGTATAGTAACTGAGGCATCATTACCATTTTTAGGAGATTCACTCTACCCACTACTGACAAAAAGAGTCTACCCCATGTCCTAGCCTTAAGCCTGAAGGTATTTAGCAAAGGGGTTAAATTAAGCTCTTTAAAATCTAGCAGTCTAGGTGTTATATATAGCCCCAAATATTTAAACTTGCCCACCCAAGGAATCAAACTATCTGCCTGCACACCAGAGAGTGCCTGTCCGTCAACCGGCATCAAGGCGGACTTCTGCCAATTTATCCGGAGCCCAGAGAAGCCACCAAATCTATCTATTAAAGCCATGGCCGCATCCAGAGAGCCCCCAGTGTCACCCAAAAATAACATAGTGTCATCAGCATACATCGCCACTTTGTTTTGCGTCTCACCATATCTAAACCAAACAATATGAGGTGACAGGCGAATAAGGGCTGCAAGTGGTTCAATTGCTAACGCAAACAACAAGGGTGACAATGGGCACCCCTGTCTGGTGCCCCTGGACAAGGAAAAGCTATCTGACAGCCCCCCATTAGCTCTGATCCGTGCTTTTGGGCTTGAATACAACACTTTCACCCACTGAATAAATCGAGTACCAAAGCCCATGACTCTCAATGTTTCCCATAAGTATTTCCATTCAACACTGTCAAATGCCTTAGCGGCGTCTAACGCAAGTAAGGCCCTATCTCCTCCATTATCTGCTGGAATATTCAGACTAGTATATACTCTACGGATATTTATAGCAGTCGATTTCCCAGGCATAAAGCCAGTTTGATCCGGGTGCACTATAGTAAGTATTACTCTGGACAACCTGTTTGCCAACACCTTTGCCAGGAGCTTCACATCTGCTGTTAATAGCGAAATTGGTCTATAAGAATCAGGAACTTTGGGATCCTTCCCAGGCTTAGGAATAACTACTATGATAGCCTCCTGCATAGAATGTGGTAGCGAACCCGTCTCCAGAGAATATTCAAGAACCTTTAGTAATTCAGGGAGAAGTATCCCTTGCAATTTTTTATATACCTCCACTGGTATACCGTCTGCCGCCGGTGCCTTACCATTCGCCATCCCCCCAAGAGCTGCCTCCAACTCCTCCAGCGTGATCGGCTCTTCCAGTCTCTCTCTATCCTCCTCTGATAACACTGATAGCTGAGCCTCAGCCAGAAAGGCGGACAAGGCCTCCTCCGAGCTAGACGCCTTAGAAGCATAGAGAGAGACATAAAACCCTTTTAGAATATCTAATATCCCTTTTGTATCCTGGCTACTATTTCCGTTACCATCCATTAGCTCTTGTATACAAGAAGAACCCCTCTGTGCCTGAGAAACCACTGAGAGCAAATGCCCAACTTTCTCTCCCTCCTCAAAGGATCTTTGGCGGTAGAAACTACGCTTCCTATCCGCAGCCTGTAGGTGACACCTCAGTTGTTCCTGAGCTACCTCCAGCGCCTCACTATTATCCATGGTGGGGGTTCTACCAAACTCCCTTTCAGCCTCAGTCACTTGTACATGCGCTTTAACATCCGCCTCTCTGGATTTAGATTTATGCTTACTTATTTCTTTGATCAATACCCCTCTCAGAAACGCTTTCATGGCATCCCATACTCCGTGAATTGAAGCCGTCCCTCCATTAATAGAAAAGTACTCCCTGATCTCCCTAGTAATCTCAGACAGATCCCCCAGTACATTCAGCCAATGCGGGTTACATTTCCACAACCTCGGTCCCTGCCTAAGCACGCCCAGGCACAAATCAACCTGCACCAGGGAATGGTCAGACAACGACCGAGGGTGATAAATAACATCTCTTATCAATGGCAGCATAACCTCATTAACCAAAGCCAGATCTATGCGTGATAGTGAATGATGCGTAGCAGATCTACATGAAAACACCCGCTTATCCGGGTTACGCAGCCTCCAAACATCAAGTAAGCCAGTTTCCCTCATAATATTCTTTAGAGCCACACTCCCCGGTGATCCACTGGCACCTTCAACCCGACATCTATCTATGGAGTCATTCAATGTACAATTGTAGTCCCCCACTAGCAGCCACGGCAGTCCAGGGAAGTCCGTCACAAAGGTCATAATATCCCTTATTAAAGGGGAAGCAAAAGGTGGAGGCACATACACTGACACCAACACCACCTGGATCCCATCAATCTTACCCACTACACACACATACCTGCCCTCAGCATCCACACATTGTTTCAGATGGTCATACCTTATACTTTTATGCACAATCACACTTACGCCCCTGGAGTGAGAGGAATAAATTGCATGTACCACATGTCCTACCCAATTTTTGTTCAGCCACTGCACATTATCATTTGACAAATGCGTTTCCTGTAAGCAGCAGATAGCCGGCTGAAATCGACTCAAATATTGAAATATACATTGTCGTTTTCGTGCATCAGCCATTCCCCTCACATTCCAGCTCAACACTTTAATCACCTGTGTCATAATGAAAGATTACATCATGTTTGAATCTCACACTCCATACTAAAGTCACTCTCGCATAGTTCACGCCCCTCACCCATCTCTGACCCGTCCCCCTCCCCCCCGACCCTCCCCCTCCCCAGTGATCAGACTACTTTGAACAGTAACCCCAACCCCCCCTCCCAAACATCCAACTCTAACGCAGGGCAATCTGTAAGCACCATGCCCAATGCTGAACAAAAATCATTTCTGATTCCAACACTCTCCCTCAGGTAGAGAATCCTCTCCACAACTGGGAAATACATTACTTATCCCAACTTCCTACTCCTGCGTCAGGATCTACCGTGTGGTAGCAACACTCAATACACTTTATAACAGGTATAACGTTCAAGTGACATTAAGGTGCAATCCTATGCATATAAAGTGAACACAAACTGCAAACTGTTTCCTTCAAGTGTCCAGGGCCCCACTTCTCAATTGCCGCTCGTGGACGTCCAGCCACTGTGTCGCTTCATCAGGGTCCTCAAAAAATCTGGTGGATCCCAATGCCACCACTCGCAATCTGGCCGGAAACAACATGGCGTATTGAACTTGTAGCACTCTGAGCCTTTTCTTTATATCAATAAATCTGCTCCTCCTCCGCTGTACCTCATTGGAATAATCCGGATAAATGGACACTCTGACCCCATTCATGACCATCTCATCATTATCCCTTGACTGGCGTAGGATAGTGTCCCGATCTTTAAAGTGTAAAATCTTCGCCAGTATGGGGCGAGGAGGCCTGCCTGGCGGGAGCGGCCGCGACGGGACTCTGTGCGCCCGCTCAACTGCGTACAGGGAGGATAGGCCCTTCTCATGGAATAACTGGTGCAGCCATTTCTCCACAAACTCTGTAGCATTGGCCCCTTCTGTTTTTTCTGGCATTCCAACAATTCTCAAATTATTCCTCCGCGATCTGTTCTCTAAATCATCCGCTTTGGCATATAAGGCAGCTATATCTTTCCCATTCATTTTTGACGCCATTTGCAGGGGCTGAATAACATCTTCCAGTGAGGACACCCTCTTTTCCAGATCTGAAGTACGCTCAGAAATCTTATGCAGGTCATGCCTGATTATGGACACATCTGATCTCAGGCTGCCAACTTGTACTGCAAGCACTTTAAGGGTACTGTTGCAGCTTGCCACCGCCACCATTATATCTTTCAGTGTGGGCTCCCTTGTAGAATCAGCCCGCAGGCCTGCTGGAACTGTTTCAGGGACCGCAGAATTGGGCACCGGCTGACCGGAAAAAAACGGGTCATCGCCGTCCATGGATCCGTCCTCCTGGTCAGAGGAGGTAGGAATATCAGTCCCTTTATCACTGGCCGAATCGCCCACTCCACCATCCAATCTGGCATATCTACTAAGTTTAGCAGCCGCACTCTGGCTCACCAACTCCTGCCGCGCCGACCCCTCTCCACTTCCGGCGCCATCTTGGATTTTCTCCATGCGTTTTTGTTGCGCCAGTTTAGACGATTTCCTCAGCATTTTCAGGCTCCGATTTTGTCCCTGCAGTCACCGGACACCTTCCTCTCCTTAGGTAAGTAGTTTCAGGCAGTTTTGAGTGCGCTTTCACTGTAAATGAGCAGGATCTTGGCAGGAGCAGTGAAACGTGCGTCTTACTCCATGCACTCACAAGCCACGCCCCGAGAAGGAGACCTTTACTCTGCTCAGTGAGCACATTCTTCTCCCTGTCTGTGACACTACAATCGCTATGTAGGGTTAAACCATACGGCGTTCCTTTCCTTCTGCGCCCTGCCGTTTGGTCATACAGCAGTTTACGACCACATATGGGGTGTTTCTGTAAACTGCAGAATCAGGGTAATAAATATTAAGTTTTGCTTGGCTGTTAACCCTTGCTTTGTTACTGGAAAAAACGGATTAAAATGGAAAATTTGCCAAAAAATAGCTGTTTTGCCACCGTTTTTATTTAATTTTTTGACCGTGTTCATCTGAGGGGTTAGGTCATGGGGTATTTTTTATAGAGAACATTCTTACGGACGTGGAGATTCCTAATATGTCTACTTTTTATTTATCTATTTAGGTTTTACACTATATTATCCTTTTATAAACCAAAAAAAAAAAAGATTTTTAGTATCTCCATAGTCTAAGAGTCATTTTTTTTTATTTTTTAGCCGATTATCTTAGGTAGGAGCTCATTTTTTGCGGGATGAGAGGATAGTGTTATTGGCACTATTTTGGGGGGCATATGACTTTTTGATCGCTTGCTATTACACTTTTTGTGATGTAAGGTGACAAAAAAATACCTTTTTTTACACCGTTTTTTTTTTTTTTACCGTGTTAATTTAAGGGGTTAGGTCATGAGGTATTTTTATAGAGCAGATTCTTACAGATGTGGCGATTTACCTAAAATTTTTTGTTTTAGTTAGTTTCTCAAGTCTGAGAACCATAGTTTTTTTTCGATTGTCAGTGGCTAAATGGAATTAAAATTGGGGAAGGGGATTATAAATTTAGTACTCCATGGAAGTGTGGTACTTCCTGAAGCAACCGTCAATGCACGTGTCACACTGTGTGGTGGTGTCCTTCCGTATCCCCCTCCTGTGACACACTCTGCACTTTTTTGGGGACCGTCCCTTCTTTCCAGTATGGACCAAACCTGGAAAGTGTTGGTTAGGGACGATTCGTGCGCTCTCACTACTGCTCCGTACAGTATTAGAACGAAGTTTTATGCGAATCGACTTCGGATGTTTCATCCAAAGTCGATTCGCTCATCCCTAATAATAATAAATAAAAATTCATTGAAAATCAGACATTGCTTTTGAATTGTGGTTCACCAGAATTATATAAAAAAAATAATAATAATGAAACTGGGCAGGACAAAAATGATGGTATCATGGGCATGCAGGGTCTTGTGACAAGCTGCTCAAGTGAGCTGAAAAGTATATGTTGGATTTCTGTGGCACATCATGGACTTGAGTGCCCATTCACCCAGATTTTTTTTTAAAGTGGCCAACCCCTTCGAGCTTGAAAATGTAAAACAATTTACTCTGAATTAGTGTAGAGGATTACACCACATCAGTCTTCAGGTTCACATACACTTTTGATGATGTGCTATAAAATAATTATTGTAACTGTGAAAGTGATAAAATTAGATCTTACACATATCAATTTTCAGATTTTGTAATTACAGTAAAAAAAATGTGATTACACAAAATTATATTGTGCAAAATAATAAAATGTAAAGTGTAAAAGAATGAAGAAATGTTTGTGTGATTGTGAGTGCAAGTGCTTCACTGAATTTGCTTTGAATTGCTTTGTACACATCGGGAATATTTATTCATAATAGTACATTTATCATTGGTGCACAGGTATTTATTATCACATACTCCATATTCAACAACTCACAAACCCTACTGTGATCTGACATGTTTACCTAGGTCTTTTCTGTCTTAGATTACTGCCACTTTTTTGAAAAGTGGTGGTACATACTGTAATTTGCACTGCATGCACCATTATTTTGCACCAGACAACTAGTACAATTCCCTTCATAAATATGCTCCATTGTCCTAAGATAAAATTGTATCTAATACTAGCAGAAGGACTCATCTTCGCACGGGTATATTTCATCTATTTCATTTAATGTTTGTGTGTGTCGTTAAAAGATATCGACAGTATCCCCTATAACAGTGACCTCTACAGCACCCCGCCCCTTTAACAGTGAACTCCACAGTCCCCCACCTCTTAACACAAATCCCCCCACAGTGCCCTGCCACTTTAAAATGGTACCTCCACAGCAGCCCATCCCCTTAACTTTGATCTTCACAGCAGTCCGCCCCTTTAACAGTGAGTTTCACAGCACCCCACTCCCTTGACAGTGAACTTCCCTATTATTTACAAAAAATTTTTTTACTTTATTTTGGGAAAAGGACGCTTCTTTTTTACTTGCAACTTTCACTTTATTTTTTGTCCCACTCTGGGACTTCAAATTTTGGGGGTCTGATCCCCTTTTACAATGCATTACTTCTGTATTGTAATGCATTGGCTGTAAGTGTATTACACAGTGTAATACACCCCTCAAGGTATTCAAAACTGATTTTAAAAACTTTGTTAACCCTTTAAGTGTTCCACAAGAGTTAATGGCAAATGGAGATAAAATTTCTGAATTTCTATTTTTTGTTACTTTGCCTCACAAAAAGTGTAATATAGAGCAACCAAAAATCATATGTACCCTAAAATAGTACCAACAAAACTGCCACCTTACCCTGTAGTTTCCAAAATGGGGCCACTTTTTTGGAGTTTCTACTCTAGGGGTGGATCAGGGGGCTTCAAATGGGACATGGTGTCTAAAAACCAATCCAGGAAAATCTGCCTTCCAGAAACCATATGGTGCACCTTTCCTTCTGCGCCCTGCCGCGTGCCCGTACAGCAGTTTACAACCACATATGGGGTGTTTCTATAAACTACAGAATCAGGGCAATAAATATTGAGTTTTGTTTGGCTGTTAACCCTTGCTTTGTTACTGGAAAAAATGGATTAAAATGGAAAATTTGCCAAAAAATGTGGAACACCTAAAGGGTTAACGACAATTGTAAAATCAGTTTTGAATACCTTGAGGGGTGTAGTTTCTTAGATGGGGTCACTTTTATGGAGTTTCTACTGTAGGGGTGCATCAGGGGCGCTTCAAATAGGACATGGTGTCCAAAAAAACAGTCTAGCAAAATCTGCCTTTCAAAAACCATATGGCATTCCTTTCCTTCTGCGCCCTGCCATGTGCCCGTACAGCAGTTTGCGACCACATATGGGGTGTTTCTGTAAACTACAGAATCAGGGCCATAAATAATGAGTTTTGTTTGGCTGTTAACCCTTGCTTTGTAACTGGAAAAAAAATATTAAAATGGAAAATCTGCCAAAAAAAGTGAAATTTTGAAATTGTATCTCTATATTCAACTAATTTTTGTGGAACACCTAAAGGGTTAACGATGTTTGTAAAATCAGTTTTGAATACCTTGAGGGGTGTAGTTTCTTAGATGGGGTCACTTTTTTGCAGTTTCTACTCTAGGGGTGCATCAGGGGGGCTTCAAATGGGACATGGTGTAAAAAAAAAAGAGTCTAGCAAAATCTGCCTTCCAAAAACCGTATGGCATTGCTTTCCTTCTGCGCCCTGCCGTGTGCCCGTACAGCAGTTTACGACCACATATGGAGTGTTTCTGTAAACTACAGAATCAGGGCCATAAATAATGAGTTTTGTTTGGCTGTTAACCCTTGCTTTGTAACTTGAAAAAAAAAAAGATTAAAATGGAAAATCTGCCAAAAAAGTGAAATTTTGAAATTGTATCTCTTTTTTCCATTAATTCTTGTGGAACACCTAAAGGATTAACAATGTTTGTAAAATCAGTTTTGAATACCTTCAGGGGTGTAGTTTCTAGAATGGGGTCATTTTTGGGTGGTTTCTATCATGTAAGCTTCACAAAGTGACTTCAGAACTGAACTGGTCCTTAAAAAGTTGGTTTTTGAAAATGTCTGAGAAATTTCAAGATTTACTTCTAAACTTCTAAGCCTTGTAACGCCCCCCAAAAATAAAATGTCATTCCCAAAATGATTCTAACATGAAGAAGGCATATGGGAAATGTAAAGTAATAACTATTTTTGTAGGTATTAATATGTATTATAGAAGTAGAGAAATTGAAACTTGCTAATTTTTCAAATTTTTGGGCAAATTTGGTATTTTTTTTATAAATAAAAATGAATTTTTTTGACTCCATTTTACCAGTGTCATGATGTACAATATGTGAAAAACTATCTCAGAATGGCCTGGATAAGTCAAAGCGTTTTAAAGTTATCACCACATAAAGTGACACTGGTCAGATTTGCAAAAAATGGCCTGGTCCTGAAGGTGAAAATGAGCCCGGTCGGTAAGGGGTTAAGGGGTTAAACCAGTTAAGAAATCCACCTAGACTCAGATTTCAACATTTGTGAAGACATCTGCTCCCCTAATATTCCCACGAATGATATCCAACCCTGCAATCCTCAGACCACTATGCCTACCTACATGTATTATTTAGTGCATTTATGAATTATGGATTTATTTACTTTATTTATTCTATTGTGTATTGTGTATTCATTATCATGAATTGCTTATTTACTATCATGGATGTATTTATTTAATTAATTAATCATGTACTGTGCATTTATTATTATGAATTTATCATCTATCATTAAGTATTTATCATTACATTTATTATTATATATACACTGCTCAAAAAAATAAAGGGAACACTTAAACAACACAATGTAACTCCAAGTCAATCACACTTCTGTGAAATCAAACTGTCCACTTAGGAAGCAACACTGAGTGACATTCAATTTCACATGCTGTTGTGCAAATAGGATAGACAACAGGTGGAAATTATAGGCAATTAGCAAGACACCCCCAATAAAGGAGTGGTTCTGCAGGTGGTGACCACAGACCATTTCTCAGTTCCTATGCTTCCTGGCTGATGTTTTGGTCACTTTTGAATGCTGGCGGTGCTTTCACTCTAGTGGTAGCATGAGACGGAGTATACAACCCACACAAGTGGCTCAGGTAGTGCAGCTTATCCAGGATGGCACATCAATGAGAGCTGTGGCAAGAAGGTTTGCTGTGTCTGTTAGTGTAGTGTCCAGAGCATGGAGGCGCTACCAGGAGACAGGCCAGTACATCAGGAGACGTGGAGGAGGCCGTAGGAGGGCAACAACCCAGCAGCAGGACCGCTACCTCCGCCTTTGTGCAATGAGGAACAGGAGGAGCACTGCCAGAGCCCTGCAAAATGACCTTCAGCAGGCCACAAATGTGCATGTGTCTGCTCAAACGGTCAGAAACAGACTCCATCAAGGTGATATGAGGGCCCGACGTCCACAGGTGGGGATTGTGCTTACAGCCCAACACCGTGCAGGACGTTTGGCATTTGCCAGAGAACACCAAGATTGGCAAATTCGCCACTGGCGCCCTGTGCTCTTCACAGATGAAAGCAGGTTCACACTGAGCTCATGTGACAGACGTGACAGAGTCTGGAGACACCGTGGAGAACGTTCTGCTGCCTGCAACATCCTCCAGCATGACCGGTTTGGCATTGGGTCAGTAATGGTGTGGGGTAGCATTTCTTTGGAGGGCCGCCAGAGGTAGCCTGACTGCCATTAGGTACCGAGATGAGATCCTCAGACCCCTTGTGAGACCATATGCTGATGCGGTTGGCCCTGGGTTCCTCCTAATGCAAGACAATGCTAGACCTCATGTGGCTGGAGTGTGTCATCAGTTCCTGCAAGACGAAGGCATTGATGCTATGGACTGGCCCGCCCGTTCCCCAGACCTGAATCCAATTGAGCACATCTGGGACATCATGTCTCGCTCCAGGAGTTGGCAGATGCTTTAGTCCAGGTCTGGGAGGAGATCCCTCAGGAGACCATCCGCCACCTCATCAGGAGCATGCACAGGCATTGTAGGGAGGTCATACAGGCACGTGGAGGCCACACACACTACTGAGCCTCATTTTGACTTGTTTTAAGGACATTACATCAAAGTTGGATCAGCCTGTAGTGTGTTTTTCCACTTTAATTTTGAGTGTGACTCCAAATCCAGACCTCCATGGGTTAAAAAATTTCATTTCCATTTTTTTATTTTTGTGTGGTTTTGTTGTCAGCACATTCAACTATGTAAAGAACAAAGTATTTCAGAAGAATATTTAATTAATTCAGATCTAGGATGTGTTATTTTTGTGTTCCCTTTATTTTTTTGAGCAGTGTATATGCGCATATATATTGGTGTTCTTTTTTTAGATCATGCTATACACTATTACATTTATGTTTGAAAGGTTTCCTTTAGTATATAATAATACACTTTTTTGGTTTTCTGTTTTTTTTTGCATATGGAACGCACGTTGACACACATAGTCTGCATCCGGCGCATTTATACATTTATTTCTGCAATGCGCTTACATTCTTTGGAACGCATCGCTTACCTACTTCCAGTCGTGTGCCATCTTGCTCACAATCGGATTGTATGTTTGAGACGCCGGAGCATACCATGTGGTCCCATGATGTTTATGTGGGTTCTGCACTAGGTGTACCAATACCTCCCACCCCCTTGCCCATTGTGAACTTATTTTTAACAGGTGAAGTATATTATTAATTAATCATGTATGTATATATATTGTGCACACATGCTATGGATCATGGACCCCTGAGGAAGCCAGTTTGACCTGGCGATACGCGTGGGGTGTATCTTACCTACACACCATGCCCACTGACTTATAGAATGTGTAGAAACATAGAATGTGTCGGCAGATAAGAACCATTTGGCCCATCTAGTCTGCCCAATATACTAAATACTATGGATAGCCCCTGCCCTTATCTTATATGAAGGATGGCCTTATGCCTATCCCATGCATGCTTAAACTCCTCCACTGTATTTGCAGCTGCCACTTCTGCAGGAAGGCTATTCCATGCATCCACTACTCTCTCAGTAAAGTAATACTTCCTGATATTACTTTTAAACCTTTGCCCCTCTAATTTAAAACTATGTCCTCTTGTAGCAGTTTTTCTTCTTTTAAATATTCTCTCCTCTTTTACCTTGTTGATTCCCTTTATGTATTTAAAAGTTTCTATCATATCCCCTCTGTCTCGTCTTTCTTCCAAGCTATACATGTTAAGGTCCTTTTATCTTTCCTGGTAAGTTTTATCCTGCAATCCATGTACCAGTTTAGTAGCTCTTCTCTGAACTCTCTCCAAAGTATCAATATCCTTCTGGAGATATGGTCTCCAGTACTGAGCACAATACTCCAAATGAGGTCTCACTAGTGCTCTGTAGAGCGGCATGAGCACCTCCCTCTTTCTACTGGTAATTCCTCTTGCTATACACCCAAGCATTCTGCTAGCATTTCCTGCTGCTCTGTGACATTGTCTGCCTACCTTTAAGTCTTCTGAAATAATGATCCCTAAATCCCTTTCCTTCAGATACTGAGGTTAGGACTGTATCACTGATTTTATATTCTGCTCTTGGGTTTTTACGTCCCAGGTGCATTATCTTGCACTTATCAACATTAAATTTTAGTTGCCAGATTTTTGACCATTCCTCTAGTTTTCCTAAGTCCATTTCCATTTGGTGTATTCCTCCAGGAACATCAACCATGTTACAAATCTTTGTGTCATCAGCAAAAAGACACTCCTTACCATTGAGGCCTTCTGCAATTTCGCTGATAAAGATATTAAACAATATGGGTCCCAGAACAGATCCCTGAGGTACCCCACTGGTAACAAGACCTTGGTCTGAATATACTCCATTGACTACAACCCTCTGTTGCCTGTCCCTCAGCCACTGCCTGATCCATTCAACAATATGGGAGTCCAAGCCCAATGACTGCACTTTATTGATAAGCCTTCTATGTGGGACAGTATCAAAAGCCTTACTAAAGTCTAGATAAGCGATGTCTACTGCACCTCCTCCATCTATTATTTTAGTCACCCAATCAAAAAAATCAATAAGATTAGTTTGACATGATCTCCCTGAAGTAAACCCATGCTGTTTTTCATCTTTTAATCCATGGGATTTTAGATGGTCCACAATCCTCTCCTTAAGTATGGTTTCCATTAATTTCCCCACTATTGATGTCAGGCTTACTGGCCTATAGTTGCCCGATTCCTCTCTACTACCTTTCTTGTGAATGGGCACAACATTTGCTAATTTCCAATCTTCTGGGACGACTCCTGTTGCCAGTGATTGGTTAAATAAATCTGTTAATGGTTTTGCTAGTTCACCGCTGATCTATTTTAATAGCTTTGGGTGTATCCCATCAGGCCCCTGTGACTTATTTGTATTAATTTTAGACAGTTGACTTAGAACCTCTTCCTCTGTAAAGACACATGCGTCAAAAGATTCATTAGTCTTCTTTCCCCACTGAGGTCCTTCTCCTTCATTTTCCTTTGTAAAAACTGAGCAGAAGTATTCATTGAGGCAGTCAGCTAGTTCTTTATCTTCTTCCATATACTTTCCTTCTTTAGTTTTTAATTTGGTAATTTCTTGTTTTAGTTTCCTTTTTTCATTTATGTATCTGAAGAATGCCTTATCGCCTTTTTTCCCTGACTGAGCTAATTTCTCTTCTGCCTGTGCTTTAGAAGCTCTTATAACTTGTTTGGCCTCTCTCTGCCTAATCTTATAAATTTGTCTGTCATCCTCGTTTTTTTTTTTTATAATTCCTAAATGCTATCTTTTTGTTTTAAATGATTTTGGACACTTCTTCTGAGTACCACAGTGGTCTCTTTCTTTTTTTGCTTTTACTGACAAGCCTAATGCAATCTTCTGTTGCCTTCAATAGTGCCACTTTTAAGTAGTCCCATTTCTCCTGGACTCCAATTAAACTGTTCCATTCTGATAGGGACTCGTATACCACTAATCTAATTTTTAGAAAAGTCTGTTTTTCTAAAATCTAAAACTTTTGTTTTTGTGTGGTGTGACTCAGTCACTGTACTTATAGTAAACCACACTGACTGGTGATCACTAGATCCCAAGCTTTCCCCTACAGTAATATCATATACCAAATTCCCATTTGTGAATACTAAATCTAAAATGGCCTCCTTCCGGGTTGGCTCCTCAACTACTTGCTGTAGAGATAATCCCAGTAGGGAATTTAGAATATCTGTACTCTTGGCAGAACTAGCTATTTTGGTTTTCCAGTTTACATCTGGAAGATTGAAGTCTCCCATAATGATAACTTCCCCCTTCAATGTCATTTTAGCTATTTCCTCAACTAGTAGATCATCTAATTCTTTGACTTGGCCAGGTGGTCTATATATCACACCTACACGAGTTACCTTATGATTATCAAGCTGCAAGGTAACCCAAACTGACTCTAAATTGTTCTCGCTAACTTGTATCAAAATAGATTTTATGCTATCTTTCACATACAGGTCCACCCCTCTCCCCTTCTTGCCTTCTCTGTCTTTCCTGTATAGAGAGAACCCTGGTATTGATATATCCCAGTCATTACTCCCCTTGAACCACGTCTCAGTAACAGCCACTACATCTATATTCTCAGATGCCATTATAGCCTCAAGCTCATTGATCTTATTCCCTAGACTGCGAGCATTTGTAGACAAGACTCTGAGCTTGTCATTTCTTAACCTTTGTGCTACTGGCCTCTTCTGGCATTGTTCCGGGGGCAGTCGGACTGCTGGATTATCACTCTTTTGCCCCCCTTTCCTAGTTTAAATGCTTCTTAGCAAATACTTGGAACTGTTCACCAAGGACATTCGTTCCCTTGAGAGAAAAATGCAAACCATCTTTCTTGTACAGTTCTTTTCCATTCCAACAAGAGCTATCATGAGACACAAAGCCAAACCCTTGGTTCAGACACCATTCACCAAGCCATACATTGAATTCCTTAATGCGCATCTTCCTGTCATGCTGAAGGTTATGCACAGGCAAAACTGCAGAGAATGAAACAGTTGATGCAACCTCCCGTATATCCTTCCCAAGTGTATGAAAAGCTTCTTTCACCTTTGAAACCTCATTGCAAGCCAGATCGTTTGTCCCAAGATGGAGAATAACATCCACTTCCCTTTCCTGCTTTGCTTGCCTAACAATATTTAGGATCCGTCGTCTATCCCTGCTAGCGGTAGCACCAGGGAGACATCTCACAACATCATTCTCCTCAAACTTCACACCTCTTATGATGGAATCGCCCACCAACAGCTGCTTACTATCAATCCTCACCTTCTCCTTTTTGTCTTTGGCTGCAGTCTTGCATACTTTAGGCATGGGAGATGATTGTTTCTCACCCACTGTGCTTGAGCCATCCTCCATGTTGCTCTTGCACTCTGAAAGTGCTGCAAATGAATTATCGAGAGCCACAGACTGTGGGACATGCCTTCTATCCACAACTCTCAGTCTACCTGAACCTACAGTAACCCATCTTCCATTTCTAGGGGGCCTCTGTGGCAGTGGCATTGCAATGTTCTCAGCCTGAGTTTGTTTATTGGTTAATTTAAAAATCTCATATTTCAAAAAGGTGATTTCCTGCTGCATTATGGAGAGCTGTCTACAGATCAGACAGTATCCAAACCTTTGAAGAGTGGAACCTGAAATAAAAGCACAACAATTCCTGCACAGAACCAGATCTGCCATCGTAAAGAGGGGAAAGATTTTAAACAAACAAATCTTACTTGTTTAGATTGTATCCACCTCCAGATTACCTCCTGAGTATCTCCTGAATATCTCCAATGCACTTATAACAAGCAGCACTTGAAATAGCAGCCTTGGAAAAGCAGCAAGCTATGTTTATGTATCTGCAAATTTTGATGCCTTATTTGTGATGTTATATTTATGCACTATTACTCTGGCGGTGTTCATATGTTTCCATTTAGATACTGGTGGCTGTAAGTTTGTGTGTTGGATTCATGTCTAATCCACACACAGTTGTGTAATTGTATACAATAATTTTATTCTGTGGGTTTTTGTGTTGTCTAATAAATTATAAATTTTTACATTAAGAGGTGCAACCTTGTATGCAGTATTTCTTTTTCTTTTTGTTCAATCTATTAAGCTCCATGCTCCATGACACACTTCTAATATACTGATATTTTTTTTACATTTTGTCAGGTCCTATGTTTTCATTTCTCTTTCATGGCAGTAAGTAGCTGACAAGGTCTGATTTATATCTGAAAGCAACCTATAATTTACACAGCGGCAATGTAATGCTTTGGTTTGTTCAACATATGAAAGTTAAATCTCTGCACTATTGATATAGCTTTTAAGTATTATTTCAACTTAGCCCTAAGGCCTCTTGCACACAACCGCATGCCCTCCGAGACATACGGCCTGTGAGTGTGCCATATGTCCTGGAGCTGCATTGATCGTGCGCACGGGAGTACACAGCATCATAGATTACAATGATGCTTTGCACGTCGGGCCGCCTGCAGGGCTATTGTCCCGCACTCATATGATCTTATGAGTGCGGGACAATAGCCCCACGAGCGCCCAACGTGCACAGCGTCATTGTAATCTATAATGTTGTGTACTCCCGTGCGCACGATCAATGCCGCTCCGGGACATATGGTCCGCTCACGTATATCTCGGAGGGCATACGGTCGTGTGCAAGAGGCCTAAGAGTCATTCTTAGAAGTGAACATATACAATGCATTCAGAAAACGTTCAGACTCAATTTTTTTTATATTTTGTTATGTTGCAGCCTAATGCTAAACTAAACTAAAATAAAATCTAGTTTCTCTCCATCATTCTGAATTCAATACCCCATAAAGACAAAGTGAAAACAGATTGTTTGTAATCTTTTCTAAGGAAAAACTAAAATCTTGCCTTGACATAAGTATTCAGAGCCTTTACTTAGTACTTAGTTGAAGCACCTTTAGCAGTGATTAAAACCTCCAGTCTTTTGGGCACAATGCCACACAATTTGCACACCTGGATTTGGGGATTTTCTGTCTTTCTTCTATGCAGAGCCTCTCAAGCTCAGGTTAGATGGGGACTGTCAGTGGACAGCCATATTCAGGTCTCTCCAGGGATTCATCTGTGCTCCAGCTGGGCCATTCAAGAACATTCATAGAGTTGTCCCTAAGCCACTCCTGTGTTGTCTTGACTGTGTGCTTAGGGTCATTGTCTTGTTAGAATGTGAACTTTTGGCCCAGTCTGCAGTCTAGGGCACTCTGGATCAGGTTTTCATTAAGAATATATCTATACTTTGGTCCATCCGGACATGATGCTTCATTAGACCAGAGAATCTTCTTTCTCACTGTCGGAGAGTCTTTTAGGTGATTTTTACAACCTTTAGGTGGGCTTTCATGTATCTTTTACTGAGGAGAAGCTTCTTCCTGGCCACTCTGCCATAAAACACACATTGGTGGAGTGCTGCACTGATGCTTGACCTTCTGGTAGTTTCTCCCATCTGCATACAGTATCTTTAGAGCTCAGTCAGAGAGACTGTTCTGTTTAATCACCTCTCTTACCATTGCCCTTTTACCCCCAATTAGTTGTAACAAACATCTTCCATTTAAAAATGATGCAGGCCTCTGAGCTCTTGGGAGCTTTCTGTGCAGCAGAATTTTTTTTGGATCCATCTCCATATCTGTGCCCCCACACAATCCTGTCTCTGAGCTCTACAGACAGTTCTTTCCTCCTCATTGCTTGGTTTGCTCTGATATGCATTGTCAGCTGTGAGACCTTATGTAGACAGGGGTGTGTCTTTTCAAATCATGTCCAATCAACTAAATTTACCCTAGGTGGACTCCATCTCAAAGGTGATCAGGAGAAATGGGAGGTGCCCAGAGCTAACTTTCAAATGTCATTGCAAAGGGTCTGAATATTTATGTTCATGTAAAATGTTAGGTTTTTTTTCTTGCAAAAATGTTTAAAACTCTTTTTTCACTTTCTCATTATAGGGTATTGAGTGCTGATGGATGGGGGGAACTATTCTTTTTTATTTATTTTATTTTATCACACAAAATAACAAAATGGGAAAAGTGAAAGGGTCTGAACTCTGAAAACTTTCCAAATGCACTGTATTAAAAAATAAATGTTGCCTCCTTAATTTCTTTGATTTTATAAAACAAAATCACATTCATTTTAACAGCAATCTCTGTATTAATATATTGTTTTCGTTTTTAACAGTTATTGAGCTCCTACGAACATATTAGCTTTCATGAACATGATATTACCTTTTTAGATATAAGAAGTGTAAATGTAGCAGTTGTACTTGAGCCTATGTCCCTTATGGTACAAGGTAGATGGTGCCCTGTTACAGATTTTACAATAGGGCTCAATACAAGTGACATCTCTGTATCCAGCACATAATATCAAATATTAGCCTTTATTTTTTCACCTACATTGTGCTGTTAAAATAAAATCACATTAAATCTCTGTTTGGTAACATCTCAAGTTCCTTTAAATATTTAATTTATTTCCAAGTGCATTCATCTGCTTACTCATTCCATTTCTTAGGGCATATTGGATAAAATGTAATAAATTTGTGTGCAGTTGGCTATATAAAGATATACTGATTCAGTCTTATTGCGAGTATCATGCTTGAGATCTCTTTTGTGCATCTTGTATAACTTTGTCTTGGAGTAATGTTGGCATAGCAACTGGTTTCAGTTCACACTTGTCTTGTTATTGATTGCAGTAATCTTAAAGGACTGTTTATCCCAAAAGCTTCTAACCTTTGAATGCAGTAGCAGAAGCAACAACTAACTAAGCTTTCGTACATCAACATTTCCACTTGAGGGATGAGATTCCTCCTCTGTGGCCCTGATGCCAGTTATGATATTAATATATACTCTGCACACATTGTTCTGTTTCAGGGACTGGAAAAATATATTCAAAGCCATGATAAATGTAAACACAAATGATTTTATGAATTTCTATGCTCGCATTTTATATATCCCAAAGCCACCTTCCAGATTGCACTTGATGCACTTAAAGGGGTTGTCTCATCATGGACAATGGGGGCACATCGCTAGGATATGTCCCCATTGTCTTATAGGTGTGGGTCCCTGCTGGGACCCGCACCAATATCGAGAACAGAGCCCTGAAAGTGAAGGAGGGCGCACTGTGCATGCGCAGCAGCCCTCCATTCATTTTCCATTGGGCCGGCGAAAATATCTGAGCACTGGCTCGGCTATTTCCATCGGCCTCATAAAAATGAATGGGAGCGGGGGCCGTGCATGCACTGTATGCTCCCATTCACTTCTATGGGGACCCGGCTTGGTGGTGGCCGGACTGGAGTCCTGCAGCCACCACCTTGCAGGGCTTCGTTCTCGATGGGACCTGCACCTATAAGAAAATGGGGGCATATCCTAGTGATATGCCCCATTGTCCATGAGGAAACGACTCTTTTAACCACTTAAGGACCACAGGTTTATACCCCCCTTTTTTACAAATCGGCACTTCACAACTTTAACGGTTTATTGCTCGGTCATGCAACTTGGCACCCAAATAAATTTTACCTCCTTTTCTTCTCACAAATACAGCTTTCTTTTGGTGGTATTTGATTGCTGCTGAGATTTTTAGTTTTTTCTGATATTAATCAAAAAGACCGCAATTTTCTCAAAAAAAGTGTATTTTTAACTTTTTCTGGTAAAATTGTTCAAATATAATTACATTTCTATACAAGTTTGTGTCAGAATTTATTGTGCTATATGTCTTTGATAAAAAAAAATCGAATAAGTGTATATTTATTGGTTTGCGCTAAAGTTATAGCGTTTACAAACTATGGTTAAAAATTTGAATTTCCGCATTTTGAAGCAGCTCTGACTTTCTGAGCACCTGTCATGTTTCTTGAGGTGCTAGAATGCCAGGATAGTATAAATACCCCCCAAATGACCCCATTTTAGAAAGAAGACACCCCAAAATATTCGCAGAGTGGCATGGTGAGTTCATGTATGATTTAATTTTTTTTCACAAGTTAGCGGAAAATGACACTTTCTGAGGAAAAAAAAAATTAAGTTTCCATTTCTGCTAACTTCTGGCAAAAAAATAAAAAATCTCCCACGGACTTACTATGCCCCTCAGTGAATACCTTGGGGTGTCTACTTTCCAAAATGGGGTCATTTGTGGGGTGTGTTTACTGTTCTGGCATTTTGGGCAGGGCTAAATTGTGAGCAACCCTGTAAAGCCTAAAGGTACTCGCTGGACTTTCGGCCCCTTTACGCACCTAGGCTGCAAAAAAGTGTCACACATGCGGTATCGCCGTACTCAGAAGAAGTAGGGCAATGTGTTTTGGGGTGTATTTTTACATATACCCATGCTGGGTGAGAGAAATATCTCTGTAAATTGACAACTTTGTATAAAAAAAATTTAAAAGTTGTCATTTACAGAGATATTTCTCACACACAGTATGGGTATATGTAAAAATACACCTCAAAACACATTGCCCTACTTCTTCTGAGTACGGCGATACCACATTTTGGGCTAACTAAATTTAGGGGGTATTCCTGTGAGACTACCCAGGAAAAAGAGCACACCTGCCTAGTAAAAAGGAGTGCTTGCGAAGTAAAGCTGCGATGACGGCAAGTGGTTAAGAAAAATAAGAATCACTTTTCTAGAAACAGGAGGCACCTGTCACTGCTGTACTATAAAAGAAAAATTCCTTTGTGTTGAAAATCCTATTGCCATCCACAGAAACAAATAGTCCCAAAGACCAGTTTAGCCATACTTATCCAGATGTAGCCATTAAAGCAGGTGTATCAGCTCAGTATCTAGAATGGCTTTAAAGGGGTATTTGCATCCCGGAAATTGATGGCATATTGCTAGGATAGGCGCACAAGAGTTGGCACCCTCCAGTCACAGCTTTGGGTGTTTGATCTATCAACCATGATCATTTTGATACTTGTTAAAGAAAACTTAAATTTTATGCATGCGCTGTTTCCTTTAGCTGTGCAAAGTAAATGAAGATTGATTGACTTCAATTACTACCTAGTGCTATAACAGTTACTACCTAATGCTATAACTGGAAAAACAACAATTACAAGTGCCTATGGATAGATGCGATTGTGAATAAGAAACAAAGTTTGTAAAAGAACAGATACAGCATCGCTAACATGACTTACTGTGGTATATACAGTGTTATCATTCTATTGTTATGGAAGTTTTTTTTACTTTTTGTGGGAAAAAAGCAAGTAGGCACAAATTACCTAATTTCTCTGACTGTAGGGGGTTGTAGGGTGGGGACATACTTGGAACATTAATATAATCTACCCCGGGCTGACATGTCTTTGTAATCATGGACAGCACGTGGATCAGTGGTTAGCACTGGTGCCTTGCAGCGCTGGGGTCCTGGGTTCAAATCCTACCAAGGACAACATCTGCTTGTATGTTCTCCATCTGCTTGTGTGGGTTTTCTTCCAGGTACTCTTGTTTCCTCCCACACTCTAAAGACATACTGATAGGGAATCTAGATTATGAGCTCCATTGGGGACAGAGTGATGATAATGTCTGTAAAGTGCTGCAGCACTATATAAATGCGTAAAATAAATAAATTACCATGTTCATGCCAATTGGTGATGCTGGCTATTACCAATTCATCTAGTAAGTGAGGACACTTCCATTTAGTGGCAATATGAATTTAAGTTGCCATACAGATAATTGGGAATAGTGTTGAACGAAGCGGAATTAGGTCCAAAGTTGAGGAAAACTTTGATTCTAAGCAAATCCGAATTTCCTCGTGATCGTGGTAACGAAACAGGTTTCCTAAAATGCGGCTACACATGTTAGAAAGTGAAAGTAAGTATACAGGAGACAAGCCCGCGATCGCGAGATTACCCATAATGCGTTTAGCCAACGAATCCACAGGTAGCGATCCCCCTGTGATGTCAAAGCTAGGTAGTGCCTAATAAAACCCTAATCCCACACGGTCACCGCCATTTTCCTGCTCATGCACTAGGGACAGTGTTGCTGCAAAAATCTTAACAGAGTGTAAGATAATGTTGAAGAGGAAGAGTGCAGGTAGAGTGGAGGAGACTGATGAAGTACAGACTCTGCTACAATTTATCACTGTGTACATAACTGTGCAGTACACCAAGAGTCATAGCTTATCCGTACTATTAACTGTAGAGTTATTGTGCATCAGTATTACAGGTCACTTTTACTGGTAGGTCTAATTTATTGCTGTGTACCTAAGTGTGCAGTGCACAAAATTCATAATCCTTTCTGTTTGGGATACAGTTGTTATACTCTATGGCCAACAGACAGTTGCCTGGGCCCTCAAAAGGAATGGGCAGTGGCAAAAATGATGCTGTAACCGGCACAAGAAGAAGCAGAAGCAGGGGTGGTGGTAGTAGCCACAGCAACAGGCCAGAGCTGCCAATGTCATCCAGTGGTTGTGTTTTGACCAATAATCCAGCTGTACTGGAATGGTTGATTCGCTCTTCACAATCATCCTAAATTACAACAAATACACACAGCCAGGAATTGGTGGGTTTCTCTGACACCACGATTAGTTGGCATGGCCCAGGAACTGCCTTTATGCCCTCACCTGTCCTGAACCTACCTCTTGCTTTTGCTGCTCTGTCTGTTAGCCAAGTAATGGTAGCCATCGGCTCTGCTCCTCTTTGCAGCGATGATGACCTTTGTGAGGATAGTCAGTTATACTAGTTTATACTACTTTTTATTAAATTTATTAGACACTTGGCCAGCACACTCGGATTGGGCCCCCAAGTTGGTTAAAAATACTACCTTATGCAGCTGTAACTTCCAAGCCTACTCACTAAGATTGGGCAACCAAGTGGGAAAAATATGCCTTAGCATTTCGCTGGTTTTCAGCCTTTCGTCCGCCAGATCCGTCAGACTGTTCTTTAAAACAGAAACACATCTTCAATTGAGGACAGATGTCATTGTATTGACATCCGTTTGCTCTAATTTCATCTGAAATCCGTTTTTATGTTGGATTTGAAAACGCTGCTAGGTATACCTGATTTACAGCAATTTGTGACTAATTAATTTGTAACAAATCGAATTTCTTGTTGAACTTCGGCAAAGCTGCGAAATCGAATTTTTCAAAACTTTGCTCATCTCTAATTGGGAACATTTATGGGTTTGAAACAAACATACTCATGGTTTATCAGCTACTGTAGTAAGAGTATAAAGGGTTTTTAGGGAATTATACTGATATTACTCTAGATATCAAAAGGAGCATGCTAGAACAGAAAACCACTTTCAGACATGTCCAACATACTGTATGTTGGGTGGAACGTAATTTCAGACTAACCTTAAAACACGTAAGAGAGGCGGTTGGGGAAAATATTAACTCTGACTGGAACAATGTAGGCTCTGTGTAGTATTTTGTTAAGGACTCTACTAAAGGCACTTGGAGGCTACTGTTTGAGACCGTGTTACAAAAATATTGCCATTTCTGCAATTGACATCTGTATACCAAAATCCTGCACACAATTTACCATAAACATAAGTTTTGTAGCTGTTGAAAGTTGATTCATAGTAGAATATAACCTGGGCCTAAGGGGGAAGTTTGGCACAGATGCTCAAACATATTAGAACAAGAAAATAGCATACTCTGCTATTTTCAGCAGTCCCATAGAAATGAATGGAGGGTGGCTGTGCAAGCGTGGATGCTCTCTGCTCACTTTGGGAGTCTTGTTCTGTTGATAGGTGTGGGTCTCAGCGGTGAGACCTGTACCTATATGACATTGGTGGCATATCCTAGCTATAAGAGACTACTCATGTCATGAGTAATGGTCCGATGTGGTGACCCAAAATGCATGCTGCTTGTCTTCCTTTTTTGGCTTTTACATACTTGGCAATATAAAGCACAATTTTATGGAAGACGGAGTTCCTCTCTTTCACATGTTACCCTAAGACTTGTTAAGTCATACTCGCCACATTAAAGTAGAAGAGTCTCAAATTTTGAACAAAAATTTGACCATAATAAAATAATGGTCAGACCACGGACAGGGAATGTGATGAACTTGTACAAGATTAGGCAACAAAGAGGTTGAAGTAAGAAGCAAATAAATCCTGGAGTAGGGGTGATACGCTGTTGAAGAGAATGTGTTGCATCTTCACAGTCCATTTAGTACTGTCCATGTATCTGCCAAAGACAGTGACTGTACAGAAGTTTGTCTAAGATGTTTCTTAGCTGGTGAGAGTCTGTCCGGACCAGAAGTAGATTTATGTAATGCATGAGAGAGAACCATGTTAAAGTCTCCCATTCAGAAGATTTTGTGATCGTCGAATACTTAAATAAAGAAGATAGAAACATAGAAACATAGAAACATAGAATGTGTCGGCAGATAAGAACCATTTGGCCCATCTAGTCTGCCCAATATACTGAATACTATGAGTAGCCCCTGGCCCTATCTTATATGGAGGATGGCCTTATGCCTATCCCATGCATGCTTAAACTCCTCCACTGTATTTGCAGCTACCACTTCTGCAGGAAGGCTATTCCATGCATCCACTACTCTCTCAGTAAAGTAATACTTCCTGATATTACTTTTAAACCTTTGCCCCTCTAATTTAAAACTATGTCCTCTTGTAGCAGTTTTTCTTCTTTTAAATATTCTTTCCTCTTTTACCTTGTTGATTCCCTTTATGTATTTAAAAGTTTCTATCATATCCCCTCTGTCTCGTCTTTCAAAGGGCTTGTGAGAGGGGCATAAGAATTTACCAAAAACACTATGTGATCATAAAGCTCGTCCTAAGTAGCAAAACAAAGTAGCAAAGCATGTGGGTCAGAAAAAAATATTGTAGTGGGTAGAGTTCAGCGGGTACCCGGACCCGGACTTTTTCTCTGAAGTTTGGGTTCAGGTTCGTTGTTCAGGTGATTTAATTATTTTCCGTTATAACATAATAGCAATACCACGTGGTGAGCGCAGTGACGTCACCGCAGGTCCTTCTAACTTCATTCAGCAGGACCTGCAGTGACGTCACCGCAGTTATAACCATGTTATAATGGAAAATAATAAAGTGAAGTTCGGGTCCCCGTTGACTTAAATGGGTTCTGGGTTCATGGTGAAGTTCGAGTTACGTTCAGGTCCCGAACCCGAACTTTGACATGAAGTTCGGCCGAACCTAGCGAACCCGAACTTCCACGGGTTTGCTCAAAACTAGTTGTGGATGAGCTCCCCTCAATGTCCAGGTGGTGCTCGAATGCTGGGCTGGTCATCCTGGATTCACATGGAAAAAATGAAGGTTGGTTTTGCACTTTATTCGAACTCAGAACATATAAAAAAAGTTTAAAACATGGCAGCGCGTTTGCGCGTTTCAGGTAGAAGTACCAATAAAGTTTTTTTTTTACTGAGTGCCGAACCAACCTCCTTTTTTTCCATGTGGTTAGAGGCTGTTTTAGTGACTTTCAGAGGTAGGGAATTATGTAATAAGGTGATAACTCCCCCTTGTTTCTTAGGTGCTCTTGAGTCAGAGAATCCAGTGTACTGTGAATGGATACAGCATAATTATTTTTATGATCATATTTTCCTTTTTCTCACTGAAATGGAAAGCCTTCTGTGAAGATGTTCTGCCAGGAATGTCCTGGAGGGACTTATATGCCATGATGTGTAAAATAATTAATGCCAGATGTTACAATTTTACTGAATCAAAATGAAATGTGATTAAAATTCAGTGTGATAGACAGTATTGGTGTTTTTACATTCAAGAAAATTATATTTCGACAGGTTAGTGCTGACTTCTGGAGAAGAAGGAATTATGTGTGCTAAGGAAATTGACTTGTAATATTCAAGTTAGTATTCAAGTTCTAATCATTCCATGGTTCAACATTTAGATATTAGAAACACATTTTCATACACTTAATCCATTGAATATCATTATTTATTGTATTTCAAACCAAATTTTTGTAATTTTCCTGAACAGCAGGTCTAACTCGTCTTGATATTTGCCAGCTGCCTATATTTTATTTCCATATACTGTGTCAGGTCTCCAATTATTTTATCAATTCATATTGCTCCTGGCACTGAGCCTTCTAGGAACAATTTCCATAGTAAGGATACAATAGAGAAACTACTGGAAAGATTTTAAAACTTTCTAACATTATTTTACTCACCAACATATTACGCAGCGCTTTACAGACATTAGCATTACACTGTGTCCAATAGGGCTCACAATCTAAGTGTCACGGCTGACGATGGGGAAAACCCTCAGCCATGCGATGCCAGAAGATGGAAGGTCGCTACATGGCCAGTACCACAGAATTTAGGGAGCAGGTCACCTCCTAGAGCTTCCCTAATCTGACCCTGACTCCTAGCTGCATGAGCCGCCCTTGAAGGTAGGAAGGCTCATGCTCAGGAACCTTGGATCCCTTCTGACCCTCCGTCGATCCCTGAACTAGGAGCTGGGTACACAGCCCGTTCCTCCTGGACGCGGAGAAACAGGAGTCTAAAGTGGCCAAGCTACAAGGGGAACAGAAACAGCTAATGGCAATGGCAGGTAAATGTAACTAGTAACACCACCTACCTGCCACAGACACACAGTCTGGAACCCATGTACAGGTGCTGCTGTCCACAACAATACTAACGGACACAGCACACACCACACATCACACAGGAACCCAGGAAACCATAGCTGCAATAAACAGAAAGACCATATCCACATCATCTAACATCAGACATAAAGTTTATGACCACAAGGGTGGCTCTCACTGGCAGATGGTATAAACCAGGAGGATGACATCAGCTAACCATGGCTGAAGTACCCCTCAGAGTCGTCTGGCATCCAGCAGGAGCTAAATAGCCCCAAGTGGCCACACCCAACACACACCCAGTGTTCACACACTAAGAAGGGAGTTAACCCTTCCAACACCAGGCAAGGGAAAAAGCCATTTAAAGGGGAAGTGTACATTAAACAATTACACTGCAGCTGTTACCGCAGGCAACGACATGCGTGGCAACCATGTCCTGGGAGTCAGCCAGAAGGCCGAGACACTGCCACCACATGTACACAATACCAAACGTTGCCACGGGCAGCCACAGTGAAGGGAAGTGTCACAGTGCACACCTACATAAACCTCGTGCACACCAGACATACAAAGTGCCTACATACACACACACCCAACCAGGTGTGACCGCATGCACTTGACAGCAAGCTGCCTAGCAACAGCTCAGGCTGCTATACTGCCAAGTACCAATCATGAGGCACCACACGTGAGGCAACATATTAACAGCACTCACCAGTGGTTGAACAATAAACCCAAACGGCAGGCAACTGCATGCGGATCCAGAGTCACGACCATGACCATGGTCGTGACACTAAGTTCCCTGTCAGTATGTCTTTGAAGTGTGCGAGGAAACCCATGTAAACATGGGGAGGACATACAAACTCGATGCAGATGTTGTCCTTGGTCGGATTTAAACCCACGACCCCAGTGCTGCAAGGCAAAAGATCTAGACATGTGTGGTTTATTTGGCTCTGTCACTGAAATGTTAAGTTTTGGGCCTGGACTTTTTTGGGAATGGTGGGAAGACTGGCGTTGGTTAAGTCTTTTCTTTGCCCTCCATTATAGAATTTTCTGATGTTCTACAGCACATGTGATGCTGTTCAGCTCATTACTTGGACTTAAAAGACAGAAATTAATACAAACAAGGGGAAAGTGTCCTCTGAACTGCTTAAGCTGTAAGGGCAGAAAGTTTTTTGTTCTTTACTAATTGTGATATCCTTTAAAAAAAAAAATCTGCATGACTTAGATTATATCTGCTTGTAGTTACATGAAGTGTTAGTGTCGCTATCAAACCTCTTTTGCAACAATTTAATAAATCAGATTAAAGATATTTCTATAAAGCTGCAAACGTTTCATTAAACACAGTGAAAACGTGATAATTAAAATATCTATTTTTAAAAAGGTCCATTAAGAATGTGCCAGACACAGAAAATTCAGCAAGGAGATGTTCTATAAATATAAATGTTCTCATATTGATCTGAGAACTTTAAATTCACTGTGATTAATCTCCCAACATGTAACCAATAGCCTAGCAGATCACTTTCTACTCTATTGGCAATCAACATACCTGACACTACCTCAACACACTGACCAAAGTTCCATCTAATCCTTTGTAGCTAGTAAGCAAGACGGGTAGATTGGCATTTTGTCCTCTATGCTAGGCGATGCAGAGCAGCATCAAATAAATATTAAAGCGCATCTGGCAGCAGATTTGTACCTATGAAACTGAGTGACCTATTACATGTGCACTTGGCAGCCAAAGGCCTCTGTGTTGGTCCCTTGTTTATATGTGCCCACATTGCTGTGACAAATGAAGTTTTAATATATGCAAATGAGCCTCTAGGAGCAACGGGGGCGTTGCCGTTACACCTAGAAGCTCTGCTCTCTCTGCAATTGCTGTGCCCTCTCCACTTTCATTGATAAGACCAGGCATGTATGATCACTTTTACACTGCTTGGCCCTGTCAATCAAAGTGCGCGGCACTTAAAGATAATGAGGATCCTTTAGGAGTAATAGCAACGCCCCCGTTGCTCCTAAAAGCTCATTTTTATATATTAAAACTTCATTTTTCTCAGCAATACAGGCACATATGAACATGGGATCAACACAGATGCCTTCAGCTGCCAAACGCACATGTAACAGGTCAGCCAGTGTCCAAGGTACAAATCTGCTGAAAGATGCCCATTTAATGTACATCTCCCTAATAAATAGCCATGGTGATGGATTATGTGATGGACCATGTGATGACCGCAGTGATGTCACCAAAGGTCCTTTTCCTCCCAGGTCATCAAAGAAGAAGAAAGAAGAGAAGCCGGGCTGCGCGAACAAGTGGATGAGGTGAGTTAAAAAAATTTTTTTAACCCCTCCATCCCTAAAATAATAAAATCTACACAACACCTAACCCAAACCCGAACTTCTGTGAAGAAGTCTGGGTTCGGGTCTGGGTACCAAACATGCCGATTTTTCTCACGCACGTGCAAAACGCATTAAAACGCTTTGCACTTGCGCGGAAAAATCGTGTATTTTCCCGAGACGCACCCGCATTCTATCCGGCCCTCACACGCGATGCCCATGTGAAAGAGGCCTTACTGTTGGAAGACTGCTGTAATGCATAGTTACACTCCCATTGCAACTGCCAAGAATTGAGGAATCTCTGATCCCAGATAAAAGACAATTTTTTTTTTAAATAAGACCCTATGTTGATGAATTGATGCAAAAGTAAAAAAAGTTATTAGTTCCGGAGATGGTGAGATGAAAAATCTAAACATTTTGTGGAGCCCTAAAGATCATGGGATTACAGGGGTTGTAACGATGGCTGCTTCTTCCAAAACCAGTGCCTTAGTTGTCCACAGGATATATGTGCTTTTGCAGCTCAGTTCCATTAACATTAGTAGAGCTGAGCTGCAATGAGTCCTAATGAAGCCATGGATGTGACAATACACATGGGAACTCCAAAGCCACATGGCTCCATAGGAAAATGCTTTCTTTTGTTAAAATGTATTTTTTCATGTACATACAGTACTGTTCAAAAGTTTTAGGCAGGTGTGGAAAACATACTGTAAAGTAAGAATGCTTTCAAAAAAAGTTTTAATACATTATGTTTATCATCAATTAACAAAATGCAAAGTGAATGAGTAAATCAAATCAGTATTTGGTGTGACCACCTTTTGCCTTCAAAATAGCATCAATTCTTCTAGGCACATTTGCACAATGTCAGGGACTTTGTATGATTATAGTCAGGTGTATGATTAACCAATTATACTAAACAGATGATAATGAACTTAATTTTCATATGTAGATTGAAACACAGTCATTATCAGAAACAGCTGTAAAATAGGCCTAAAACTGGGTAAGGAACAGCAAAACTCTTAAAAAGGTGAGGTTGCGGAAGACAGTTTCATGTCACAGATCATACATAATGGCAAGACACCAGTACAAGACACAAGGTAGTTGCATCAGCAAGGTCTCTCCCAAGTAAAGATTTCAAAACAGAATGGGGTTTCAAGATGTGCTACTCAACTCTTTTGAAAAAGCACAAATAAACAGGCAATGTTGAGGAACATAGCCACAGTGGTCCACTAAGGAAACAGTACAGAAAAAAAAATACATCTTGATTACTTCCCTTTGAAATCAGATGTCCAGCATTGCCATCAGCTCAGAAATGGGAGAAACCACTGGGAACTAGGAACACCCATCTACTATTCTAAAAAGTCTGGCCAGAAGTAGTCTTACAGAAAGAATTTCAGCCAAAAAGCCATACCTTCGATGTGGAAACAAGCCAAAATGACTCATCTATGCACAAAAACATATGAACTGGGGTGCAGAAAAATGCAAGCAGATGTTCTGGACTAATGAGTCAAAATTTGAATTATTTGGCTGTAACAGAAGGCAATTAGTTTGCCGATGGGCTGGAAACTGGCACAATATTGCAGGTAACAGTAAAGCATGGTGGAGGTTCCCTACAAGATTGGGGCCTTATTTCAACAAACTGAGTTGGGGATTTGGTGAGGATTAATGGTGTCCTCAATACTGAGAAATACATGCACAGACTTATGCATCTTGCAATATCATCAGGGAGGCGTCCATTTGTCTCCAAATTCATTCTGCAGCAGGAGGGTGAACTCAAATATACAGCGAAAGTAATTAAGAATTATCTTCACCATAAAGAAGAACAAGGAGTCCTGAAAGTGAGGCTATGACCTCACAGAGCCCTGATCTCAACATCATGGCATTAAAGCTTTTGGATTAATGGAAGTGCAGCCTTATGTACATGTATTTTTTATTTATTTTTTTGGAATCTGAGCTGCCCATGGAAAGGTATGGCATTTCTTGGAAACCAGCATTGCTTTTCAAATCCCATACAGATCCTGTACTCTAACTTTTTTGTGGAAATATACCAAATATCAATTTGTATGTTACTATATTGGAACAATAGTGCAGCTTATCTTTTGGGTATGAATAACGAATGTGTTCTGACAGGAGAATTTTTCATTTGTGCATGAAAGGATTTACTTTTATATTTTCTAAGTTAGTATCATTATGTATCTAAATGTTTATATAACTGAATAGCAGGCACTCACCATCTGTATTTCATACATATGCGTTAAGAGTTAAACTAATAACATTTATTTCTCAGGAAAAATAAAAAGTATCAAATATCATAAAATAACCCATCATAAAATGTAGGTATAAAACATAAGACATAAACCTAAAAGGTAGAAGCAGTAGCACTGGGTCTGTGGATGTCGTAATCCTGGTTGCTTCAGTACTGATATTGCATAGGTTAATAATATTATACAGGTTAATGGCCTAAGGATGCATAAAATGACCATTCATTGATATAACACATGTGGTTGTTAATATGATTATTCAAAAGTTGTTAGAGTTGCGTCAATATCAGTCAGGGTATACTGTAGGATTTGTATTTCTATTGATGACAACCTTTATATAGTTTTACTGGCAATAATTCAGGTTGCCAAGTATTTTCAGTCAATTCAATATTGTGACCATAGATTTGTATACCCTATGATCCGTCTGACAAATGTATTGCAAGAACGGATCCATCTCTCCGTTTGTCATACGGACAAACAGATCCGTTTCTATTTTTTTTTCTCACATTTTTAAAGGTCTGCTCATGCGCAGACCGGAATAACGGATCCGTCAATGCAGTAATTTTAATGCACTAATAAATTTCAATGGAAATGAATGCCGTATCCGGCATTCCGGCATTCCGGAATGTGTTCCGGAATTTTGGACGCATGCTGCGGTATTATCTCCTTCCTGAAAAGGCAAAAAGACTGAACTGAAGACATCCTAATGCATCCTAAATGGATTTCTCTCCATTCAAAATGCATTAGGATATTACTCATCAGTTCTGTTCCGGTATAGAGCCCCTAGGACGGAACTCAATGCCGGAAAAGAATAATGCTAGTGTGAAAGTACCCTTACCCTGGAGATGTTTTAGGAGCTGTAAATAGTAAAAGGTAGGCCGTTTTCACAGAAGACTATAGGCAAAATTGATTTATTTTTTATTTTAGATGCAAAAAAAATGTAGAAGCAACATTAGCTTTTACAGAGCCCCAGTAGCCTTTCTTTTGTGTTTACACATTTCAATAACTGTTTTTAAGAAGCTTTCCAATGTACTATATCTAAAAATACCAGAAAGAAAAAAATTGTTTTTGAGGGCACAAGAATAGATTTCACACACTTATTGACCTGCCCAGCTACCCTCATCCTCTCCCTAAACAAGAAAGGTTCTGGGTCTCTCTGGATTAATAGAGTAGGCGCTTCAAGTAGGGTAGCCAACCCGTTTAGTAGGCATGAATGGACTGTAGAAGATTATATCTCTCCCTAAACATTTGCACAAGCCTTGAAATTGAGAATGTACTATTTTAGGTTATGCTTTGTATCTTCTTCCTCGGAATACCCTAGTTAAAAAGCTGAATAGGACAAGTGGTTCCAAAGAGCCTGCCCAGTGTTATTACATTCAAAGGTGGAGCACCTGTCCAGTATATGCTTACAATAGACAGCGAAAATACCACTAGGGACATCATTCAAATAAAATAAAAAACTCACCATTAGATAGTTGATATGTTAATCACTGGGAGCAAGGTAGATGAACCATGCCAGACACATTCTCTCAAGCAGCCCAGAGTATAAAGTTCAATTTCTCTAAATGATCTTGACAGTTTCTCTTTAGATCAAAAAATGTAGTTAGCTAACTCCACTCGGTGATCAGAATTAGTGATGAGCGAATTGGTTCATACCTCTGCGTACAAATTCGAATCATTCATCACAGTAATTTACCTGTGGTAGAGGGACTGTCCCTCTACCACCAGTACACTGCCTTTTTCTCCACCAAGCACATTAAAATGGCTACGGGTCTCGCAAGAAAATCTTATTCTCGTACATAGCACATGTGTAGATTCGTACAGAGTGTTACAAACCGATTTTCACATCACTAATCAGAATCACTCTGTTCTGGTTTCCTGGCTCTTTTCTGTGGTCCACCAGTTTGTAACCTTCTGGATGGACGGGTTCACGTTTGTTGCTGCAACCAAAGACTGGCCTTAGCAGTGACTTGACACAGCAGTGATGTGCCACTTGGAGACACATCACCACTGAGACCTGTCATTGGCTGCAGTGGCACATGTGACACCCTCCATCTGGAAGTATACAGTGTTATGCAGGAGACCCATGTTCGCTGCTGCTCCACTATCCTGGGCGG